>NW_023458558.1:2842254-2931237 GCF_013731165.1 Rhagoletis pomonella
TGCAATAAGAAGATTTACATTTCATTGCTATTGAAATGATTTTGCATCGATGCCAAAGCCACTGCAAAATGTGCATTCAAAAAATATGTAGATACGACTGCATGCGCAGTGGGAAAAAGTGCCAACAAAGAAAACATAAAATAGCACAAAACAGCTAGCAAGCTAGAACACAAAATGCCGCACAGCAGACTCTTCAGTCGCGCTCAGGTGGCTTCAGTCTTTTGCGCCGACGCGTATTCCCCTAAACCCATAGCTCAAACATTTACTTATCTACTTTTCATTTATTTATTTTTCGATATTTTCCCGCCAATTGCACTTTAGTTGTTGTTGTTCGGGGGCTTTTGTGCTGTTGTTATTCGTAACAGTGTTGCCAACTTGTGGGATTTCGCCCATAATTTGGGATTTTCGCAGTTATGTAGTTTTATGCTTTTGTGGCATAATTATATTTGAAAACAAAAACTTTTAGCTTGTGACGGGTGGGACAGTATTTGAATTTCATATTAAAGCCGTTTGAAACTTGCATTACACCAAATTAGTTGGGTCTATAAAACTGCATACCCAAAAATGTTTTAAAGA
Organism: Rhagoletis pomonella; assembly: GCF_013731165.1. Classification (NCBI taxonomy): domain Eukaryota; kingdom Metazoa; phylum Arthropoda; class Insecta; order Diptera; family Tephritidae; genus Rhagoletis; species Rhagoletis pomonella. Next base: position 2,842,831 of record NW_023458558.1, read on the forward strand.
TTTACATCTAAATTCATAAAAAATAAAGAACATTTTAACTGCTTTATAAATCGAAAATTTGTATGAAAATGTCACTCTGTAAAGCTCTTTAAACCTATTTTATTTTTTATGAGTAAGGCCATTAGATTAAAAAATACTAAAATTTTTACGAAAATTTGTTGAGTTTTCCTAAATTTTGTATAAAGTGCGAATCTGTGATATGATTTTGGTTAAACCTCGGACGGTATTTTTATAGAGAAATATCAAAAAAACTAGCTCGAAAAACATTACGAATATTTAAAAAAATCAACACGTGGTCATATGTTTGACTGACTGTATATATTGTTCTTAAGAACTTCTAATATTTATTCTTCACAAATGGGATTTTCGAATTCTAAAATGGGATAAACAGGCAATTTTTCAAAGGAGAATGGGATTTTCGTAGCTTTGGAGTTGGCAACACTGATTCGCAATAAGCTCATTCGCTATAATAAGTTTCAATTGAACATTGTTTTGACTTTTGCTTTTAGACTTTTTTTTGTAGCTCTTTGTCTTTAGTGTTGGTTTTGTTGTAATGGTGAGATATTTCTGCTTTGTTTTTGTTTATTTTAATGTTATTTTTTGCAGTTTGTTTCTAAGCTGTTAACCTTCTTGTTTTCGGTAGTCGTGTATCTAAGTATTCTTACAAGTGTTATCTCATTTTATGGCCAACGACGAGTCGTAAAGTTGTCCGCTGCTACATTTACACTTCCTTCTCTACATCATAACCATAGCTCTTCTCTACTTTACATTCTTTGCAATTGTTCATTCTTCTATATAGTATTTGTTGGAGGCAAAGTCATTTGGTGTTTTATGTTACAATGTGATTAATTTTTGTCTGCTTGTATCTTCTTTGTATCGTAGCTTTGGATGGATTAGCAGGAAAAAAAAACTCTTTTTGATTTAAAATTACTTCACTGCAACTTTGAACATCAGGTCAAACAAAAGTTCACTCAGCCGCGCTGGATTGATTGTTAACGGAGAAGGGAAGGAAGCTAAGAAAAAAATGCCGTTAAGCCTTTTCTTTTTCAAATTTCTTGGAAAGCTTAGAATAGTCATGGACCTCAGACTGCTATTTTAAACCATTTTAAAGTCACTTTTGACAGCATTATCACGTTCTTGTAAAGTACAGGGGCAAGCTCCCAGCGCTAGCATGGATATGTTTCACTCATAGACGATGAGTCATCCCCGAGCCTCCTTAACTGGATAATTTACATAATTATGTAATAAACATGCCTCGCCGGAAAAAAAAATTAACTCTAATTATTTAGGGTAGCGGTAAGTTCTAACTACTTCATACCAATGTTGGAAAAGATGGTACAACTGTCCATTTTTCAACACTTTTACAATTTTAAGGTACACTCGTTACAAACACGACATTGGGGTGTGCGTCTTCAGTTTGTTACACAATGGGAGGGACCTACAGTTTTACGCCGCTTCCGAATGGCAATGGATGTTAGTGAGAATTTTTTTTTATGACAAAAAGAAACTTGGAGGCTTGCCATTGCCTGCCGAAGGGCGGGCGCTCGGACCAGCGAACCAAGCCAGTTCCTGCGCCACTCTAACCACGCAGCCACAGCGGTCGTCGATTAGTTCGAAGAAAATATGAAAGGTTCAGGGAATCATATACACATAGAAGTTCCCAGCAAGAGACGAAATAATGGCGTATATTTTTTTTTTTGTATTTTGGGTGTTAGTTCACAATGGCGGCGGGAAATAAATCATCTGAGAAAATGTATGTACTGCTACTGTATGTGCCTCATTTATAATGAGGGCCATATTTTAAAAAGAACGATTTTAAAACAATATTTTTCTGCATATGCTGTAAAGGTGTTATTTTTCCGGGCATTGGTAGGAGTTGTGTCGAGTAATCAAAGAAATTTTATGTAAGTGATTTTGTAGTACTACCTTCATCGTAAATCATTCATTTATCGCTTTTGCATAGTCACCAACTTAAGAGCTGCCGAAATGTTATTTTTGTCATGGATCTCAGAAGAAAAAGTATGTTTATAATTACAAAATAAAGCAAACTGCTTCTAGGGAAAAGGTGCGAAAGAATATGGCAGCGTCATCATTGCAGTATTATATTCCAATATTTTTACCTAAGGCATTACTGCCAAAAATTTTACGGTAGACATACATACGTAAGTATTTATGTATATATGTGATGAAATGAACTTCACGAAAATATTCGTAACAGTGCGCACAATAACTTATTAAGTGAACCTGCGAATGAAGGCATTTGTTCAATTAATAGCAAGAGTAGTATATAAATAGGCGGATATTTATCCGCGCGGAATTTCATAGACTCTTTTGCCACATTCATAAGTACTGTACATATATGTAGGTATGTTCAAATATGTATTTGTGATTGTGCAAATGCTTGCCACCTATGCATATCGTATTTGACTACTTTTTTATGAGCTCACAAATCGAGTTGAAAATCATTTACCGGCTGGCGTTAATGCGGAAGCGTCTGAGCAACAATCAGTGGTGGCAACGGCAGCTGTATATACACTTCAATACATACCTGCATGCGTGTATATAACAGAAAAAAATTGCATGGAAATTAACCGCATGAGTGGTATTATACATTTAATGCCATTGTAAGTAGTTTTAATGTTTGTAAGCTTTAATGTTCTTGGTGCTGCTGCTGGTGGCACTTTATTGTTTCACACGCTGCTGTTGGTGTGCTGCGCAAAATGTTACCAGATGTACAGTTTTAACTGTAAACTACAGTTTTTTAGACAAGCTTACAGCTGTTTAAATTATCTGCTAGAAGAGATGCGCAAAACACGCGATTTACAACGTGAAATGGGGTGTCACACTTTTTACCGCGTGACCGTGAGCAGTTTCGAGAGAAAATCCGTGATCGTGCCCCACCGGATTTTTTGCTGGCGTGAACTGGAGTTAGTGAGATTTTCCCGTCAATCACATAATTTTCACATAAGTAAGTACATATTTTTAACCAAAATAAAATTGTACACTTTCTGTTTAGCTTTCAACAAAATTTTGGGTGGCAACATTTTTTATCTGAGGAGTTACCCTATAGCGGTGATGGGCACCGCCTTTCCCGCGGGCAAAGCTCTTTTAAGCTTTCTATACATTTTTTATATTCGCGTGCTGAGTAAAAGCTCTCTCTGCCCATCACTGATCCACAGGTACGGTGACCAACTTTACTTATTGAAATAAATAAAATAAAATAAGTACTGCCCTCTGCCTGAGAAACTTTTCTGTAAAAAAGTTTTCTGTTCTTACAACAAGACTGTGATTCAACCCCTAGCTCCTTTAAGACAGTAAATCAACGCAGAATGGTTCAAAATGATTTGGCTACGCGATGTACAAAGAATGTAGTCTAGCTTCACGGGCAGAGAGATATTCCCATAGACAGAATTTCGAGTGAGCCGGCAAGGAAATGAACTAATTCTTAGTCATTAAAATTTGTGCAAGATACTGGCAAGCAAACTGTTTTAAAATGAACTATGGCTTGGATCAGTTTTCATTGAACCAGACAATGACAGGTGGGCTGATTTTTTCATTAAGTGCTAAGTGGGGATAGTATATGGAGAGCATAAAGTCTGTCCCTCTTATGACTGCTACCGCAGTTGCAGGAACATCCTCTGCCATTGCCGCGCCAGCGTATTCTGGAACACATTTTTACGATTTACCAGCAGCACGGGCATACTGAGTGAAGTGACTCATAGAGAGTTACTGTTTTCGTACGTCGAGAGAGGACTTAACTCCTGAATTGCATACTTAGCCCAAAGTAGCACTTGTTGGCAAGAGTGACTCTGCGTTGGGCTTCCATGTTGACATTGTTATCGTTGTTAATGCTGGCTCCGAAGTAAACGAAATTCTCCACTTTCTTGAAATTATAATTGTCAGCAGTAACGTGGGTGCCAAGGCGCGAATGTGCCGACTGTTTGTTTGATGATAGGAGATGGAGACACTTCGTCTTGTTCTTGCTGACCACCAGACCCATTTGCTTTGCTTCCATATCCAACTTGGGACAGGCAGAACAGATTTCGGGGTTTTTGTTACCGATGCTGTCGATGTCATCGGCATAAGCCAGAAATTGCACGCTCTTGTAGTAAATTGTTCCTGAGCGGTTGGGAAACTTGGTGGATCTTTTTATGAGTCACACTGGGACTTCTGGCAGAAGAGCCTCTATTCCTATGGATAGTGGCAGTCAACGTAACTTAAGCTAACCTATGGTGAATCCCTGCCGCGAAATAGTGAACGTAGAACAAAGTCCGGTGTTCTTTTTTCATTTCATTCATTAAATAAGCATAGTGAATGCAGGCGCCCCGAAAAGTTAAATGGCAAGCTTTTTGTGTATTCTGTGATTTTTTATCATAGTTTGTGTATATCAGGCTGTAATACAAACACACATATATGAAATGAATTTATGTATGATATCGTATCAAAAAAATTACTTTCCAAGATCTAGTTTTGAAAAAAAAAAATATTGATTTTAAGAGTAATAAATAAAGTCAAAGGGCAGCACTTTGAGAAACAGAAATGTCCTTTGAAATAATGTACGGATGGTCACTGTATCTATAGGCTTTTTTGTAAGTTAGTTTTCAAGATAAAAAAGAAGGATGCAGTAGTAGCGTTTCCTTATTTATTATTCTAGTCGCCATAAAAACTGTGGAAAGAATATTTTCCCAAATCAATTTGAATAAAACAAACTGAAAATTCGAGCATTGTCTTGTATTTTAAGAACTAAAGATGTCTTAAAAATGTTTCAGGAGATAACATCATTTGAGGGATCGAATCAAATGCTCAAAAAATTATCAAAGCAACTTACCAAAAATTAGTTCTGTTCTGTTTAGTAAATCACAATTTTTCTTAAAATTTTCGTTTTCGAAGGTTAAGTTTTTTGTCGAAAACCGGTTTTTCCGAAAATTAAAAAAAAAAAAATCTGACAACACTGGTACTTAGCCATATATGTATGCAGTGGTATACGCCAAAGGCCGCGAGTAGCCTTGCCACTGCAGTGCGTCGATTGACCAACCGACCTGTTGATGACACGCGGACTTTAAAAAGCGGTTACATATATATGTATGTATGTACATATCTACATTAGCGTGGGGCGAAAATCCGCCTTTTTTTAGAATTTTGATTGGTAATAGCAAAAATATGCTTCACCATGCTCATAAAACAATCTGTGAAAGATGAAAATTTTTAGTCAATATCTTAGCGAGCGAGCGAGCGCCCAAGTCTATCAAAGGTCAAGGTGCTGAAAATATAAAAATTAATAAATACATTCTTAATGCATTTTTTGTACTAAACTTGCAAGTATCTTTAAAAGCAATAGCCCTACATAACTTGGTACTTTTTGTAGAGAATCGAAATAAGCTAAGACAACTTTTTTTTCAGCACTTGAACTTTGATGGACTTTTGCGAGCCTAAGATATTGACCGAAAATTGTCATCTTTAACACACGATTATTTTTAGAGCATGTTTAGGCGCGACTGCTAACACCGGGCGTCTAAATTCGTGCTATGTACTGCTGCATGAGCAAAATTTCCTTTATGCAATATTTGCACATGCACTTCTCAACTGCCATGTAGTTGAACTTTCTTAAGTTTCAATTAGATGGCACTTCAAAGTATGCTCGGCCTAGTCTGATGCATCTTTCGGACACTGCTTCCGGAGTCTTCTGCGGACTCTGCATGGCTTACAACCATGCGGAGGTGGTAATAGTTGATTACCATTGGCCACAGTGCCTACCCACTACTTTTTGGTCCAATAAATATTTTTTTATATACATACATGCGGACTTTCGGCCCACGCTAATGTACATACATATGTAAGTATAAATTTTTTAAGTATTTTTATAAAATTACATATGTATATATATATGTATATACTTAAATACATAAATGTAGTCGCATACATTGTTAAAGAACTAACCGCTGCTCAAAAGCGCTTGCGTGTGGCCATTGTGCTGGCTTGTCGCTGCGGCATGAGTTGACAATTTTTTATTTTTCCTTCAGATAGGTTTTTCATGAGTTGCTTTTGTATACATACATAGATACATATTTATATTTCATTAATGAAACTGCTACGCCAATTTATATGTTTTTGAGAATACGCTGAAAATTACATAAAGTTCGTTGGTGCTTTCAAAAACACTCAAGGGATTATCCGCTGGCAGTAGGTGTTCAGTAAACAACTTTTAATATAGTGTAAATTATTTAGAGAGAGAATTTATTTATTTTTGTTCTTTTCACCTCGCTTTTATTAGCTTGGGATGCAACCAGGAATGCCGCTTTCAAATTTTTTTCCTTGCCAAGATTTTTACAATGCTTTAAAAATATTTACAAAAAGTTGCGAAAGCTTATCAAAAATTTTAAAATATAAAAAAAACTTAATTTTTAATCGTTTTAATACAAATGAAATAAATTAGTGATTGGCAAATAATAGCAAATGTAATTTCACTCGACAGCCCACTTTTTCCAGTTCCTCTAGAAGGTCGTTTACAACCGCAATCCAGAGCAGAGGAAAGAGAACACCACCTTGTGGAGTGCTCCTATTGACACTGAGTGCAGAGGCTCCGCCCGTCCGGCGCGACAGTTATGTGACGAAGAAAGCTGCAGATACGCCTTATTAGGTTGGTTTCAACCCCCAGATTATGAATGTCCTTGACTATTGCCTCTGCAGTGACATTGTTGAAGGCCCCTCGATATCAAAGAAGGCCCCCACTGCATAATCTGCATGCGTGACGGCTTCCTCTGACCACTTTACCAGTGTGTGCAGGGCGGTATTCACATATTCATATTGAGCTCTTGAAATACAGTCACGAGGAATAGCGTTTCTTATGTACAGGTCTATCAGTCTCTCTAGCGTTTTTAGCAAAAACAAAGAGACTTATAGGCCAAAAATCCATAGGAAAAACATGAAAGCCTTTTCCGGCCATCGAGATGAACGTAACACTGACTACCCTCCAAGCCTTGCGGATGTACCCGGTCCTCACGCAGTTCGCATAAATAGGTTCCAACCAATTGCACGACACTTTCAGAGCCCTTTGCAGCTGCGAAGGTATGATGCCATCGGTCCCCGGCGATTTTAATGGTTTGAACAAATTTATCGCCCAGGTTATTTATGTGACGATCGTCCACAAGATCGGAGAAGTACAGGATCGGAATACAGAGGTGAGGCTCCGCTGCCTTGCTCTAATAGTATTCAACTCTGAACCCGATGGTGGTAGCACAGGAAGAGGGAGACCTCCATTGAGATAGAAATACCCTGTGAAGAAGGACCTGGCCTATCTTGACATTTATAATTGTCCTCAGTTTGCATAGAAGAAAAACGACTGAGGCGATCTATAAAACTCGGCCAAAATCCCTGATGGTGCTGCCTAATAATTTTGTACCACGTGAATAGTTTCCGATAGTTCTTTTTTTTTATCGGAAGGTTAGTGCCACATGAATTTTGTTTCGTTCCGATAGTTGGATTATGAAGAAATTAACGGCCCTCTTAAATTGTTATATGAGCATTGAGGTTGGCTGTGTTTTTGCTGAGAAATTACTTGTTTTATACATGAATCGGTTAATTACCAAATGGAATAAGTCTGCATTTTTTCGATGCGGAAAATTTGATGTAGTTCAACAGAAATTCATTAAACGAACCGCCGCAAATTGGCAATGAATTAAAAGTGCCATATTTAAATATAAAGCTCACTTATTTCCTTTTATAATTAACCGATTCACATTAAAGTTTTTTTTTTTTTTAATTTGCCACCATTTGCATAATTTTAAAGGTTTGAACCTTTTGTTATTGAAAGGTTTGTTCGTTTTACAAAAGTGAAGATTTCGATGGGATCAATATCGTGAAAATGGATGGGACTACGAAAGATGTCTCGAAATCTAAGAGTTCAGTGCAGTGAGAATGTAGTGTTAAAGAGAGTTTCCACAATGCCAAAAATACGGAATTTCAACCTCCAATTTGAATTTGAAATTACAGCTGTTTACACGACCATCTCAAACAATTTCAATTTCGATGACAGTTTGCTTTCGTATTTTTGCTTGGTTTGTTTTGCTTTTATTAACGTCTGATTTTTCTTCGTTTTGTTCATTTCTCATTCGTAATAAGTATCTAAGTTTCAGGGATGTATTCGCGAAAATGAGGCAATTTCATGCGAATCCTTCTCGCAATTTCATCTCAAATTGAGAATAGTGTTGTAATTGCGCAATTTGTGGGGGCCGTGGAAACTCCCTATTGGGCGGTTGTAGCGCCAAAGAAGAAGAAGATCCTTTAGCCAAGCTCGACAGCTGTAACGGTATGTTAAGTATATGAACATCTTATCACGTAAGTAGGTGTGAACATTTATTCTTTATTAAAAAAAAAATATCCATAAGTACCTACGTAAATATTTGTCATTCCAAGCAGCGTTTATTTAGGTCAACAACAACATTTCTCCAGAATGAATCAAAATGAGACAAGTGAAAGACACAACGTAGTATGTACCTTTGTATAGTACTTATGCATGTCTGGTACTTTTATTTATTCCTACAAAATTTGCGCAGGCACACGTATGAGTAATTTAATTTGCATAACATTAAATTGGTCAAATACGACAGAGTGAACAAAGCGAGCGGGTATTAAGCTACAACAGCAACACACAAAAAAAAAAAAACAACGCAGAAGAGAACAGCATCAGAATAAGTAGCAGTCGAAAAGCCAACAAGTCAACTCAAGCCAGCGAAGTGAAATCCAAGAAAATTATGCATACTTGTCACACAGCAGCTCTATACTGGCTGTGTAGGTCAGTAAGTCACTCTGTCAATCAGCCTTGACGGGCGCGGCATGCAAGATCCCAGAGGTGAAGACCGACAAAAATTCGAAGTAGGCGCGGGCGGCGCTACAATTTGCATTCTCTTTATTCTATCGAATATTTCAAATTTCTTTTAACTTTTCACATCCAAAAATCGTAGACTTCAATTATGCCATTGTTGCTTTTTATATTGCTGTTGTTGCGTGCCTTGCTTTATTTACGCAAAATGACGCCAAAACGACGATATGGCACGACACTCGCTTATTGGCACATAATTGACATATAAAATTAACATAATTTTCCAAGTGAAGCGTAGTGCTTTGGCCAAACACTGGACGCTAGCTTTTTGATGTTGTTGTTTATTTACATATTTCTTTGCCTTTGTTGTTGCGCCGAAAATGGTTGAAATGCCTATTTTATTCGGCTTGGTCACTCTGTCATGCCTTCAGGTTACAAATGACTTTGAAGATAATAAAATAATTTGCAACCTATCTGCAGCTATCAGCGAGGCGGCAGCTAAATAAATTAGAAACGAAGTGGAATATAACAGTGAATACTGAATTATAGCAGCCTGGCTGTCTACTTCAAATTTTTGTGTCCATATAGTAGAGTTGTGTAGTTCACGAACTAGTTCGTTCATTGAAAATAATGAACGACCTAGTTCAAATTTAAACTGAACTAAAATGAACTATTTTTCAGCCCTGCTTCTATACCCAAACTGGGAAATATTTAGCAACTAAAACACCATGCATTGTACAAAAGAGCGCATATTTCTAACCGAATTTGTGAAATTAGTGCTTGGAAATTTTAAGGTTTTGTTTTAAATTAAACTTCAATCCTCTGACTACAAGTATAAGTGTCGGGTAACGCCTTTGGATACAATAACCCCAAATCAGTGTGTAAATAAATAAACCGCATCCCCCAAATTTAATTCAATAGCGGTCTTCACACCAATTTTGTTGGGTGTTTGCTTAGAAGGAGCACCTCCAATTTCTCCACACGTAAATTCACCAGTTCATTTTTGAGTCCTTCGAGCTTCGTCAGCTGCTTCTTGTACTTCGTGTGCAACTCTGAATAACCTACTTTCACCATCTCTTCAAAAATGTACCTTATGCATAATTGTATTGCGAAAAAAATTTTCTGTTTCGTGAACGGGAATGAACTAAATGAAGTAGTTCATTTAACTGATCTGAACTCATTGATCGATCACTAAAATAAACTAAAAATCCCAACTCTACCAGTTAATAGCCTGTACCCTGCACGCCAACGGTGATGCCAAATTGTAGTTTTTATTTCGTTTTCAAACGACCATGCCAACGGAAATAGACCCGTTTGGTATCATTCTGGTTCAAACATTCATACTATTTACACTACGTACATAAAAAATTGGAACCAGTTGTTTATTATTGGGTATTTATTTAATTCTAGTATATTTATACTTATGGGCTTAGTATATATGCTTGCACATACGTGCATACATACTATTTGTCTAACTCATATAGATATGTAAGTATGTACGCCCGTACGCAAAATAGTGATTGGATGAAGGGTGTGGACATTTAATGTTTATAATGACTGCTTTATAGAAGCGTATAGAGATACGTTTCTCTGGAAATCAGATGATGGTTACACATTTAACTCCCTCGAAAAGAGGTAAAAATCTCTGCGGCTATCTAACCGCTGGTTTGATGTTAGAATTGTGGCGAATGAAGGCGCTCGGTCCGGATAATCCTCCTATTCCTATTGTACTCAAAGAAAGTGTTAAGTAGATGTTGGCGACCATGAAACAGATTTTTCTGGCACCGCTTGCACTTGCTAATATACCAGAATCCTGGAGGCTAGTTGACGTCACCTTAATCCCTAAAGTTGATAGGAATGGCTATACTAGCCTGAAAATGGGCTTTTATCACATCTTCTGTCTTTGAATCAATATGCCTATCAGGGAAGGAAATATTTTGAGATGGCTCTGCAAAATATAGTTCACAGAATCAGCAATGCAAATATTAATAAATAATTTGCCTTAGAAGCTGCTATCGGTAGTGCCATAGCATATGCAACTCAGCTCTAAATCATGGAGTAGATTCCGGGCCGGAAAATTTTATTCGCTTGTTTAGAGATGGCGCTGAGGGTGGGGATGATTCGGAAGAAGGAGGTTCATATGTCACGTGTTGAATTTATAGGACCTATCCTGAGGACGGCGTGCTTTCCCTCCTGTTCTAGTCGCTTGTAAGTGATTATATATTCCTTTCACTCTTAGTGACTGCCTCGTTATAATAAGCTAATCTTTAATCCAACCAAAGCTAATGCTGTGATCTTCACTAGATGGAGAACGGTCTGGCATCCAGTCTCACTTAGTAAGTCAATGTTTAGGTTTCTTCAGAAGTGGAGTATTTATCGTAGATAGTAAACTTTTGGGAAAGCCCGAATTTGAACAAAGGGCCTCCAAAGCCTTAACAGCATTCTGCTGTTATCTGTCTACTTCCTCGCTAGCTTGGAAATCCCAAACAAAATTATTACTCGAGAGTATCTAGTTATGAGTAATGGGTATATGTATTTAGCTAGAGAGGGATTAGTAGTAGGTACCACCTTCGATCATCGAATCTACCGTTAAAAACTCGTTCAGAAATAAATGGGAGGCATCGAGAGAAAACCGCATGTATGCTTCAAGTTTAGAAGGACTGCAGACAACTTGTGTGATTGCTTATGGTCCATTCTCATGGCGCAAATACCTGACGTGATCGATAATCTCCAGAAAATAAATATGAAATATTTAAAGTGGTAATATATAAGTATTTTCTGAAATAATTTTGATTAAGTTTCATCTTTTTTTACTAAGATTTTTATCAAGGTGTGAATTTGGTGTAAGCCACTAATGAATGTGAATATATAATTTTAAAATTTGTGTCAATGTTTTGATCTATGTCTATATGTGTATACATATTTCGAACACTAACAAGATCTTTATCCAAACGAAATTACTGTACCAACTGCACATTTCTAATTAGATAAATGTGGCGAAATACCTTGGCACACATTCATACTTTCTATATATCTGCTTAGAAACATTTCTTACTTTCAATTTGATATGATCTAATATAAACATTTTTTTTTATACGATTCCTTGTTGTTATTCTCGAAAAAAATTTAGCATTTTGGGCGTTGTGCAAATAAAATATTTCATGCTGTCAAATTATTATGCGGTTGTTGTTTTTATTATTGCGTGCGCTACTTTTCAGCCACTTTCGCGCGGGTTTCAGTTAGCATGGATTTTTAAAAAAAAAAAAAAAAAAAAAAAAAAACAACATCTGCTCTCGGCCTTTATACCAGTTAGTTAATTTTTTTTAAACTTCTATTATTTATACATGTGTCTGTATAGTCAGTTCTTGTTGTCATTGCCACTGGGGTGTTTTTGTTGGTGCTGTACACATGTATTTACATACATACATATGTCTATAGTAGTAATGCGTAAATTAGGTCAACATATGGCTTGCGTGCACAAATCACTTGTTTGCTCGCCTAATTTTTGGCTTAAGCGAAATGGCTTTGAACTGGATCTGGTGATTTATGTACGTAGTTACCACTGCTCATGGGTGTATATGTAAATATGTATGTATGTACATATATTTAATTATGTATTCAAGTGTTGAAGTAAAAGCGTAAAATTTATTATATCAAAGTTTACTTTCATTCTTTCATCTGATATTTTCTTTGTACTGCCAGAGCAAACTTTTTATTAAATATTTAAATTTTTACTTCTTAATTTCGCATGTACAATGGTTTGATTATTATCGCCTCGGTGTTTTCAGCGTTAGCCTTTTTGGCGGTTTTTTTATTTGTTTATTTTTCGCTCTATTATGACCACAGTTATTACTTTTTCACAATAAAATTATGTTTGCTTATCTGTAGAGTTTCAATTTAACCAATCAATCGGTAGTAAATTATGCGCTGCTGTTGTGGGTAAGATGTGAAGTAAAAAATTAATAAAAACAAAATTTGCATAAATAATGCGACAAAGAAAGATTGAAAAAAAAGAAGCAGAGTGAACAATGCTCTGCCTATTTTTGAGTTCACTATCGTAAATCAGTCGCAATAAATCTTTAATTAAGCAGTCGTTTACCATTTGAGCGGTCAGCTGTGTTGATATTTGTTTTGGTGTTGTGTGGCTGATTTGGCTTATATACATACATATGTATGTACATAGCTATGTATATATTGTCACCTGAAATGCAAAAAGACGTAACAACATTGCAACTGAAATGGGAAAAGTCATGACTAATATTTTTTCTTCATAAAATGATGTGGAGAGTTGTAATTCGACGAAATCCATCATATAAATCAATAAGTGAATTTCACATTCTTTTTATTAGTTATGACTTTTTGCATTTCAACGTTGATCTTTGTTACGCCTCACAGTGCTTCGACTAAATGGAGGCTGGTGGAAATAATAGTTAACCTGCATCGATTTCGCTGAAACTTCAGACGTGCACTAATTTTACTTAGGGATGGAAAAATTGTGAAATTTGGTAAATATGGGATAATTGCCACGCCCTACACCCGATTTCGTTGAAATTTAGTTTATATTCTCTTTTTGATTATAAAAACCTAAATATAAAATATGGGGAAGATTGGATCACTTAATTTTTGCGGGGAACTTCTTTCTGCGTAGGCGGTCTTTGGTCGCACTTCGGGACTATAACCCTTACAAGTAGAATTCTTCTTTCTGCGTTGACGTGAAAGGGGGGCGGAAGAAGCGTGTAATTATCCTACATAAAATAGTTTGCGAAGCTCACCACGAGGGGGCCATTTTGTATTCTTTTTTTATATAGATTTTTTTTTTTACAGTTAGTTAAAATAAAATGGCATTACGTTCGATTTTGAATGCCGCGATTCGAGCCCTGTATTTTGTATTTTTCTGGTTTTTGTTTTTTATATGGGCCATTCCATTGTGACTGGTGCGGCATTTTTACTGGTGGGACACTGAAGAGAACTCTATTCTACCTTTGTGCACTCAAAGATGAATTTTAGCTAAAAGACTTTATTTTTACGAAAGATGTTTTGGTGTTAGGATATATGCACTACAAGCTTTCGTTTTCAATAAAAATTAGGCTTATATATCTAATCTTCATAGAAATATTAAAAAAATATTTACATTTGTGACTAGTGGGCCATGTCCTTGTGACTGGTGTAAAATAATTATGCATTAAATAAAAGTTTCTATAGAACAAAATTACATATTCTTTTAATTTTTTTATTATTTTTCAACAGATTAATGAAATGTATTCATTTTAAAAGAGGTTACTACTGAAATAAATATAATTAGGGTATTTTTAAATTTATGTCGTTTACCTATTTTATATGGGATGACCCATATATTTATTTTCTTTTGCATTACGAATTTAAATTTTACCTTTTTATTTTTGTTTATTTTTATCCTTTTTTTACTCTCATTTTTATATGATTTTAAAATGTTGGCAAACTTCAAAAAAAAAAATCATGGCCAACGAATTGAGAAAATGATTTTACCTTCTAATATTTTTATCAAGATAATAACTAGTGAGCCCGCATGGCGTTAAAACGCCGAAAATTGAATTTCAAAAACTTAAATAATATTTTAAATGTAAGTCAGAGTTATAAGAAGACTAAACCGTGCAGCCGTCATCAAATTTGGAGTCTCCCAATACAGTTGAAAAAAGTACTTAATTAAAAAAAATATATATATACAACTTTATCACACATCTAAAGGCTAAGGTTTCCAAGTTGACTTCTCATCTTTTAAGTTCCTTTCCAAAATTATTCTCAAACTTAAATCTTCTGACATGTATTTCAATAAACTGATGAACTAATTTGAATTTGATTGTTCGAGCACCTGGCAACCCTAAATAGAAATAAAGCATTTTCAAAGCCATTTCGATTGATTCCCATATTTTAGTAATCTATCCAACTTATTGAATAATTTTAATGTAACTTTTTAAACACGTGGCAACCCGCTTCAAGCATTCCAAAAGATAAAACTAAAGATTTCTTAACATTCGTTTGTTTGGCTATTTTTATTATTTCATGTACCTTTTGCATTAGTAAATTGACTTAGACCTTTCAAACAGGTGGCAGCCGTCTTCAAGCTTAATCCTTGTTAGCTCTCAACATGGCGATACATATTTTTTGAATAACTTATTAGTTAGTGAAAATTGATTTTTCATACATATGGCCAAACCCACTAAATACAGTTCAGAATTAAAGAAATTAATATCAATTGATACCCATATTTTAATAATTCAATTAATTTGTTAAATGATTTGAATTTCACTTTTTAAACATGTGGTAATCCTCTTCCAAAACCTCATAAATATACTTAGCGTTCAAACTAACGATATGCATATTTTGATATTTCATAAAACTTGTGTATAAGTAAAAAGAATTTGACATTTTAAGCATGTGGCCACATTCTTTAAAATATTTTCAAACTACTATTTACTTTCTGAGACCCCTTGTTTTTTGGCACCTATATGGTGATACATATTTCCCTTACCTAATTCACTTAATTCAAATTGAATTTGATTGTTTAAACAGGTGACAACTCTCCTATAGTTCAGTTAAGAAACAAAGCTTTTCAAAACCATTTTGATTGAAACCCACTTTGCAATAAGTGATATATTTTTTAAATTAGTTGCATATAACTTTTGAAGGGTGGCAACTCGTTTCAAAAAAGTAAGACATTATAGCACATCATCAGCAATCCAAGCCTTTTCATTTTGGTAAATCGAACGAACAGTGCGGATATGATGGTTTGATTATTAAATAATTTGAATTTAATTGTTCAACAGGTGGCAACTCGAATCCAAAAAATAAAACCAGTTTGCACATCTATAGGTCAAGCGCTTTAATTTGACTCCGCAGTTTTGAAAATCGAGCGAACGGTGCAGATCTTTTATCCTGGACAAAAAAAGGTTTCTCGTATTATATGTATGTATGTATATATATATATGTTATGTTTTGGCTGAGCTTCTGATCGGATTTGGGCATTACTACTATCAAAATAGTTACTCGGTTCGTGTCCAAATGGCATTTTATAAATGGAACACTGTCTTTGTCTCTTCCAATGTTAGTATAAACGCGGAAAAATCTTCATTTTGTTTCGATGGCAAGACATGGTGTATGATATTTTTATTTAGTTTCTAATTTTTCTATTTCTGCAAATTCTTTTCCTTTCTGCAATACCAATTAATATACATACATATAACGATGCTTTTCACTTGTTCCTCAATCACTTACTTGCCCTCTTATTTATATAATGTTTAGCCTTCGGCGCCCGTCGTTGATTGATTAATATTAACTTGTCAAGATCGTCGCGAATATTGTGTGCGAATCGATGCAGTTTCAATGGCAACGCCAACAAAAATAGCGACAACAACAGCAACATTTCGAATCAGAAGCTACCAATAAGGTTGACAATACCAACAAACATCATCCATATATAGACCAAACAAACTCTACTCCATACGGTAGATTTGGCCCTGGAGAAATGCAAAAGTAGACGACTTTATACTTAATAACGCTAGTGCTGTCATCATCCAATGGCCATTGGCCGTTGCCCATCGACGCCTTATCTGTCAGTGCTGGTGCGGGTATTTATTTGACCAGTTCGCCTGTCAGCTGGCTGTAGGTATGAAAGCATTATATTCTTCTGCCTGTGTTATCGTAAATGTCAAAAGTGATGGACATTTTTGCGTTTACAAACATATATGTATACATACATATGCATGCGCGCACCGTCACAGTCGCGCAAAGTCATCCTTTGTGTCCTCTTTATTGTGCCGGGTATTCGCACTAATGCTTATCTCTTCTCTGCGCACTCGTTTACCCATTCAACCCATTATACCTTTCCAATTCATGTATGCGCAAACTGTTCTACGCCCGCCTGTCGTCTCATCATTCAGCGCGTTTATTCGTTTGTACTTTCTGCGCTTTTGTCTGCTCAATCGTCGCTTCATCCGCGCAACTCGTCACCTAGCAGCGCTTCCATCAATATGTCAATGCTGCTGTCAAGTCTGTTGGGTGCTTTGCCTGCGCTGAGCCAACTGTTGGCTGCTCCACTTGTCGTGTTAATTTAAATGCCTGATTTTCGCTGGAGCATTGCACGCAACGTGGTTTTGCTCCATCGACTATCACTTCAGAGTTCAGTCGCGCGCCTTTCTCTTGTTGGTCATTTACATATATTTGCGCGTACCTGCCACACTGGTGTTGACTCTGACTTTAACGTTTAATACCTATTGACCTCCGCTTAACTTATGTATGTACATATATCTGCGGACACCTTCACCGCTGCAGCGCGCTGGTGACAAAAATTGCAGCGCAAAATAATTTTACGTATGAAAATCATGCCTGTCGCTGAGGCCGCTTTGCTTTTGTCGAGCGCGCGCTCAAAGCAAAAAGTTCCTGCACTCGCTATACATTCACCGGCCAATATTTGTCCAGCGCATCAAAATTAATATTGAAATTTTTTGACTGCTTTTCACCACTCTAGGTTGCTGTGCGCATCATCAGCTGCTTGTTTAATCTCGCGAATCATGCTGTCCAGGTCTACTGCTGGGTGCCTCATTTTGTTCGATATTATTCGCAAATTTTTGGCGCGCCATGTTTTTGTGCGCCGACTGTTGATATTGCACCGTGCAAATTATTTTTCTCTTAGCTTTGAATACGGTTCAGGTTAATTTTTTACGCAGTTATATGGCTGCATGCGTTTGTGTTAGCTAAATATACCAGTCGATTTCAAGTTTTTGTCGGATAATCACATTTCACTAAACGCGCTACGAATAGAAGCGCGCTAGCACATAAAGATTGCGCGCGTTTCGGCTATAAAAGCGGCGATGTCAATGCAGATTCCTACTGATGAGTAATGGTAATACTAATGGTGTTGACTATATACCTTAATATCGAAGATGGAATTTGCAAGGATTTATTTGTAGTCTGCCTCAAACTGCACCGCTCCTGCATACCATTACATAGACTAACAAATCGCCAATCTTGAGTACTCAATGTGATGGAACTTATGGCTGAATGGATGGCAAGGACACCACTTAAGCGCTCTTCAATTGAACAAATGTCCACTGTTATCGTGCGAATTACTCCTCACAGACATTTCCCTAGCAATGCGACAGTTTACTGACACCGTCGTTGCTCATTGCATTCAGCCAGCTGCTTGCTTTGGTGCAGCATGCACTTTATGACATTTGAATGCGTTTAATGGCACGGAAATGTAAAATGTGTAAGTACGTACACAAGTACAATGGTAGCAATTATCGTGAGTCGATATTACCCTGCAGGAAAAGCTATTAGTTGTGAACTAGAGTGCTATTTACCAGTTTGCGGTTCAACCCAATTAGTTCATATGCTATACTTTTTCAAAGTAGGGTTCTTGAGCGAAAAACAAAATCAAAAATATAAAAACCTAAAAAACAATTTGTTTCATATTTTTTTCTAATAAACGAATTGCATGGGGGCTCTGATAAAATGAATCTACAAAAATTCTTTGTATGCTGTAAACTCTTCAGGAAAAATCGGAGAAATCATTATCTTGCTAGTAATCGATATTTTTAAATAATTTTAATGAATGTTTGATTTATATATTCTTACGCGGGGTAAATAATTTCGAAAATGTTTTAGGATTTACACAATTTTAATGGTGAAATCAAACAGCAGATGCGTATTTTATAGCTTGTACACACTTTCGTAGTAAATTTACACACACCACAGGAGCTATATTGAATAATCGAGCATGTAATTTCGCGAATAATAAGGTAGGAAATCACCTTTTAGCTAGGAAATTTACAAAATGTTTGTTTAGAGTGCAAGAACAGCAATAATTGAGCGTTTTATTTTCGACTTTGATAATTCAAAGGTAGATGTCGCTGATAGCATAAGTTATTCGAAATTATCCAGCTGGTAGGTCGTCGCTTGATATCATACTGGGTAATAAACTGGTATTTTAACTTACTACTTTGGCCTTTGACGGCAGGGTGATAGCTGAGTGTGCTACCGGAGGATGCGCTTGAAAGTGGCAACATTTGCATAGCGGCATACATATTGATGCAGTGCAAAGTGCATTTATTTATGTATAAAGTGTTATCCTTAGAAAAATTATTATTTGCAATAATGCCCTAAGTTTGGGGGCTGGTTTTACTATGAAAAGCCTTTCATAGTGTATAATTGACCAGGTTGCAGAATATATTTTAGCTATATAGGGCCAAATACGTATTTCATACATAATTTAATTTTTTTTCTGGAAACCAACCGGCAGGACCAAAACCCCAAAAATGCGGGCATATTTGTTTTTGTTTTTTACGCACATTTCCTCTTTCGAAAATATACAATTTTATAAAATTTCAATGTCTATTTATCATGTTGCCCGAGCGTTAGACGATCTAAAGTCTATACGCATAAGTAGCCCATTATGCCCATTTGGGTACTTAAAGTTGACACTATAGACAATGTTTTTATGTAAAAATAAAAATTTTTTAAAATGCGATTTTCAAAAAAAAAATAAATCAAAAAGAAAAATGTGTATTAAATTTTTTATTGTTTTTTATACGTTGCACATTATTCTAAAAAATGTACAATTAAAGCCCATAATAAGACGAAAGAAATACTTTTTTTCCATTAACTTTCGTTGAAAGGTTTCCATGATACAGCACTTTAAAGAAAAGTATGTATGAGGTTTTTTTTTTTAAATTGAAGTTCCGTGTAAATAGGCAACCCTACGTCATATCGGCAAAATATGCTGCACGTATATTTATGTCACCTAGACCTTCAATCCCTTCAACTTTCATCCAAATCCTGACATGAAATGCCTCGTATAGAAAAAGCTTTGAAAAAGAAAAGCAGACGCACACATACAGTAGGGAGCAGAAATGAGTACATGGGGATTTTTGTTAAATATTTGCAAGGTTTTTAAAATATGGTTTCTGCTTTCTTAAAAAAATTGAGATTTTTAATCTGATTTTTTATATTTTTTTCTGGCGACTTTTTGCACTTTTTCCATACAAATATGCATTTCTTATGAAAGAAAATGCGCAAAACTGTTTGCAAAGAAAGTTAAAATTAATTATTAGTACAAATTGTAATTGTTGTATGAAAAACACTGCAAAAGCCGTCAGAAAAAAAAAATCGGCTCTATAATCATTGTCGACATCGACGTCGATGTCAGTTTTTTATCCAAAAATAGCCCTCGTAGGTCCAAATCCAGCTACGCTAACCAAAGTATTTTTGGGGAAAGGGGTTCCTCAGAGCAAGAGGTGTTCAAAAAAAAAAAATCAGATTATAAAGTTCAAAATTGCAATGAAAGTTTGTCTAAGCTCTGTATAAAATTGAAATTTTGATTTATTTGGTTTTGATTAAGTTATGATCCACATTTTTATGAAAAAATAATGGAAACAATTTAAGTTTTAAACTTTGCAAATATTTAACAAAAATCACCATGTACTCATTTCAGCTGCCCACAGAATATACATGCATTCTGACAGGAGTGCTCCTCGCGCGGAAATCATACAAAGTTATCTCAAATCTGGTGCAGGCCTGATTTAAGTTTTAAATATTTATCGCATCTAGAAACGAGGCTTACTTCAATTAATTGGGCACAGAGACAGAGTGGTGTCATAGGCAATGAAGTGTCAGGTATTTTCGTCAGGAAAGGACTCTTCGTAGGCCTACCGTGGAGCACTGTTAAGCTGACCAACTATATATGGGTGAAGAAGGAAGTCCAACTTCTTGTGCAGTAAGCAAAAGAACGGGAGATAACAGACAGGTAAACTTCAAGTTTCCTTCATTTTACTTTATATACACATACTTCTGATGCATCTTCTCAACTTAAGCAAAATGTGTGTTAAAGTAAATCCGTGCTATTTATAATCATGGAATATCACAGCATGATTATGTAAATATTTATTTATTCAGGTTACGCTACGCCACGATTTTATTTTAGTCGAATCACTGTCCACTTTCCTCAGTGGTGTGATGACTGGTACCTGGTTTCTACCTATTTAAGTAGATTATATGCTTCATTATTATATTTCTTTACAATAAACCCGGTCCAATTCTATTGACCACCCTACCCATGCCGTCTAAGGGCTACATTTTTTGTTGAGTTATTTCTTCCACTGTAAGTAATAGATAGCGTCGCCTTGTAGTATAAATCAGCTAACTACCTCCAGAGAAATTTTACAGCGCAGACAAAAAACTACTAATATTTTTTATTTGTATTCATTTGGCCCAAACCAAGGTAATTATAACTAAAGAAATTCTTTACGTAAACATCTTTTTAACTAAAGAACAAATATGACTATGAAATTAAATTTAATTCATTATTGATTCGAAACCTTATTCGCATATTGAATTAAATCTGTATTACGAGCCTTTCGATCCCAAATTTAGTTTTGTTATGCTCTACTTTATTTTTTGCACTTAAATTTACAAAAATTCAAAAATTGATGTAAAAAATTTTTGCTTTTAGCATTTCGTTTTGCACTTAAAACTTCAAATTTGTTCTTCTTAAATATAATATGTTGTGTACAAAATTTTGCTATTAAAAAAAAAATTAAAATTAAAAAAATTTGTATGAAACAAACAGAGCACGATGAACTTGTCACTTACCTTCTTTTTTTTCAATAAATAACCGTTTTTATAGTTCAAATATAAATTATTTTAACTTTTTTACACCCAGTAAAAAATTCTTAACTTTCACACACTTTGGTATTTTTCGTAACTTTTCAGTTTATTTAAAAATGCATGGGAACGCTGTAAACTCGAATTTAGAAAAAAGGTTTCTTAGCATATAATTTTAAATTTCCACTGTAGTTTCTTAATCGATTGTTGGTGCTTTTTTTTATTTTTTATTTTTCGAGTAAGAAGTGTTAACCACTTTTTTTTAATGTTTCACCAAACTAAAATATTTTCCTCTTATTCACTAGCGGCACACTTTTTTCCCCGTTCTATCCCGAATAGAATCGCGTTCTGGCGCTGCACTCGACACGCAGTTACAATCCCGAATTAAGTATTGCTCAATCGATCGAACTGCCAGGTTCTTTTATACCCTCGTTACGCGCACACACACACCATATACATACATATGTACATGCTCACCGCCACGGGCTTCCCTACTACCTAGTAAGTACCTGTAGGCCAGGCCGTTTTGATGCTGATTCTGACGCCAGCATTTTTGCTGCTTGGCTCTCCAACTCTCCAACTCCACCCTATGCGTACGCTATTCAACTTCGCGAAATGATAATGATTATCATAATATTTGTAGCGATGTCGACGACGTCTAAGCCAACGTCAACTGTAACGCCAACACCTGTGCAGTTCGCGCAATCTCCAACTGGAGCTTCCAATTTGCGGCATTTAACAGCCCTACTACGCTATGCGCTACTCTTCACCACGCAGAGCCACAATCAAAAGATCATTTGGCGAAGTCAGATCGTTTATGCGGTTCACCGACGCGATTTGCGCGCCTCTCCACTGTGGCCAACAGCCAGCTGCGCGGTAAGCGCTACTCTTGTCGCCGACTGCGGCGCTACTCCCAGTGGCGGCGCGCGCTATTTGTAATGAAAGTGCAGCAACCTAAGAACTTTGTAAATTCTCCAACGCGTCTTCTCATTCCCCCACACTTTTTGGTTTTCTGTGGTTTGTTTTGGTCAGCTTGTTGTGTTGGCGAATGCGCGCACGCTAGGTATGATCGCTGCTCTGTGTTCGCTAATTTTGGCAACATCGTTGCGGCCTTTACCTTGGTGTGCTTAATTCTCTTCTTTTGGTTTGCCGCCTTAGTAGTCTCCTCACTAAGTAGTGTTGGATTCTTTTTGTTCTTCTCATAGCTGATTTTGGCTTTATTGGGTATGTTCTCATGTACGTTTTGGTCGGAATTGATTTCTTTCGCTAGCGAGTGGATTTCTTGTTGTTGTACCCAATTCGTCTTGTTTTGGTTATTAGTTTTGCCAGTTTATTTAACATTCACTGCTTTTTGATTGGTGGACGAATTTCTCTACGTATCTCTTTGGTTGAGATTACAACACCGTTTCTCTTTGCTTTGATTTTTTCGCCCAATTACACTTTATTTCCCTCCCGCCATAAACGTCAAGTGTGCTTCTCAAGAGCATTCTCAACATGATTTACTGAACAAACAGTCTTCTTCCTTGGAATCCCATTATTATTTTGTTTACACTAACTAATAATAACACTCATTTAAGGGCATTGCATTGCATTGCGATCGGGAAGTCCAGTAGCTGATTCAAATTGGGTCGATTGGTTAATACATGATGAGATCACTTCTTAAAATAATCGCTACTTTCTTAAATTTTTGGAAAACGACTTATCGCAGTTGGTACTGAATTTTGCAAGACTTTCTTTTGATGACAAATTCTAAAGTCGCTTAGAAAACACAGAATAGTCCTAGCTGTACACTATGCCTCAGGGAAAGCAAAAGTAAAAAACCTAAGTTTTGTTCATCGAGAAATGCTTATGGTATTTATTCAATTGCCTACCGAGCTCAAAGTTGAGAGTTTCATCACGAGGAAACGCCAGGACTCTTTATATGCCGGCAGGAGGTACCTTGTCTTAAAGAAAGCTGCCCCTACGGATTTTTTGTGGATACAGATGACGCAAATGTCATCCGCACAAGATAGCGCTTTTGCTGTACATGCCGCTGAAATTAATCTCGTTTTATTTTAAGTGGCCTTCCTAATTTGGACAAAGCTATAACCTGTGCTCAATGCCCCACAACATAGGCTTATAAGTTTTGTTGGGTTGTCAAATTTACACACGGCTCTACAGGTAATTCCTGTTCGTACTATTAAAAGCAGCTTGGAAATCAGAGAAACGATACGTCGATAGGACTTTGCGTGCATTACTAAGAATGCCTATCCCGTAGTGGGATCCTGTTTCATATGGATTGGGCATAGTACACTGAGTATCCAACCTTGGTTATTCATCAGACTAAGTTTTGCTTATAGAGCCTTCGTTTCTTCCAAAATATCTTGGTTTTTGATTACCCCTTTCTCTTCCCATGTTCGATTCAAAAATAAAGGCAAACGATGAGAAAATTTTTCGTTCATTTCTTAAAATGTAAACTTACTCTTATGTAATAGTAATAAAAAAAAATAGTTGTGACCAAATTTCAAACCCTATCTTACAGAGCAATTCTTGAAACTATCTTTCAACTCATCAAAGTCTTTCGAAAGACAAAAGTCTTTCGTAAGACAATTGTTAATTCAGGCAACTATCTTAAAAGCTCTTTACTCTCTTTCGAAAGACTAATTAAAAGATCTTCTAACAAGGAGGTCTTAGCCTTCGCCTTTTACCAAAAGTTTTTTAAAACTTATATTTAATTAAAAAAAAAAAACATATGAGTAGTCCACTTGCAAGCAGCGTTATGTGATTTTATAATAGAAAGACATAAATTTGAAAAAACAGCTACGACAATAAGTAACATTTAAATTGAATCTTTTTTATTATTACCTGAAAATTTGGATAAATAAGGGCCTTATAAAATTGCAACATAACATGACATAAGATAACATTAAAAGTCTATATGACCTAAAGCAGTTTTCTAAGCTCATCAGAAGATGTATACTTTTGAAAGTATTTATATAAACAAGTATGATAAAGACTTTTGGAAGAAGAGTTAACATTTGATGCTATTTTTTCAGAATATAAAAAGATTTTCCACTGTGTTGTTAGTAGACATGAAACTACTATAAATACTGGTATGTCATCCTCCAAAAACTAAAAATCGAAAAAATTTTACATAGCGCACTTTGCAAGTGGACTACTCATATCTAAAGGATCTTTTTTTAGACATGTGGATTTCAATAAGAAATAAAACGCATATAGTTTAATGTTATGGTCAAGAATTTAGCTTTATAGATAGATAAAGGTTAATGTGCCGAATATTCTCTTCCACAGCGTCAATCGGCTCGGGCTTATCTGCGTAGACAAGCGACTTCAGATAACCCCACAAAAAATAGTCCAGCGGTGTTAAATCGAACGATCTCGGAGGCCACGCCACAGGCCCACGATGCGAGATAATGCGCTCACCAAAAAGCTTCCTTCAATAAATTGATTGTTTCGTTGGCTGTATGGCATGTAGCGCCGTCTTGTTGGAACCAAAGGTCCAGGGGGGAAACATCCTCCAATTCGAGCACGAAAAAGTCATTAATCTTGGCTCTACAGCGTTCCCCATTGACTGTAACACTAAGACCGGCTTCATTTTTGGAGAAATATGGACCAATAATTCCAAGATCCTTCCGCAAAATCTTCCATAAAGTGAATGAGCACAGCTCCAATTGCTGCGCGCGATGGCGGGTGGACTCATTCGGGTCTTCTTCGATCCTCTGCTCCACAGCAGCAATAGCGTCTTCGGTGCGGACTGTGCGGAATCTCTGAGGATGCGCATTATTCACTAGAGTAAACGTGGTGCGAAACCGATCCATGGGCGATTATGTCGACCGAATATTGGACGCAGCGCGCGATGCGTCGCCATTATTTTGGTAATAAATTTGCACGATTTGCAAACGTTGTTCCCGAGTAAGTCTGTTCATTATGAAATGGTAAACCAAACTAAGTATAAATTAAGTAACAGCTGTCAAAAAGACCAACTCCGAAAAAAGTATTGTCGCATTGAAAACCACACATCTAAAAAAAATATATGCAACAAAAATTAATTACTAATAGAAAGAAAACTAAATTAAAAAAGAAAATATTTAATAAAAAAAGATAGAAAAAATACTTAAAAATTAAATTCGATTTAAAATATCTTTATTAGAAAAAAAAAGTAACAAAACAAAGATCCTTAAAATTAAATAAAATAAAAAATATATATATTTTCTTTTTAAAACAATAAAATCTAAAAATGTAAAGAATATGAAATTAACAAAATAGTAAAAAATAAGGAAAAAATATAAATAAATAAATAAAGTGAATTCCTAAAAAGTAAATGAATTAAAAAAACAATATTTTTCTTTTTTATATAAAAAAAAACTAAAAATTAAAAAAAATAACTTAAACACTAAAATAAATTATTTAGAAAAAAAAATTAAATAATTTTCTTAAAATTATTTCAAAACTATTTGTTATTATTAATTAAATCATTATTATAATTAATGTTATAGTTATTATTATATAACATATCGTCGTTTAAAGTACAAAACCGTGTTTTTCCGCTCTATAAAATAATTTCTACAACTTCACATACGAGGTTTTGCATTTTGCTGATACGCGGTTTTGCACTTTAAACGACGATATTATAAATTATTATCTTTAATGAAATTATTTTTAGAACAACCACAAACAAACCATTAAACACAATTAAATTAAAAACAAAAAAATTTTAAAAGGAAAAAATGCTTAAGAGCAGTTTCTACAAATTAAATGAAATTAAAAAATATATATCATTTTTAAAAATAAAAAATCTGAAAATTTTATTTTTAAAAAAGATAATAAAAAAGATCCGCTGCGCCAGGAATCGAATTCGGATTTACCGATTGGCACGCCAGTGCTTTACCCTCCCGGCCATTGCGACTGTTCGAGTACCGCGAGTTAAATGATATACAAGTGTTTTTTACTTTTTATCCACGTATGGTGAATGAGAGAGTTTTTTTCTGAGACTTTTGTGCCAGAATAACAAAAGTATCTCCAACTATCTTGCCATCTGTCTTTCATTTGCTGCCTTGTTAATTTATCAGTTAGCGCTTGCAAAAATAAGAATTTTCAGATAAAATCCTTTCTGCTACTTTTTTTTAAAAAACAGTTAAATACATATACACATATCTTCCTGTTCAGTTTTTAAACCTGAAATCATTAGTGTGATTATTGCCGCATTGCTTGAATTTAATATTTCATGCCGTTTCGCACCATATTAAACAAATATGTGTAGATACACTTTATTGGAAATAAAAGTGAACGATTTTATGTGTCTGCTAATAATAATACATATGTATATGTAATATACAATATATTATGAGCCAATCTAAAATTTTTTGCTTTTTTTATTATTTTTTCTTCAATATTGTCTTGCGCATGTACGTGCCTCGGGTGCCAACTGTCAACGCGATTTCAATATCGAAATTATGCAAATTTCTTACTATGAGCATCGGAAGGTAGACAACATGATAGAGATAGACAATATGAAAAAAGTATATATTTTTGCTGCATAAAGTAAACAAGCCCTCGGATGTGTGCTGTTGATATGCCAATTTGTGTCCATCTAATCATTGAACGACATCAATATGGGAAATAGGTATATACATACATAAGTGCAAAAGCAACACAAGGAAAAATAATAAAATTCTAAAACTTCGATTTACCGAATTTTTCGCCTACAAGTATGTTGTACATACATATCGCACACCTACAATCCAAAGTGAGACAATTCAAAATTCTAATTTTTTGACTTACATTGAGCTCCTTAACACACTGCCTATCGACTTATATAATCCGGTCAGTAACAGCTCCAGTACTCAAGGCTAGATGACGCCGATTCTCCCCAACAAAACCGTGACATTTTTAGTTGCACATACTTAGTTTTTTTAGTAGAACGCACGTGCGTGTCGCAATCAAAAGGGATTTATTTTGAGTTAAATCGCTGTTGTTGGCGAAATCAAGGGAATCCTATCACAACTTCTCGAGTTATTGCTCTATTGACTGTTAGTGCTATATTAATTAAAGCTAAATTTTGTGTTGAATCAGTGCTGATGGTAAGGTGAGTAAAGCTTCTGCTTTTATTTAGTACTGTTGCATTGTTTTTGGATAATTTAAATTTTGAAAAACCGACACCATTCGAAACTTCTCTTCACGGGAGAAACGGCTAGCTGAATTAAGGTGAAATTTGGCTCACGGATCGCTACAACTCTGACTAAGATTAGAAATACTTTTTAGGTTTTTGAAAAAGGTTGGCACCTGTTTAAAAGGTCAAGTCCTGTGTGTAGCGTAGCGTTTTAACGCCATGCAAGTTTACTAGTAATAGTTAGTTTTAACTGACTTCACTAAAAGGGGAAGGTAGTTAATTCTTTGGAATATTTATTTTAATTTATTTTATGTATGTTACCGCATAACTTTGGACCACGTCAACCGATTTCTATAAAGGAAAGGTGTTACCTCACAGGTAGTCCCATACTAATTTGGTTTAAATCCGATCATTGGATCATGAAGAAATTAACGATAATCTTAAATTTGCATATGAGAATCGAAGTCGGTTTTGCTTTTTGCTTAAAAATTACTTGTTTGAGTTTTATTTGACAACTCTCATGCAATGCCAAGTATGCATAACTGAGCCTTTACGTTGCCAATGTATTGTGGAATGCTTTTCCATCATCTCTTGTCAAATTTGGTTTGGAGACAAACTGGTTTTGACATTATGCCATCTTCAATACTAAGCTGCCTGACGGCATTACAAAAATTGGCAAATCTGCGAAATGTTAGAATTCTGCCAACAATTCGCTACCGTACTTGATTTGAAATTTTCCCCAACTTTTGCTTATTTTTTAATCCTGAGTAGAGGCGTCAGATTGTTGAATATTTTTGTTTTCTTGTTTGTGTTGCTGTAAGCGCTTGTTGGTATGGCAAAAAATTTAATTTATTATTTCATCAGCTGCGTTTTTTCCAATAACATAATGTTTATTTTTTTTTTTTACTTTTTGCTACAATATTACTCTCTTTTTCCGTTTGTTGTTGCTATTTATTGCCTATTGGATCTGGCTCACGCACATTTTTATTACGCATATTATTGCCATATTTTCCGAAAGCTATATCGCTCGACATTTTGCATGCAAACCACGCACGCGCATAAACATCGACTACATACTATGTATGTACTTAGTAAGTGCAGCGACAACAGGAGCAACAACAAGAATAATGGCAGGGAAATGCTACTATGCTTAACGGCAAGTGCAACAACAACCGAAATACAAAAAAAAAAATAAAATGCAAAATGTGTTGAACATTTTATGTTGCTTTGACGACGACAAGTGAAGCGCTACTGTCACGAAGTGCCAACAACAACAACATCAATGTGCAGCAGCAAAAACTAAGCGACAACATAAATACATATCTATATATATCAGCATATAAAAATATATTTTAACGATATTTGCCTCATCCGCCTTCCTTGCCATTTGTGTGCAGCGCATCGAAAGTAGTGTGAATGTATGTACATTAGGGTGGTAAAAAAAAACCGCAAAGACGGAATTTTAATGCCCTTATCCCTTAGGATTGTTCTATTTCGAAAAAATATACATACCCATATCTTTTTATTTTGAAATCAAGAAATCTTAAGAGGTCGCAGAAAGCGCTCAAAATTTTCCTTTTATTTTAAATGAAAAAAAAACTTCGCAGAAATTGTATAGAATTCTAGAAAATCAATATTTATCGTTCGGAAAACTGAATCACGAGACTTCCAATAGCAATACCCAATTGTTTTGTCGGTAACAAATTTTGCGGCGAGTAAATTTTTGACAACTATGAGGTGAATAAAATTTCAGTAGCTTACGAGGCTAGTGAAATTTTTGACAAATGCATAGAAAATTTTGACATACGCAAATATTGTTTATGTGTTGTGTAAATAAAAGCTTATTTTCTTAAAATATTAATTTCACTTCTATTTGTAATATTTTATTCCGCATAAATCTGCGTTTATAAAAAATTTACTGCTGTCAAAAGTATATCATTTCACACAGCACATTGGCAAAACTGTCTCACCATAGTGAAAATATTATTCAACAGCTTTCCCCATAGAACTTTGTTACCAATTCAAACACGCCCTAAGCATATTTTATTGGGCCGCTATTGCATTTTCTGGGGCATTGTGTATTGTTACTAGAAGTCTCCTGAGGAGAAACAGAGTGTTCCGATCGATAAACATTGATTTTCAAGAATTGTATACCATGACTACGAAAAAGTGGTTTTTCCCCATATAAAATACATGGGATTTGAGAGAGTTCTAATTATCTTAAAAAAAAAACACATATTTTTCTTTCGCATTTAGAAAAATCCTGGGGGGGGGGGGGCGAGAGCTTAAAGTTTTAACCTAACCCCCCAATCTACCCGCATCAATTTTTGTACCACCCTAATGTGCATACGTAGCCATCTGAAATCGAGTTGAAAGAACATGTTTTTCTTCAATACATATTACATACTTTTTCTCACAATTGTAAATTCGCGTCCATTTTTAACCGACTTCCAAAAAAGGAGGAGGTTATCAATTCGTCGGAATATTTTTTTTTTTATGTATGTTACCGCATAACTTTGGACCACGTCAACCGATTTCGATAATTCTTTTCGCATCGGAAAGGTAGTGTCTCAGAGGTGGTCCCATACTAATCTGGTTAAGATCCGATCAGCGGATCATGAGATATATATATATTTATTTTTTTTTTTTATATGAGAGTTGAAGTCGGTTTTTTTTTTGCTAAAAATTACTTGTCATAACGACCATTCCTCGCAGCTTCCATTTCTATTCCAGCCAGCTCTGATTTTAGTGCCCTTTACTCGCATTCTAAGCTCTGATAAATGATATGTATTACAAATAAAATGAAAATACATAAGTAAAAATTCAAAAAATTGAAATCGGATGCCGGCGTAAGAGTGAACTTGCGGAAGTGCGGCGCTCAGTACCCGGCAAAAAAAAGGCTTGTTAAATGCCGGCAAAACGTTTTATTGTTATTATTGTGTTGACTCCATAACTTTTATGTATTACAAAGCAAAGTGTTCAAGTACATATTAGTATTGATTGTGTGTTGCAATTGTTTGTTCTTTGGGTTGTTGTTGTTGTTGCTAGCATGGCTGCTATAGCTAATAATGCATGCGAATATGTAGCAGATACCCCTTAATGGCCAGAAAAGCACATTTTAGGCATTTCTAAAGATTTTTTATTCAGTTTTCCTAACAACTAACGCAAAAAAGGAGATGAAAAAAAAATCGGTTTGGTCGGAAAAGACCTATAGTTGAAAAGCTTTGAAATAATTAATCGGTGGCGGTCAAGGCCAATTAAACATTATATTTCCCTCTCTCAATTTTGATTTTGCTCACTTTAGATGTAAGTGTACGGCATGTTTTAATCTGCACATATTGAGGAGAAAAAATATATTCTCTTTCCAACAACACTTTAAATATCTGATTGACATCCAGAGTGTCCTACAACAGATTTCGTGATTACATGATTAAGGATTTTTTACAGTTGAAACAGTTTACGAAACATGCAGCACCCACATGTATGTATACGTACTATCTATTACTGTCTGATAATCACTTTGTTAAGTTATTTCTATAAAGAAAAGTACAAAACCCGTTAATAAAAGAAATTCCACAGAATAATTAGTTATGCATTTGTTCAACTCAAATGTTATTCAAAAGATTTTTATAAAAGCCAACGACCGACCGCATATTAATACGAAAACAATGAACAACTGTCAAACTGACAAGAATACTGGCAGAACGCGAAATGGTAAAAAAAAGCGCAACTAATTCATTGATACAAATATAGGCATTATATATTATACTAATGTATGTAAGTATGCACATTAGGGCGGTTCAAGGAAAAGCTTAAAATGTTAGGCTTTCTCTCACGCTAGGATTTTTCTAAATGTAAAAAAAGAGTACGGCATTTTAAAAATAAATAAAAATTATATTTAGAACTGCCCCAAAGCCCATGAATGCATTTTTTTTTTTGGGGAAAACGCTTTTCCGTAGAACTGATAAAGACTTCCTGATAATAAAAATGTTTCCATCATAAAAGTCTGCTGCTCTTCAGGAGACTTCCAATAATAATACAAAATTGTTAATTTTTCCATTTTTGAATGCCAAAGATTTTTTATGGATCCCCCATTTTATTGATTTTCAAAATTTTTATACCATTCCAACGAAAAAGTGTTTTTCCCCTATATAAAATACATGGAAAATTTCATGCATTTTGAGGCAGTTCTATATATATATTTTTTTTAACAAAAAATAGGGGCATTCTTTTTTCCATTTAGAAAAATCCTAGGGCGTAAGAGCGTTACAAATTAAATTACCCCCTCTCCCGCTTGTATTTTTGAACCAGCCTAATGTAGTAACATATGTACTTATGCATGTACTTACTCTATCTGACCGTATTTGTTAAATTACTTCATATTGTTTCGGATGTGATACCCATACTTCTGGTAATTCTCTATGCATTTTTTAAGAGCAATGTTGAAAATTTACCAAATACTCCTACCACTACATACATACATACATATGTATTTGTATGCCTTGTTGTAAGTGTGAATTAATTTACAATTTATTGTTTTTTGGAATTTATTTTAAGCAATCTGCGCTAATGTGCGTTGTTTGCAAAAAATTATATAATTTTATTAGAGTATACGGTAAACTGAACTGTTTTAGTGAGGTATGCATGTATGTATGTAGGTAAGTATTTTTAACACACACCTTTTAGGTGTTGAAGAATCGAACTTTTATGGCGGCCACACTGTATTTGTATGTATGTATATGGTCATTTTGCGCTACAATCCTAAATTGGCAGTTGAAAGTATTTACATAAACATTAGTTCAATAAACCGTTAGCCAACCATACTAGCACACATCTGCGCAGGCGGCCTAACAGTTTTTTGTTCAGATCACACAGCTATGATATTCAAATTCGTCGAACTAGATAATTTAGTAAACATTTAACTATCTCTTTACATAATCGCCTCTTTCTAGTTGTTGGCGGGCGGAAGATTTCGGAGAAAGAACAACAGAGTTTTAGTATCGTGCTAAAAAAAAATAAATAAATAAATAAATTCAAGTAGTGTACAGATGCGCTGATTTGACCGATTTGTAATATCCTAGTAGTAAAAGAGCAATAGAAAAAAGTATGCATTTGATGCGGAAATAAACATACATACATATCGCCCACGTTCATAAAAATTATACTAACTCCAAATTTTCTCTATGCCGGAAAACGTAATTAATTTTCAAGTATCTTGTATATGTGGCGTTTTATTTGTCCTCATACGTGAAATTCCATCGGCACTAAGTCGGCGGTGGTATTGGTCTACCTCTTCCAATTTATTTTATTTAACTCAAAATAGAAAAAAATTGGACCCTTGAAATCATATTTAGGAAAAAGTGGTCGTGCAAGATAAAAATATATATATTTTTTTAAATAATTTAATTTTTAAAATCCCATAGCTCGGAAACTATTAAGTTTGGTACATCATGTCCTAAATCCCAATTAATCAGAAATTCCTTAAGTAATAATGTCCTTAGTAACTCGGACGACTTTTTCGGTAACCCTGTATATACCAAAATGCTCAGAACAAAGAGCGAAATCGATTGAACCATTTGTCTGTTCGCCTGTTTGTTAGCTATTCCTGAACTTGCTGAATATATATGTATGTAATGTTTATCAACTTTGGAAAATGAGTGTTGCACCGCTTCCTTAAGAGTAAATGTTTGCATCAAGGAATGAAACCGCAATCGAAACCGAATCCGTCTAAAACCGTTTCGTTTTTCAAAACCGAAACCTTAACAGTTCATTTTGACCGTTTCACGCAAAGGAACCGGTTGGAATCGGTTTCGAGAAAATTATAAAAATCAGCTGCAGGTGGCAACTACAAACATGTTTTTCTTCAGTAGCAAAATTGTGCAGTTACACTACTAAAAATTTGCTTACAAGTCAGCCAAAATATTTTTTTTTTTGCTTTACAGACTTTATAATCAATCATATTTCAGATGTGTCCACTTCAAAAAATTTTCAATATCTCAAAATCCTAGGAAAAAAAAATTTAAAATCTGTTTGAGATTCCGAAAAACAGGAATATGTCTCAAAAGTGAAAATAATGAGAAAGTCCTATTCGTTTATTTGGAATTGTACCTCATTGAAAATTTGAGTTTATTAACCGACTTCAAAAAAGGAAGAGGTTATAAATTCGCTGGAATATTTTTTTTTTAAATGTATGTTACCGCACAACTTTGGACCTTGTTAACCGGTTTCTATAATTCATGTTTGAAGGGAAAGGTGGCAGACAGGAGTGCGGCTCGAAAATTCTATCAGAAAATATGTCAGCAATCAAATGGTTTCAAGACCGCGGTTGGTTCCTGTAGAGATAAATATGGAAATCTGGTAACATATGCCCGGAGTATATTTGAGATGTGGAGGGAACACTTCCAACGCGCAAATCCGCACAGCAGAGAAGCAACTGGAGAAGCTTTTTGGTCTCGTCCCAAACCGACAAACGGTTGTAGTGCCAAATAAGAAGAAGAAGTAGAAGAAGAAGACGAAGGTGGTACCTCAGAGGTGGTCTCATACAAATTTGGTTTATATCCGATCACCGGATCATGGAGAAATTAATGGTATTCTTAAATTTTTATATGAGAATTGAAGTCGGTTTTATTTTTTTCTGTCCGATTAGAATTTTCCATTACATACTTATCGTCACTTGAGTGGAAGATCGAGCCACCTCGGCAGCCGGTTCGTAAATTTCCTATCTCAGAAAACTTTCCAAGAACGCCCTACTTCAGAATTTGACTGAATAACGCCCTATTTCGGAATTTTATTGAAAAGCACCCTATCTCAGAATTTGGTTGAAGAACGCCCTATCTTAGAACTCGGTTCCAAAATGGCCTATCTCAGCTGAAAATACTTTGAAAATGTGCTGAGATAGAGCGTTTTGAATCGGCAGCTGAGATAGGGAGTTCTTCAACCAAATTCTGAAGTAGGACGTTCTTGAAAAGTTTTCTATGGTAGGGCATTTTCGAACTGGCTCCCGAGCTAGCTCGATCTTCCACTCAGGTATCGACATGCACATACACACTTATTCTTCGCCGGTTTATTTTTATATCGCCAATAATATGCTTAACCGCAACTTTTCTCATACCCTTCTTGCAAATAAGCTTATTCCTTCAGTCAAATTCATTAGCAATTATCGATTAATTTTGTCATCACATTTTAAATTCAGTAACACTCATACATACACACATACTTACATACATACATACATACTCGTATCATATTATTTGTAACCAATCTTTTTAAGATATGTATGGGTAATACATTGTTAATAGTTTGATTTAATTTTTTTATCGCCGTCATTTATCAACGTTAACTTGATATCGCTCAATATTTATTATTATTTTGCGGTGTGTTTATGTGTTTATGCAAATTTTTAATTGGCTGCATGATTTCTTAATTTCCATCCTCTTTCATCAGGATTCTGTTGCTTCCGCACATTATTTATTTTGCAATCGATTTTAGTGCATATTTTAGCGTACGTATACTTGAGTTCAGAGGCATACATATCTACATACATATGTATGTAACTATGCAAGTATGTATGTATGTATGCGAGTAGTAGGCTTATAAATAATTTATGGTTAGTTTGTTTTATGTTAATAAAATAATTTGCATTTTATGGCTGATACATATTTAGGGCTTATATTCAATACCCGCTATCTGCATTTTTCAAAAAAAAATGAAATTCTGAAATAAAAATCCACCTAAGACTTAAGTGTAATCGATGATATTAATGCTGACCTTTTATAACGCTTGACAGCAGAATTTACTATTAAATACCAAAGTTAGAATTAATATCAGCGATGACATTAAAGTCCCAGATGGGTCCAAGTAGTTTTTGTGAAAATTCCTGATATAAGGTATTGAATATAAGTCCTCGATAGGGAGATACATATATGCAGTGAATCAAATGAATGACCACGTGTCGATTTTGAATATTTTTTTGTTTTCTATAAAACTCCTTCAAAGCTTTTACCCAAACCATATAAATTTAAGTTTAGACTTTATACAAAATTTTGGAAAAATTAGCAAATTTTCATCAAAATTTTAACTTTTTAATCAGAATATTAAGAACATTTTTGGGTATACAGTTTTTTAGCCCATACAATTTTAGTCTGATGAAATGCAAGTTTCAAACGGCTAAAAAATCATGTTGATTTCTGATTTTTTTTTGTGGCGAATGTTTGCACTTTTTTCCATATAAGAATGAATTTCTTATGAAATAAAATGTGGGAGACTGTTAGCAGCAAAGTTTCAAAAAATCAACGCCGCTTTTTGTAAATAGCACTTGTTATTTTGAAATTTTTTAGCCGGTTGCAACTTGCACTTCATTAAATTAAAACTGTATGGGCTATAAAACAATTAGCATAATATTTGTAACTGTGATTTAAATGTTTTTAGTGAAGCTTGGATGGTATTTTTATAGAAATATAACAAAAAATATTTGGCGCGAAAAAAATTATTAAAAAAAAGAATCACTCCAATAGAAATATTTTTTACAAATAAAATGAAATTAAAAAAATAAATATGAAAATGAAATTAGACAAAGAAAAAATTAAATTAGAAATTAAGAAAAGAAAAACAAAGTGAATTAATAAAAATTAAAAGGTAACTCAAATATTTATTTTGCACAATAAAATCATTAAACTAAAAAAAATGTTTAAATATATATAATATATATATAAAATATGTTACAAAAAATTAAATGAAATTAAAAAAATATTCTTCTGTTCAAAACAATAACATCCAAACATTAAAGGAAAATTAAATCAAGAAAAAAAAAAATAAAAAATAAAGTCTAAATGTTATGAAATCAAAAAATTTATGTTTTTTTCTTTTTAAAGCAGTAAAATTAAAAAAAAAAATGCTTGGAAAGATTTCGCTACCCGTGGACTCTGTCTCTGATATCTCTACATATGTAAATGGTACACAATTGCTTTCTATTAAAATAGCTTTTCAGCAAAAGTGGTGAATGGGATCACTTTATTCTAAGAATTGTGCGCTTGCCATCTGTATTTCATTTGTCTTACGAAACTCCTTTTACCATCTTAGCCAGAATCGTCCTGTTAATCAAAACGTTTGGCGAATGCTCCCAAGTTGGTTATACTTAGCGATCTAAGCTTGGATATGCCAATACTGAGGACAGTTTATATGGACTTAGGTTCCAAGAAAGTGCTCATCTTCTTATAGATACATACAACTTTTTTAGGTGACAGTCTCCACAGCTTACTAAAGACCTGTTTTAATTTTCAAGTAAATACAAAGCATTAGACATGGCTTAGGCAAAGATTAGAGGCAAGACCATTTATAATTAATTATTTTTTTTTTTGAGTTTCGAGATGTGACGTTATTACAGAGACCATCGATATGTTCATACATATGTAGATATGTATTCGTTTGAAGTACAGACATATGTACACAAATATTTGTTAGCTTAAAATTAATGATTGCCGCAATTACTTAGCCATTGGTTATTTGTCAAAAGAAATTTCAATAATTAACATAGATACTGACACTTTCCAGCAACCAGCGCGCTCAGCGCCTATATCCGAATTTAAATTACTTAAATACCTGTTTTATTTGTTTTGTGATCTGTTCGTCAATGATGTCGCTTTATCTCGGTCGTACGATGACTAAGCCACCGGCCTGCGTGACAACAGAGATCCCCATTGGCGCGGTAATTTGTAATTCCGTCATTGTGCTTGGCCAATTTTGGTGCTGCGGTATGCGATCTGTTTGTTTTTTGGCTTTTATTTTTAATGTTCTCGTCCGAATTTTTTATTGATTCGCAGTTCTTTTGGTTTTCAGTTTTGAGTTTTTTTTTTTTAATTTTATTTGGTATGCTAATTTGTCTGCCCCACCGAAATGGAATATTTTCGTACTTGTTCATATTTGGATTGATGCATAAGAATCATTGTTTATGTTCTTTGGGTTTTGTTTTTGTTAATTTTTTTTTTGTTTTTTTGAGAATACACAAAACTTTCTATTGGCTTAATAAAAATGCGTTTAAAATGTTTCGGTGAAAGTTCTTGAGGGTGTTTTGAGCACAGTTTTTGTTTTCATTATCTGCTGCTGGTCGCATTTGGCCCGTTTCTAGTTATGTCGTTACTGCTTTAGGTAGTTTCTTATTACCACAAAAAAACAAATAAAGAACAATGAAGGTAAGCAGAAAAAATGTGAAAAGCGCTATCGGCAAAAATTTGTTATTTCAATGCAAAAGTGTACTTAAATTTCGTCTCGTTTTTGTTTAACATAAATTTTTATTTTTTTTTTTTGGTGCTCGTCAGGAAAATATTTTCTTTTATTTGCATTAGTAAATTCGCTTGAAGCTGGTTGGGAATTTGGTCCTCACATTTCCTGTAAATACGAGTATCTCCGCTGAAATGTAGTTTACTGTTCCGCTAAAATTTGCAATTTTCCGTCCTTGATGCCACTTAAAACCCGTAACAATGCTTTGGCTGTACGTCAGAAGCGCTCAGGTGCAGTTGAGTTGCGCTGAAGCTGACTGAGTAATGTCTATAGCAAATCTGTTGTTCATTATCTGTTGTTGCTGATGAATGTCGGCTGGCGCATCCATGGACACTAAGTGGCCGCTGCGCTGTTGTTTACAGTGAAGTGCATTAAGTACTCATTGTATTCTTCTGCGTTGCTCCTTTACCACGAAATGCCATAATTATGTATTGCTGCTATTGTGTCAAGAACCCCAATAGTTTTGGGTAAATAAATTGGCATCTATTGGAGCTTTGATTGGAAAGTGTGGTGCAAAAAGAACTCTGAAGAACGGAAGAAAATCGACAAGAACTTACTGTGCATGTATATAATAACTAAAGAAATACTTCTACCAACCAAATAATTAGTTAAGAGAAATAATTTAAAAAATGGGACAAAATCTAAGTCATCCAAAATTGTTAACAAGTACTCATTTAAGTGTATCTTTTCACGCCTTTCTTTAAATATAACTTCAAAGTTTTGGTGATTTTCCTTGCAAATCGGCTTTGTTCGAAACGGCTGGAATGGTCTTGAACTTTTGGTAGCGTTTGTGTGGGCATTTTGTTAGAAAAAATATAATTTGGCCCAAAACGCAATGGCTCGATAAGATAAAAATTGCTACAAGTCGTAATAAAGTTCAGTTACCTGCTTCTCGTTGAAAATATGCATATACATACATACATATACATACATACACTCGCTGCATTATTGACATTGAATGCGAAAGCGCCATATTAGTATCTACCTTAAAATTTAGTTATGTATGTATTTATGTTAAGCAAATATTTGTTGTGCATAAGTATTTTACCTCAAACACTTTACCACAATTTTCGCAATTTAATGGTGGCCTCCCCACTTAATGCTCATAACTGAGTAAATTGAAACATAATGGTCGCTCTGTTGATTTGTTAAGCGATTACCCAATGCGTCTGTCACGAAATGAGGCATGTTGCTGATGCGTGTGATTGTTGCGAATGCCATCGCATGCAACACGAATGCAATGTGCCAGCATTTAGTGCTAAGCTTTTGTCAGTATGTCATATACATATATGTACATTGTACATACATACAGGTAATTGTCTGCGCCGGCATATAATTTTCTATGTGGCTGCGCCACTCCACTGCAGAGCATAGCAAAAAGTTAAGTTATAGTCCATAAATGGTCAACATAAATGCTAAGGCTAAAATTAGATGGCACGATGGGCAATGTGCATCGATTGGCTACAACAGCGTATGTGCGCCAAGTGCCGCAGGTATTCTGCACAGATCAGCAAGAAGCAACATCACAAGTCGTCGTCTTCATCCATTTGGATGCTGGGCTGATTTTTACCCACCTAAATTAGCAAAGTTAGATGATAAAAAGCTACATATGTATATGTATGTACATACTCGAACTAACATACATACATACATACCTTCGTATATTTTTAATAATTTATGCGCGGTATATAATTTAAACAAAAATATGTTTATAGCATCAGGCTGAGGCGTAGTTTGATTTTGAATGTTGGGCCAAACTG
The DNA here is from genome assembly GCF_013731165.1 of Rhagoletis pomonella. Lineage (NCBI taxonomy): Eukaryota > Metazoa > Arthropoda > Insecta > Diptera > Tephritidae > Rhagoletis > Rhagoletis pomonella. The sequence continues at coordinate 2,882,429 of NW_023458558.1, forward strand.
GCTTTCGCTTTCATTCGCGTAATGGATGGTTGGATCCAAAGGATGGTCCCATTTGGTTTTTTTTATCACATTTGCACATTGCAAGTGCAGAAATGCATTGACCAGTAAAAATGTTTACTAGATGTCTGCAGCGCCGGCTGCATAATTATCTAGGCGATCGACTACTCGCTGTGTTGTCTACTGCAATCATAGCGTTTGGCCTTTTGGGCGGCGGGTTATTAACACTGCATGCCAATTTCTGCGTTAATTTACATAAATGCCGTTGTATACGACGCAGAAACCAATACATATCTACACACATGCATGTTTGTAAGTGCCGGCATTTGAAGGCTTGGCCAACAAAAATAAGAAAAAAAAATAGAGCAGTTGGCGTTCGTCCGTGTGACGCTAAACCCCCCTGAAGGAAAGATTGGTCCAATTGCTCCAAAAATATAGTCGTAGGTATAGTAGTTTTGTATGTAGACCAAAGACTTTGCCGCGGCCAGAAATATGTTGTATGCAGTACTAGATTCAAACATAATAAGCTCCATCAAGCTACGTGGATGCCTCCAGATCGAAAACGAAAATCCAAATCGATTATATTGCGATAGACGGTAGGCACGCTTCTAGTATTTTAGATGTACGTACACCCCGAGACAAAGATACGCACCCGCCTCTGTGCAGCTAGGTGTGGCCAAGAGAAGAGAGAGGCCGAAATACGTGAATGAGAAGAGCTTGACAACCTTGTGACGATCTCCAAAGGGCTGTACAAACATTAAAGCAAAATAATTAGAAAAATCGGGCCTAAATTAAGTCCTCAAGAAGAGTTGGCGTGTTTTTTGATGTTTTGTTAAAATAATGCCTTGAAGATTAGAGAAAGTTATAACAAATAAGACGTCGCCAAAAAATATACCCTCTCTTTATTTGGCTCCACGACCGTGCGTAGGTGTGCGCCGGGACCAAAAAAAACTTCGCCCATTGCTTTTTCTTTTAAATTTTGAAATATTTTATGAACAAAAAACTGGTTTGGGAAGTATGGTATGTGCATGTACATATATTTTGAATGTTATTGGCATATTATTTTTTCTTTACAATGTAAGTCAGTAACTTAGATTGTTTCTAAATATAATGAAAATACTTACTTATTATAATTGACCATTTAAAATACGATCATCCCTGACTGTTAAATGCTATCAAGTGATTTGCATATATAGTACACCAAGAGCTAAGTGTACTTAAATCGTTGTAAATGCCTTCGTTCAAATCGAGAAATCGTCCCTCGGGACAAAGGCATTTTACCGTTGTTGAATAAAAAACCGAAGTTATTATGAACGAATGGAAACACACCTAACTATCTGTGATATATCCGCGGGATGTAGACAAAATTATCACAAATCTAAATTTTTTGACAGTTATGAGTTACACATATGTATGTGTGTAAGTATGTATAAAAATATTATTCTGCCCCTTGCGAGTGTGCAAATGGGCGTAGTAAAGGCAAATTAAGGAAAAAATTGTATTAATATAAACGTGGTAAAAAGAAAAGCAATTTCAACAAAATACGGACGTGTCTATATATACATACTTACATACATATGTATAACACATACAAACATATGATATGCCCGAACAATAAGGTGACGGCCGCGTGACATGCGACAATATGGAAATGGTCAACATAACGATCCATAACGCCCTCACCTACTCAACATCCTGTGAACCACGGCATTATGGGTGGCACGCAATTTAATTAATTAAAAGGCGAAAAGTTCTGCGACAGCGCAAAAATGAAAGGAGTTTTCGCAGGCAGGGGAAAAAAAATATTTCAGAAGCACCATGACAACAAGTCTGAGGATGAAATCATAGCAATGAGGTGGGCAGAAATGGGAGTGACATGGCAAGCACTTTAACCTGCTGAGGAGTGGAACTTTAATGGTTTGTTGGTAGGGTGAGCAGAAGCAAACAGAAGCTTGAATGGTGGTTAGCTGGTAAGCTTTTTGAGGACATATGCGCGAATGGATGTATGTATATGTATAAAAAAGTGTGAGGTGCACAACATGCGCGTCAATATGCGTAGATTTGCGATAGGACACGCGCGTGAAATTCCCTAATATGGCGCATGTTTTGCGGATCTTAAATAATTTTTATGCGTGAGGCGTTGCACATTTAGGTTTACGTACATATGTATGTATGTTAGCTGGTAAAATATAGCTAAAAACACGAGAAAAACGGTTTCAAAGTTTTTAGTCGGTATTTTCTCATTGATAAAAAGGATAAATAATGACCAGGCTAGAGTATCAAATTATTATGTTTTGATTATCTCATCCTTCCATCAAACGAGCAATAAGTATGAGTACGAAAAATATGATAGAAATATATGTATTTTGACGTAGAATACGTCTTTCGTTTCGATATGGAGGTTATGCTCAAATGTTGTAGTTCTAATTTTGAGAGCTTTACGAAAACGCTTACTGCACGAGAACTAATGAAGCGATTTGAAAGAGAAGTTTGGCGTTTCAAAGATACAATTTCAAGCCTATCGACTGATTTATTTTTGTAAGTAACCAATTCGGTTTCTGTCGAAGAAACAACGGTAAATATTGGCTTAACTTACAATTTGGTTAAACTTTCAATTTTCGGGGTATATTTTCTTTGGAGTAATGAACCTGCATACCCAAAATATTTCTAAAAACGAAACAAACCTTTTTAATTTTAGTGAAAATTTATTTATAACATTTTAATTTGCTTTCATGATTTTTTTTCGTCAAAGTTATTTTCAATTAGTTTTATTATGTAACATTTTTTAACTGGCACACTGGAATCGATTTTCTTAAAAACTGCTCTTTTTTATGCAAATTACACTAAAAAAATTAACATCTATATATATAATAAAATTGTGACAGGCCGATGTCGGTTCATTATAGATTTAAAGAAAAGTTAATATTAGAGCAACAGAAGCCAAATCAACAAATTTTCGAATTTTTGTACACGCATCATTCGAAAACTACTGCATGACATTGAATGGAGTTTTCACCGATGTATTGCTAGAGATTTAACTTAAAATATCGAAAAATAATAATTAGATAGTTGCCACCTCTTTGAAAATTGTAGTTTAAGAAAATTTTTAAGATGAAGTAAATATCGCAATATAGCTGAAAAAAGAAGTTTGTTAAGGCTTACAGCCAAAAATATTCTTGTGGAAGGTTGCCACCTGTTTGAAAACTTTAATTTGATTCAATTGATAAGTTAAATTAAATATTGCAATATGGGTATCAAACTAAAGAGGTTTCGGAATGTTTGCTACCATAAATATTTTTGAGAAGGGTTGCCACCTATTTTCAATTAAATTGATATGATAAGTTAAATACTGAATAATTTGAAGAAAGTGCATGATACGTAGAGTCGAGTTATAGGATTACAAATAAAATTTCCAGCATTAAATACCTTAGAAAATATATTAATTAACAACCAAATTCAAATAAAGTATGCCTCAAAAATCGTATTTTTTTTTGAAAATCTCATTCAAATCTGCTTTATTATTTTTTAGAAATAAAGTCATAAGAGTTTTGGGAGGGAATAATAACACAAAAGCCCTTTAAGGCGCAATGAAACATGCCGGGTATTTGGTACTAATCAAATAAGAATTCAGAAAATCGGGCTCAAGTAGTCTCTTGTAAATTTTATGGAAAAATATAAAACTGCGTACCTCAAATTTTTCTAAAAATGCTAAGTAAATTTTATGGACTTTCACTAAAAGAAAAATATAAAACTGCGTACCTCAAATTTTTCTAAAAATGCTGAATAAAAAGTTTGAAATTTTGGCAATTTTTTTGCATTTTTATGATTTTTGTAAAAATTTTGAAATGCGCATTTAAATGCCTTAACCGACTCCAATCGGGGCCAAAATGTGTATATAATATCTTCGACTTTGGGTATATTTAAGATGAAAAAAAAATTAATTTGAATTTTTTGAATCGTCGTTGAGGAATCTGAACATTGCCCCCTGTTGGACACGCTTTAACCGTCTCGAATCGAGACCTAAATTTATACATATGTGATATCCTTAACTATAGAAGCATCGACGTAGGGGTTGAGGCTTAGGAAATCTCATGTACATGTTTGTTTCCTACGTTTAAGGACCACCCAAGATATGGACTCTTCCTCCCAGCGTATTTACAAATGAAGTTGCCGCCTAATTTTCTATGTAAGAAATTTAGTTACTTTATAAGATATCAAATACCATTTTTTTTTTTTAAATTTAATTCCAAAATATTCTTACTTTAATATCCCTCCAGGAAAGTGAACATGCCTCCATGTATGCTGAATAGTTTCTAAAGAGGCATGGGAAACATTCCCTTTCGATGAACAGTTAATTTTGTTTTTAACATAAGATGTCATTAGTGGGAAATTTTCCCCCTCGCTTTTCATAGGAAGCAAGGAGAACAATGTCGATTAAAAACTTCTACTCTGTTTCAATAAGCAACGAAAATGAATGTTTCTACTTTATTTCCAAATGGAAGCTTTCCATATTTTCCTTGAGGGATGCAGTATGTTTGTAAAAGTGTGCCTGCCTCTTTGAATATTCCTATTCAATTCATTAAATTCCATTGGAATGGAAATTGTCCTGTTGCATGCATCAAATGGAAATACCTCTGTCAACCCATACTCGGCTATGAAAAAGGACAATGAAAAATTTGCGCATTTTGTTGGACAGTTCCCGGGGCTGGGCGCAAAATGTTTGCAACTGTATTTAATGACATCATTTCGCCGGACATAATTTTGTAATTTAACTTTTTATTGTTACATTAACTGTCATGGCCACTGATGTTGGTTATTATTTTTGTTGTAGATGCGTACAATCGCTGACAATGTACGACAGCGACACACAGCAGAATAGCGGAAATGCTCTCTTGTGCGTGATACGAGTATTTCATTGGCCATGTGAGAGGGCTGATGACCACAGGGCGTCGTCTCACGTACACACGCATGCTTTCGCTTTTACTGCCCAACTTCCTTCGCTGCCCTTTTGTCCGTTGCCTGCTGAATGGGCATTTTTCATTTTCACTTGTAGGCGCAGAGAAACTTTAATCATTAAGGACTTTTTAATGACATTCAAACAAATATTACAAAAATTACGCACAACCTATTATAATAATTCTGCTACTGATTGTTGTTCACTGATGTGATGTGCTTGCTATTCGATGTGATATGTTGCTGCGCGGTGACTATCGTTGGTTGATTGTGATGAGTTGCTTCGGACACTCTGTTGTTGTCCTGTTGCTGGCCACAACGTATGTATGTATGTATGTATGTATGCGTTTATGTAGGTTTTTATGAATGAAGCGGAATGGAATTGTTTGCGGCTACAATCCGAAAATTAGTTTTCACTCATTTTAATGTTGTTGTTTTCGTTTATGTATTATTGCTGCGGGCTTGACTCTTGGATCCTCTTGAATTATGTGACCTATTGCTAACACAATAATTTTCAACAATTGTCGGTGGTTTTATATTGTAAATTAAGTTGCAATGTTAAATGCTTTATAGCCATTTCGGTTGACCATTTCGACGCGGAAGCATGGAACATTAATTTTGTGTTTAGAATTGTTGCATGCAGCGGCCATTGCAAAGCATATAAAATTGTGGAATATATACACTATTTATTTATGCAAACATACGTATGTACATATGTGCTTATGTAAGTGCATTTCTACATGTACATACATAAGTATGTGTGTATATATAAACTTTGTTTTTTAAATTGTTCATAACAAATAAATTACGCATTATACATAAATAAAGTATAGACAAAAAATAAAATAAATATTTGCCGCATACACATTTGCTAGTGCTGGGCCAAGCTTCTCCTCCGATTTGTTGTGTGCGCCTGGATGTTGGCACACACAGATAAAGAGATAAGGGTAAACACAGAGGTGAAATTGGAGATAATATGAGGCGAAACTAAATATAAAGACAAGAATAGAGAAAAAGATGGGGGTGACGATTAAGATTAAGATCAAGAAAAAGCTTAAGATACAGATCGAGATCAAGACTAAGATTAAGGTTAAGAATAAGATTAAGCTTAAGAATAAGATTAAGATTAAGTTTCATTTCAGACACGCTTAAGGACTACAAGCGCTCAGTTTTTCAATAGTAATAACGAAATACATAATACGAATACATATTTTAAATTCAGCGATATATTACTCTAAATATTATTGACACGGAGGGTCCTTTCTCTTTTTAAACAGATCCATTAGAACCAAGCATACATATAAAATACGATACAGAAAAAAATTTAAATTTTGCCCTACTTCACCTTTAACGGGAATAAAATCATCGCATTAAGATTTTTATGAAAGGAAAATTTACATAATTACCACGTCCATAAAAATGGCCATCGTATTAGGGTTTCTTAGCGAAACACTCGTTATTAATCCTTGTCAAAATGCCAACTGTAGAATATCCACCAAAAATATTTAAAGCTCCCACAAAGAACTTAAACGCAATGCTTCTTTAATTTAACAAGATGTCACCGATAGCAAGTAAATCCCCAAATGGAATGTGTATATCTACTTACACGATTTTCTTAAGAAAAACATGCTACTGTTTTGCGAACTTTTTTAAACTCCAACATTCTTTGTTTTGTTGTCTTCCTTGGTGGTTTGCGTTGAATTTTGTGCGCTTAAAACAATGAAGACAAGACAAGCGACAAAATAATATAATAAATTGTCATTGTAAAGTCATAAATCAAATGAAGGCAAGACACGCAACCCCAACCACCTAGCGCGCCAAACTACCAAATAGAGTTGCCAACATTATCAACGCATTTATGCATAGCTCTTCTGTTGAAAGCAAATTTTTGCGATCATCTTCGATGTTGATTAATTTAATTTTGCCACAAAAATGCTCAACACTTGGCAACACCTACTGCAACATTACTATGAATATACAAACTTTTCAGCTACCTTAGTGTTGCTTTTGCATTGTTGTCACTGTTGGTGGGCATGCTGTTGCCACGAACGTTGTTGGCACTTTATTACAGGCAGTCACACATACATACGTACATACATGCACACAGCAAATACTCTATTGCTTAATATTTTTGGGGTTAAGCTCTTGTCCGTTTCACAGTTTAATTTCTGTCGCTATGCTGATTCACCCGCCCAGCGGGTGTTTGCGCAGTCTTAAGCCTATCTTAAGGCTCAACGTTGAAACTTAAGTACTTTAGTGCCTTTTGTTTTGACATTGACACTGTTGTTGTTACTGTTGAGCGTTTCAGGGTTTATCCTTTTGATGAAAAGCAAGCGAGCCAAGTGGCTTGGGGGTGAGTTAGTTGGGTGACTCGGATCGGATAGGCATGAACAAAATGGAGGAAGTGAGAGCGAAGAAGGAAACATGAGGACAATTGGTTGGAGAGAGGGTTTCTTTTCTATGTTTATTTATTGACTCTGTAAATGATGATAATGCTTCAGGAGTCCTCATTTGATTTGCTGGAGAATACTGTGATGGTTAGAAAACTTAACGTCATGCTTAGGGGGGTGGCAACCGTCAAAATCGTAAGTAAAGCTGCTGCAGAAAGAGCTAAGGTCAGACTTAGGGACACTCAGCCGGCTCAGGTTTTTGACACACAAACTTTTTTTTGCAGAAACTGTTTTTTATAATCCTGTGTTTTCTAAACAAGCGAAGTATCTGAGAGTCATTCTGGATCCTAACCTAAGGAAAATAGATATTGCAGAGAGAGTTAAAAAAGCGTGCATTGCTTAGTACTACTGTAAGCGGCTTTTGGCGAAGACATGGGGTCTCAATTCAAAAGTGATACTCTGGATGTATGCAGCGGTTGTACGTCCGGTCTTATGCTAAGGTTCTCTGGTATGGTGGACAGCCTTTAAGGACCAGTATAATCATGTGATACTAAGCAGAGAGAGGGCTAAATACATCGGGACCACAGGGGCAAGGAGAACTTGCCTTACGGATTTCATCAGTGTTATTACAAACCTTTTACCTATATACCTTCACATAAGGCATCATTATCGTTTATAAGACTCAGAGAACTGGGTATACGGAAAGAAAGAACGCTCGGACATAGCAGTACAATTTCTCGATTGCCATCTAGGATTAAATTGGCTACCGATTACCTACGACCTGAAGTAGAGTATCACAGGCCTTTCGGAGTCTCTCTTCCTTTTGAGAGCCTACAGGGACAGGGAACTGGATATCCCTACCGATGTACACCGATGGCTCCAAAATGGAGCGCGGAGTTCGAGCAGGTACTTACTCTGAGTCTCTGGGAGTAAATAGCGCAATTCTTCTGCCCGTTTTTTTTCAAGTGTTTCCCGTCACGGCGAGCGCGTTGCCATTTCCTCAGATAGCCAGGCGGCAATTAAAGCCTTAACGTCTTTTACAACAAGGTCGAAAATAATCAAGGAGCGTAGGACGTTTGTAAATTCAGTAAGCAGTCAGCTCGATTTGGATTTAGTTTGGGTCCCTGGTCATCGCAACATTCGCGTTAGCCAGAGAGCCCGCAATTGGAACCTTATATAGAGACATTTTCTCCTCTTCTTCAGAAATCGGATACAAACTCCCCAATACTTTCTAATCCAGGAGTATCGAGAATAACTACCAAAAACATCACCTCTTTTCACAACCAAAGATTTGCGCCAGTGAATGATGGAGTTAGAAATTTATTTTTCTTAAGTATGAACCTATTATATGCAGATTTGAGAACAGAAATAAGTATCGAAGGGATTAATCATCAGACCAATATTGTCTGCCTGCGTTGCCAGATTGTCAATTGCCGATTTTATATGGGTATGCCTGGGGTCTATTTTAGAGTATAAAGTACCAAGAAAACAGATGTGCTAAAATAACGCCGGCCATAGGAAGAAGCGTGGACACTTCGTGTTCAATAGAACAAGGTGAAAGTCAATACAGTATTCGTGCAGCGGAAGCTTAAGAATTAATAGACATCTTTTATAAAAAATTGAAATTTATGTGACATGGCAACTTTACATTTGAAGTGAGTAAACAATTTTATACTCAAAGGCTTATAATTTTTTCTTGTAACGCACTTTGTAACCTTTATGTGTATTTGTTTTGGTGCAATATTTGCTTGCCGCTTTTTCCTTCCATCCCACATTGCGTTTTTTTTTCACTTTTTTCAAATGCAGGCGAAACAATAAAACCCACAGCATTATTGTAAACAAGAAACAAAGCAGCAAATATGACGAGCATTAATGTTGTCTCTTGATGGCAGTGAAAAGGATGGCCAGCGAGCAGAAAATTGTAGCGGCGAGGCGTATGTACATGTGTATTTCTTTGCAGCGCCTTCGTCATTGTTCTCTTCACAAGCCAGGTGCTGGATATTCAATCCAACTTTGTTGCCCTTGCCGTTGCAGAAGCGCATCAACTTCGCACCTAAAAGTCATGGGCGTCGGTTGGTCGGTTGGTTGGTTGGTCAAGTTGTCACCTGAAGTGTTTGAAACTGACACAACAGCAAACCGACTTGACGGAAGGAATGAAGTTCACCAGCGGAGCGGATAGATAATAGCGAGCGGTGTGGACGGTAAGGGGGAGTTACGCTGCTGTGAACTGTGACGACAATTACAGAAAACAAAACATGAGAAAATATTGGGAGAAAACAAGTCGAAATTCCGTTTACCTAAAAGAACAGAGACGTTGAATATGTTGGGATATGTAGCTCGGCGGCCTCAGCTCTTTGGCCGCAGGCGAGGACGAGAGCCAGTCAGTAAAGGTAAGCAACCTCTGACACCTTTGGCTCATTAATTTGCGTAAATTTAAATATGAACGCTTATCAGTGGCATACTGAAATGAAGCGGAGCGATGCGCGGCCGCATGTGAAGAAGAACTAAGGAAAACAATGCAGACAAAGCATAAAAACCAAAATAAGAAAAAGGGATAAGCCAAGCGACATTAAAAAGGGATCCATAGGAGATACGCTTCATAATTTACAAAGCGTCTGGCTGCCGCTGCGGCGGACAGCTGGTAAAAAATGTGGCATTCCGAGTGGGATAATGAGTTGTGTCAAAATGTTTGATGTGCTTATTTTGACCATTTCTTACTTTGGCTTGCACATTTTGCGCATTTATTTCCTTCTTTATTGTCATCGTTTTTTTAGAGCTTTTCGCTGAAATCGTTAGGTAATCGCTCTTAAGCTGTCCATTGATGATTTTTCTTCAGAAAAGTTGCATGCTTTCTTGCCTGCTCATACCGATGGCGTATTTCAACCTTTCATTTATAGCGAAAAAATGCGTTGAATTTGCATTTCAAATGATTTGCATAGCGTGGCTGATGCCAGCTGTTTGCATAGCATGGATGCTTATCGTTTTTTGTTTGGACTGTTGTTGCTGCAGCTGTTCGCGCTACATGTGACAGTGACAGCTTACAGCTGTCAGTGACAGTACTATATGACGTCTGAAGGCACGGGATAAGGTAGCGCCTCGCTTCGTTAGCTCGTTCGGACGATGCGAGCTGTTAGAGGAAAGTAATTGTGATAAATATTTCAGATTCAGATTAGGAATTGCAATAGACGAACGAGCACAGTGGTTAGAAAGAGCAGAAAAAGAGTACAAAATCGAAATTCGAGGTACCAAAACCCAAATTCGTAAATACTATTAAATTTGGAATTAGTGTTACTTCGCCCTGCAGGGCCGTGGTTCTCCAGGTTTTGAGAAGCTCGGAAGCGGACGCCGATGAATTATCCGTAGAGATTTTAAAGCTCTTATGGTTAAGTCGGAACTACTTATTTCATCCTTGATCATGCTTAGATATTCGGTATGCTTTCTTAGAAATAATGCAAACTTTAAAGATCATTGGTTGTTAGAAAAATATGTTTTTAGAATAGAACTTACCTTCCACTAAACCTGTTGCAGTTGAGGTTTAGACGGCAGTGAGAAAATATCAAATAATTTCCAATAGCGCTACCTCGTCCTATTTGAGTCCTTTGTGACCACTTGGCTTTATCACAGATCAACTCAATTATGGCCTCAATAGGTTTCATTATATAGTTTAACTACCCTCGCAATGGAAATAAATGTGGTGAAGTCTTTGATGTTGTAAAGATTAAGGAAAAACTATTATTGGAATTCTACCATGCTGTGTTAAACTCGATCAAAATAGCTGACTCAATCAATAGAGCCAACTGAGGAGATCAACTTTTTCAAAATTCAAGCTCCGAATGTTTTCTAGTAAGTCCTGCTTGGAAAACACATTTTAGCTGCTCACATTTTTAAGTATGGAAAATATGTTGACGAAGGCGAGAGAAACGCTATGTGTAGATCTAATTTACACACTAAGGGCCGGTTATTGAATGTCTGGTTAACAGGCCCTTAAAAGTTTTGCCTTCGTTTATGATTTTAAATGCGACTTCTTTAATCCTTGTCCTTATTTGTTTGATAATTCGCAAATACAGTATAATTTTAAATCATTTTTCAGTATTTTTGTTTCGAAAGTCCCAATAACGAACACTGTGAGATTTGTAAATATGTATGCAAGTACGACTAATAATGATGACAAAGACAAAATTCGACAAGTGAAATAAAGGCGCACCGTTTGCTGGCCGAAACGGAAGTGTGAGCTCATAGCATGACTACTGTAACAAGGCATAACAACAGGGACATAAGTATAAGTGCACACATACATGCATACAATGTGCATCTTGATGTAAGATGTGTAAATTGTGCAGCGAGCAACATAACCAAAGTTGCAATATTGCAAGTGCACCGATGAAAACCGACACCAGCTTGATTTTGGAGGCATTGAGACAAAGCACCAGCAAGGCATAGGTACATATGTGTAGGTAGGTAGTCAGGCAAATCACTGCGACGATGCTTCAACTCAGTCGAACAACAATAACAAAAAAATATGTACCTTGACTAACTGCTATCCACTTGCATTTCAGGCTGCAGACGCTTCTGCCAGACCCTCAGTGAGATGAAACATAAACACGCTAAATCAAGTTGAAAGCGGCGATAAATTCTATAGCTTCCAACTGGCAATGCGCAGTGTGAGCGTCAATTGTACTATGCAAAATGCTGAACGAAAGCACTGTCAGATGGTGGACATAGTGGTGGGGAAATTGGGACCGGGTTGGTAAGCTTGCTGTGTATTGGCTCACAAAGGTGCATGGCTTCGGCATGGCTTGTCGGTCGGTCGGCTAACAGAGTGAGGTTTTGCAAGGCTGCTTTGCTGATCTGTACACGCTGATAATAGCTGATGTAGATGCTGATGTTGCCGTCGCTGATGGCAGCCAACAGCAGGCGGCTATGACAGTAGCAGTAGTAGCGACGCCAGTAACTCCAGCATAGCCACCAGCACCAGCTTCGGCCAGGATATGTATATCAAAGGCAATAGCAAATGGTTGGAGAGATAACAGATTTGCAGGTGCATTTGTCCCTATTGGGAATAGCCAGCAAGGTGTTGAAGCGGGTGTTGGAGTCGTTATTTATTTGAATAATGATACAAATGTTGATACATATGAACATATGTATGTATGTAGGTGCGTTTTGTATAGGATGCAAGCGTGTTCTCTTTGCTTGCCTTTGCTTTATGTATGTAGGTATGAGTGTCTGTACGTGCGCATGATTGGAACCATAGACAGGTGCTCACTGGCATATTTCTCAAATTCCTTATGAAGCTTGAAACTTTATAAATTCTCGGAAAATTCTAAATATATGTACACCACATTATTTTCACTCACTCAAATGAGGAATAATTACAATGAAACATTTTTCTACCCAACCTGCAGGCATGATTTGAGTGATAAAACTTGCTGCCAAGAGAAAAACCAAATTTAGTTCTGGAAATGCGCCGCTATATTTATTAAGCTGGCACACAACTGGCGCCTTTGTAGATAATTTTGCTTCACCTAATAATATTTTATTATTTACAGTGGATTATATTATTTAGAGTGGATTAAAATTAATACCTTATAGCTTGGCATCGAGCTCCTAAGGATACGGCCAAGAAAAAATTATAATTATTCCATTTGTGTGAATAGTGGTGTGCAGGGAATTTTGACATCTGATATTAGACAGCCAGTTGTCTCACTCTTTCCCCACGAAATAATGCAACGGAAATATATTTCTGTTGCAAACATGGGTTGCCTTGCGCTCTTTTTTAACAAAAAAAAAAAAACTTTAGAAAACCGTAGTAGAAATCGTAGCAAATTTCTTAAAAACTCCGTACTGCCTTAAGGAAATTTGAGACAAGAAAATTTCTTCGCCATTTTTGAGCGTTTTCTTATATGGAGATTTTGATTTTCTTTGATACTAAGATCACTTATAGGCCTGTATGTATGTACATAGTTGTGTATAAGGGCCGAATTCACAGTGCTTAGTTAAACTAAATATTGTTAACTTAACCACCAACAACAGTTTAACTATGAATTGATATCTACTGACACTGTTCAAGCTGGAATATTTTCAAGAAAGATGGTAGTTCTTAAAACCTTTTCGTATGGCAAGCATATGACAGCATATTTGATTTAATTAATTCACTCAATTCAGATTGAATTTGGTTTTTTAAATAGGTGGCAACCTACATGTAGTAAATAAATAAAGCCTTTTTAAAATAATGTTGGTTGATACCCAAATTTCAGTACTTGTTTTACCTTTTTAAATAATTTGAATGAAATTTTTGAAACGGTGGCAACCCTTTTCGAAAAAACAAAACCTTTTTGCACATTTACCGGCCCAGCTAAGTGGGGTATGAAATGGAATTGAATTTGATTTTAGGTACAAAACTACATAGGGCGCCCATAAATCACGCAAGTGACTTCTTTAGTAACTCCCGTTAGTGCAGAGAGATTCGATGGTGACTACCGCCTAGGACATTGCCATGTAAAAGTAATCGCTGAAATACATTGCAGATAGTCGGTTGGTAATTGACGGTGTTTACTTGGCAGCTACCGACTCATCAGTCTCGTATAGTCGCTCCCCCATACTGCAGGGTACCCAGATGTGACTAGTCAAATTCGTGCGTAATAATTTTTTTTATGAAAATATTATTTTTAATTACGAACATTTTTAAACGATAGTCAAATATAAAGTATTAATTTTTACTATGCATTATTTCCCTCAGTGTATTGGACCGTATTTTCTACGATGATGCTAATCTCTACTTTGGTTTGGTTATCCCAGAGCGTATGTCTCATAGAGCTTGGCCCATAAGTGATCTTACTTGTTATGATGAAGTCCTCATCTGCGTTAGCCGTTAATCCTGTAGATCCGCATTTTCGTTAATGTTCTATCGACCACCAGTGACTGTGGTACTTCTTTTGACCTTTTAAACTGAAGGCTGGCCTAAGGGAATAACGGAAGCTGACTCAGTGCATGTTTACACAAATGGATCGAAAATGGACAAGGGTGCAGGCGCGACAGAGTTTTGCAAAGAGTTTTGAGCTTAGCTAGCCGTATAAGCTGAAGAATTGTAGTATTTTACAGGCAGTTGGAGCGATGTTGACAGGCTTGGAACCTATTGGAAAATATGCGTCAATTTTCCATGCTGAATCGGAATACTGAAATCTTGACTGACAGCCAAACGGCTATTAAAGTCTTGAGATCTTTACAGATAACATCTGAATTGGTGAGGAGTGCCACGAGAAGCTAAATATTGTTGGTGTGACCAACAGAGTTTGCGTTCATTGGATTTCGGGACATATTGTGATTGAAAGAAACGAGCTAAAAGATAAAACTTTCGAAGAAAGGAACAGCAACTTTTTCACCGGCCAAAGTCCTTCTGTGGGTTATGAATGTGATTACTCTCTAACCTGATAGGGCTGGAGGAGCAGGCTCAAAGAAATCGCAAATCGCTAGTGGGACAATCTACCTGGGTTAGAGTTTTCCAAAACACTTTTGGAAATATTAAGAATTATTAGAGGAATTCTGACAGAACACTGTTGGCTGAACTATTATCACCTGTCAAAACTGGGAAACTACTCACCGGAGCGATGTAGATTTTGCAGGACGGATATCGAAACTACACGGCACATCTTGTAAAGATGTCCTGCAAAAACGCAAAAGTCAAATGGGAGGGTATTTAATAACCAGACGCGCGGTGAAATCCAGACATTTAGGCTCAATACTAAAGTTTATTTAGGATATTGTGTTAATGAGCACACTAGAAATCCTTGAAGAGGGCTCCATGCATCTTCAGGTCGTAGTGCTTTATACCCTATAATAATAATAATACAGGCGGAAGTTTTATCCGTAAATCAGACGGCGAGACTAGTGAGCAGTTACCAGATAAATGGCACCAACAATCAATAATATCAGCCTTGGTAGGCAATTCAAAAGCAGAGCTCCCTTTCCTCATACAAAAACCAATGCCCTACAAATCCACAAATAATGATGAGACGGCTTTGGGAGCTCTAAAGAAATTATTCTACGCAGGAGCCATGGACATGTTTATAAAACCATAATGATAGCCATAACTGTCTTCTCTAGTTATATCACTGCTTTTTTAATGCGCTTGTGTCGTACGAAGATTAATCTTTAAGTTAGTCGGGGACTCTTTCAGTTTGTTTAAAATATTGCTAGCAATAAATAAAATACAGTAGTAGATTACATGCATGCTTGTGCATACCCTGCAGGAAATGTATCTGATTATGAGTACACTTGACAGGGGCGGATCCAGCGGGGCAGTTTTGGGGGTTAAACTACGTGTCAGTCAGTGGCAGACCCACGGGGGTGTTTTAATACATAGACGCCATATTATTGATACATATGCGCCATATTAAAACACACACCGTGCGTCCGCCACCGAAAAAGTATTTGTGAAGTGCAGAAGAAAACGAGTGTCTTGAAAGTAAGAGTTTTATGAGGATCTTTAAATAGGAACTTGTTTAAAGAAATTAAACTACCGCTTTCGTTGGCATGGTTTATTTTTTATCAATTGATAATCTTTTTTCTGCAGGGTAGGTATATGTATGGATGCCGAAGTGTGGTGTATGTGTATGCCACAGCCACATCAAACCCAAATTACAGCAACTATCGATACAACTTTTCTTGTTGATTTCTTTTTAAAATGTATATACTTTTTGTACTTTTTCTTCCTCATCTCGTCCGCAATGTTGATTTTGCACGCCCTTCCTTACAACATTTTGCGGTTATCTGCTTTTCTATCTACAGCGTCACCTTTAGCATTTTTGCATGGTACAAAGAAAAAGGGGAAAATAGCTAGTAAACTGAAGTGAGTAGAAAAAAATGGAGGAACAATTTATTGTCAATTTAGTTTGATTTATTTAAAGCTTTGAAGTCATTAAGTGCAGATTATGTTGATGCAGGCAGTCAGTCAGTTGACTACCGCTGTCGCATGGCTACCTTTCGGGCAAAGGGCGCATTCCCAACACATTTATATTCGATGTACATATCCATGTGTGTATGTATGTAGGTACATATCTTCTAGGGTGCTACATCAACGCTTTTGCTCGTGGGGCATGATTTGCAAGTTGCGGGCTAATTGAATTAAAGTTTCATAGATTTACATCACTGGCACTGCTGTGTGCCTTGGTCGAATGACGATGCGGAAAAATCGCCTCAGATGTCTTTGGATATGGACTATGACGACGAAGTGTTATAAGCAGCGGTTGCAAGAGATGAATAACAGCAATTAATTAAATTTATCTGTATTCAAATTAACTAGAAATCGACTTAAAAATTTCTCAAATAAATGAAATTGTTTTTTGAATTATTTTCAAATACGATAATATCACATACATACATACATATATACTATACATACAAAATAAGATATTCCCACGCAAAAACTACATGTTTAATATTTAAAATTTTTGCATTCGCGAGCAACTGATAAAAATCGCACCTACGTGCAATATGTAAGGTGTCCCAAAAAATTTTGAATCTCATAAAGCTGCTCCGATTACAAGCAGTTTTACATAAGCAGAACTATTACACGACTTTTAACCATACAGCACTTAGAAGCAGAACCTCACCTCAAACGCAAACTTATGTACATATGTATGTACGTCAGTCCACACCCTAAGCAAATGAGCATGCGCGACTTTCTCTTTTCATAAGATTGTAAATTGCACGTTTTATTTAAATACATATGTATTTGCATTTTATTGACGCGATGGAATAAATGTGTCAACGAATCGTATAAGAATGCCACTGATGATACTAAAAATAATAAAAAGACACTTTTGATGTGCGGTTTACTGACCCATTTTGAACGAAAATATAAACAATACCGTAGCGGACGTGCCTCGTAGAGGTGGTGAGCTTTTAGCGCACAAAAAAAGGAATTAATAATTAACAAAAAATTTGAATAATATGTGAAACAGCGAAATTAAAAGTCTGCATAGTATATGTACTAGGGTGCTTCTTAAAATGTTAAAATCTAAATTTTTTATAGAACACTCTCTCATTTCGCTATACGTACAAATTAAAATATCCATGCAAATTTCCAAATTTTAAAATAATTTTTAGGGGTCGCTGCATGTGATTGAAAATATTGAAATTTGACATAATTTGTTATCATAAAAAAAATTCAAGAAATTACTACACTAACTCCCCCATAAAATCATCACGCATTATTAAGCTCCAAAAACTGTAATTTGCTGAAGTTTTTTTTGGAATAAATGCCGCATTTTTTAATTTTTCCTAAGTTCCAAATAATACTGGATTAGAAATAATTATCTTGAAAACTACAAAGAAATCCATGTGGAGGAGAGAGCTCAAACGTTCTCTCTCGGAGACTTTCTGAGCTCAAAAGCATTTTTTAATGGCAACAAATTGTGTAAAATTTGTCCAATTAATATATTTTCTAACCTCGGAAGCGGACACCTAAAAACTATTAAAAAAATATTTTTCGATGCCTTTATTTTGTGAGTATAATGAAATGAAGCGGTGCCTTATAAAAAAATTCGTTGTTGACATTTTAAGAAGCACCCTAATATGTACACACTTTTTTGTACTTTAACTTTTGCATGATACCCTGCAAAATATTGTGCGACTATTCTCTAAAAAGAGAAATCCCGGATTAGTCTCCACGGGCATTAATCAGGTAGTGGGAACGCGTTCTATTTTTGGTTTAGTTCTGCACGAGAACAAAAACTTAATGTCAAGAACGTTCCCATAAAACGGCCAAACAGGAACAAAAGTATTGAGAGCTGTTTGAATGAACCAGAATAGAATGAGAACATATGGTATGGGGAACGTTTCTGTAAAGACCAAAATGCGACCCAAAGTCTCGGGAACGTTCTCAAGAAGAACAAAATGAGAACAACGTTTCCAATGAGAAAAAAATAATAACGTTGTCAAGGAGAATAAGTGAGAACAAGAGTCTAGGGATTGCTCTGCTAGAGAACAAACTGTGAACAAAAGTTTTGAGAACTACGATTGTTAATTCTAAGCCAGAGGAAATCTGGATCATTTAAACTTTTATATCGTTTATCATCAGGTTGAACCGTCCATTTATGGAGTAATTTTATGTGCAATAAAGGTTCGTGTCTTAAGTCTTTCGTTCTTTTTGATTAAATTTATTTTTCATACATTTCAAACTAATGAACGCTACGTGAATAATTTTGTTCTCGCCTCCGTTATTCGCGAATATTTCAGAGATGATTTGTTCACGTTTCGTTCTATGTCAGAAAGTTCCTGAGACTTTTGTTCCGTTAAGTTATTTTCCAAAACGTTGCGGATACTTTTGTTTCCATTTTGTTCTCTTAGAAATATTACCGAAAGTAGTGTCGAAAGTTTTTTCTCTTTGAGAACGCTCCACAGTGTTTTGTTCTGATGTAATTGCGCTGAGAACGTTTTCGAAAGTTAACAAACCTACGAGAACGACATTTAGTTTAGAACATACCTTCTGTTAGCCTCTTTCGGGTTTTACTGGGTATCAATTACTCTCGATTTTTACCTGTTCGGGTATAAAAGGGAACCATGACTTATTTCGTAGGAAAGACACGACCAAAACATAACAGTTTATTCCATATAAAGATATCAAAAGTGATATTACTCGTATGCTCTTTTGAGGTTGACCCCGGAGTAATCCCTTATTATTCGCATTTTTGGAGGGTATAAATGAAACATATATATGTACCTAAAAAAATATTTAAATACATATGTATGTGTATTAATCGTTTCGCCCAACAAATGCCACATACAAATGAACAGTAGCGTAATTGACAACAAAACAAACGCTACAAAAAGTAATTAATTGACAAGGAATGACAAAAAAAAAACAATGAAAACAGCAATGGTTATACTTCTTGTTAGCTCCCACCTTTGGATGAGTTTTCGGAATGCTGGCGGCGAAATGAGTAATGCTTTACGTCGCGTGGTGACCGCTACCAAATTCCATGTTTCATAAAAACCCTCGTGAATGAGTAAATATGTTCGTATATTTACATATGTACCTGTGTATGTGTATACATACGTATAAATGTTATGTCCGTGTTTGCGTGGTCGTGCGCCAAAATATTTTGCATACATTAAATACCGGTTGTGCCCAAGCGCGGTATTTTGCCCGTGTATTTAAAAAAAAAGCGAAATAAAAAAATTCAATATTAAATCGATTTGCGTTTTTGAATTCAATCAATTCGGCGAAGCTTAGTCGCACTTGTGAACCACTTCAATTTTGTTGGATATTCATGGACTGCAATTTATGGCTGATAAAGCGCAATACAAACCAAACTTAATTTATTTTTCATTGCAATATACTTATAAAAAAATGTATGTATATCAAAGGGAAAGGGGGAGGGGGACTGGGGGTGAGTTCACTTCAAATATAATTGTAAGATATTTACGATATTTCATCTGAAATAAGTCTTTTGTATATTGGATTTCTGTGGACCAATGATACTCCTGCATTTTTAAATCGCAGCCAACTGTACATCATTGTTGCCGCAAAAAATTCTTCACGGACATAACATTAATAACCTAATGATTTAAGACGGCAATGGAGCCTATGCTTTCTGACAAATGTTTCAATAAAAAATCAATTTTGAGCGGAACGAAGTTCGCCGGGTCTGATAGTATGTAGTACCTATAAATTATAAAACTACTGAACGTACTTTTATATGAACTTCTAGATTTTATTGTTTAAAAAATATTTTGTTTTGATTTAATTTAATTTTTAAAAATGATTTTTTTTATTCAATTCAATTCAATTCAATTTCATTTTCTTAGTTTTTTTTATTTAGTTTTTATTGTCTGAGAAGAAAAATACTTACATATATTTTTTTATTCAATTTCAATTATTCAAAAACTTATTGCTAAAAATAAAAATATTCTTTTTTAATTGAATTTTTAAGTATTATTTTCTTTTTTTTTTTGATACAGTTTTGTTTTGAATTTCTAGCTTTTAATGTTTTAATTTTTTTTTTATTATATTTAATTTTTATAAATGTTTTTATTTTTTTGGCTTCAGTTTAATTTTATAAATTTTTTCCGTTTTGAATTTTTATTTAGTTTTTATCTTTTGAAAAGAAAAATATATACATATATTTTTTATTCAAATTTAATTATTCAAAAAAAACCGACCGGCGCTGCCTCTATTATTTTGACAATTGTCTTACGAAAGAGTTTTGTCTTTTATAATTCGTAACTAATACAAACGATGACTTCAGTCGATTATAGGGGCTATAATTTAATATTATTCCTAAATATTCGCATTCCCACAATTCGCGATCGCAAATGTGAAATATATGACATTCGTACCATCCCTGATAAATAGGTCACCCTCAATATGAAAATCTGCAAATAATTTCTATATTTAGGTTAAAGAAAGTAAAATGAAGATAACCGTAAGAATTCGGTTAATGGGCTAAGTGCCACATAGGCTATTTTGCTGATGGTAATAATAAAAAATTTTACGCCAAAACTCATAAAATGTAACACAGATATCACATTGAAGTGGTTTTCTTTCTTTTATTGTTTATAGCTTTTCATATACTTTTGATAAAGCAGATATCTCCGACGTCACTTCGATAATAACTAACTAATTAGTAGTCGTAATATCAGATATTGAAACAACCAACGTAACTTAAAAATCATAAAATTTTAAATACAACACCAATTTGTGCCAATTTGTGGTGCGAATAAGAAATGCAGCTAAGTAAAGCAAACATTGTTTTATGAGTCGAACGAGGTCAACAAATTAATTTTTCGACAGCGACAGCTCGCGAATGCTTGGGAATTGCCAAAAAATGGTGTGTAAACAATGGTAATAAAATATGTAATTGCAATAAATTGGAGCAAAATGCACACAGTACACACATTTTAGCATTGCTCTCCCTTTTCGTCGTGTGCTTCATCTTCGACTTTTTATACTCAGAATTGAGGGACATTTTTTATGGAAGCAAATAAACTAAGGAAATCATTGACAATGCAGAGAATGTATGTATGCACGCTCTAGAAAGCATTTGTATGTATGTATGTATGTGTATTGAATATGCTGGTTTTGTAGGAGAAAATGGTAAAGTAAAAACGGTAAGTTACATGCCTGCTGTGGACCCTACCTTGCACTTGACACAATGCAGAGGCGGTTGCGACCAAGCACGGCGACCTTTATACCGCGGTTTGGTGTGGGAGAGGTGACGCTTTGTTAAATTTTTTTTTTTGATTGCTTATGGCAGGTTGAACGTTTAATAAAATCCACAAAAGAAATGCCAACGCGTCAGCGAAACGACCAAAAAATACGCTGAAAACAACAAAGAGAAAAAACGTAAGATGCACAATGAAAGGTAATGTAATGAAAGCAACGAACAGCGAAAACAATAAAGTGTTGAATGCACGAATGAAGAGATGGAAAACAAAAGCATCTTACCGTTCCATTGGTGATGGCGCGGCAAGGCCGTTGTTGTTACTCTCCGTTTTTTGGGGTAAAATTGGGTTAGGTGAACATTCGTAAGTACATATGTACGAACACGTATGTGTATGTATGTACATACAAGATTGCATAAGTAGTCACAGTTGCCACTTAGGTAAAATGTTACAAAAATTGGTAACTTATATTCACTTTGGTAATTTGGTTACTTCCGATCTTATTTGGTAAAACTTTCAGACTAAATGCCTAAAAAACATTAAAAAGTATCATGGAATATCATACAATATCAGCGGCAATGCTACATGCACGGAGCTAATTTCTGAAAGAATGAATTTTTTTCGACGATACATACAAAATTGTGATTTATGGTAGGCGATATACATACATATATACATTAGACTGCATCACTCCCCATACAAAAAAAAGAAAATCTGTACTGTTTTTCCACTGTAATTATAAAATATATTATATTCTAAGAACTCCACCACAATATCTCGGGAAAATATTAAGATTTACGTGAGCTGGACCGATTTGAAAATACTTCCAAACCCTTAGTTTTTTATTAATAAAAAAATTTTTTTTAAATTTTTTTTTTTAAAAAAATCACCTAAGATGATAAAACCAGGGTACGAAAATAAACTATATTGTACGTTACTATTTCGTTTCGTTTATTACTTCAACAGTTCGGTACAATACGAAAACAAAACGGCTGAGTTCACTTTGGCGATAGTACACTACAGTAGTTTAATAGTTACAGACGAAACAACAAACGAAATGAATCGTGCAGAGAAAAATATATATATGTATGTTCACATATCCAATAACTAAACACAAAACAAATAGCTGCAATGAATAAAAAAATAAAAATGTTTTTTAATTGAATTGGATATGAAAATTTACAGAAAAAAATATTTTTCACGTAATTGAAACATTTGTGATATCACCCTATGGCACAATTGTCACAAACGAAAAGCAAACGTTTCTAGTTGGGGAAAATGACAGTGAATCTTACAAATTGTTTCTGACTATGTACAAAACTGTACAAAACCACAAACGATATGATGATCGATGAGCAAATGGGAATTGTTTCGTACAGTTTATTTTCGTACTATGGATAAAACAGCTTAAGCTTAAAAAATTTGTATAAAAATATTATAAAAACAATTTTTAACGGAATCATAATAATGAGATTCATGATGCTGTTTTTGAACTTTTTTCAAATACTGATTTAGGAAAAACTTAAATAACTTTACCTTTACCAATTTATACTTATGAGGTATCGTTTGTAAGATGATTTCTCACTCCTTTTATTTTTTTGCAAATAAGTTTTCAAGACATTTGTAATTTACCATTATTCAACTATGAAAATTTGGTTCCACTTGCAGGTCTATTCTGCGCTGGTAACATAAATTATGTAACCCGTAATCAAAGTGTCTGTCAATTTTTAAACGCTTTTCGCATTCTGTGCGCTCTTGTAAACGGTAAATTTGTTGTTTTGTACACCACTTTCTGATTGGCCTAGTAGTTTCTGAGAAATTTATTAATATTTCAGATGTTCCAGATTTTTTCTTAACGAAAATACTGAAAAATTCAAACTTTAAGCTCAGAACGTTGGGGAAAATAGCTATAGACATTGTACCAAGGGGAGTTCATACAAGATGATAGCGGCAGCACAAAAGCAACACTAACAGATAATATGCACGATGACAATCAGAACACGCAAAATCAAAAAAAAAAAGAGTAATTTTGACCATCGACACAATTCGCTTTGAAACTGGCTGCTCCGTTAACACCACTTTGTATGAATTCGCCTTTAATTGTGCTGAAAATAAAACCGGTTTTACGATTATGTTTTACGGAGTTTATGCTTTATTAAGCTCACCGCACGATGCAACGAGACAAGAGTGGCGCCTTCCTCTCTTTCTCGATTTGAGAGCATCCACCCTTTCACTGACGTCACATTATCTATTATTTTTGAGCACTAGTGATGAATATTAAATATTCATATTGTACCTATTTGCTGAAAAGTTGTACCTAAAAGTAGGAACACATACCTAAACAGTAAACATGTATTTTTATGTGCGTACATTTTTGATAGTTGGGCGACTATATCTTCGTTCTGTACCATAACGAATTTTGGACTTACATGAAATAATATTTTACTACGTTCCAAATGTACCTAAAATAATGTGATTGTACCGAATGTACGTTCAAATTTAAGAAGCTGAAGTGTAGGTACAATTCATCCTAGTTTTACATCACTATTTCGCACTACTTGTTCGCTTCTTCCTCTTCTTCTTCAAAATTATTCTTTGCACTCTCATTCTCATAATATTGTGACGTCACATCCAGTTGCTCTCAGCTCGATTGGCGCAATCTTTTATTCTATCATTCTTGAGTTCACTACAAGGAAGAAACATGGAAGTTTTCAAGTAATTTTGTACAGTTTTCGAGAGGTTTTTTAACATTCAATTTTTATTTATTTGCCGCAACGCACGCCCCATTAATAACGAAAAAAATTATAGCAATAAAGGACTTTTTGTGTTGTATTGTGTTGTGAGTTGTTGTGCTAACAAAGAAAATGGATAAAAAAAGTTATGAATGGTCAAATGAAAATGCTCAATGCTTTTTTCGTATGAAATATGAACATAAAAGCATGTTGAAAGTGCAAATAAGTAACGCCCATGGTTTACATATGTCAAAATAAAAAAAGGGTCTTAACACTTTTGGTAACATTTTGGTAATCTTTTTCAAATTTCTTTGGTAACATTTTCTCCAAATGTATGGCAACCGTGTAAGTAGTATGCTATTTACCGTTATGTACATATGTGCTCTCGCCCACAATGATGGTATTGCTGCCATTGACGATTTGCAATTGCATATTCTCACATTATACTTAACTCTTTTTTATACCCGAGCGCACTTGTGCACAAGGGTATATTAATTTTGTTCACATAACGGTTGTTTGTAACAGCCAAAACGAATCGAGATAGATATAGACAAATGTATACATAAATGATCAGGATGAAAAAAGAAATCGATTAAGCCATGTCTGTCTGTCCGTCCGTCCGTCCGTCTGTCCGTCTGTCCGTCTGTCCGTCTGTCCGTGTACACGATAACTCGAGCAAAAATTGAGATATCTTAACGAAATTTGGTATGTAGGTTTCCCTTAATCCAAGGTAGGTTGGTATTGAAAATGGGCGAAATCGGACTTTAACCACGCCCACTTCCCATATAACGGTAATTTCCAGAAATACGAAAACTGCGATATTTTAGTAACTACTAAAGATAATTCACTCAAAATTGATATTTATAATAAGTTTTAGACGAAAAATAAGAATATTATAAATTTTTGGAAAATGGGCGTAGCCACGCCCACTTATGGTTATATGTGTATATCTTGGTAACCGCGGCACCAATTTCTTCCAAACTTGGCACAGTTGTTGGCCTTCGCACAACATACTAAATGGCCGAAAATTTTTAAAATCGCTCAATAACCACGCCTACTTCCCATATAACGGTAATTTTCAGAAATACGAAAACTGCGATATTTTAGTAACTACTGGAGATTATTCGCTCAAAATTGATATTTACAATAATTTTTCGACGAAAAATAAGAATATTATAAATTTTTGGAAAATGGGCGTAGCCACGCCCACTTATGGTTACATGTGTATATCTTGGTAACCGCTACACCAATTTCTTCCAAACTTGGCACAGTTGTTGGCCCTGGTACAGCATAAAAAATCGCCGAAACTTTTTAAAATCGGACAATAACCACGCCCACATCCCATATAACGGTAATTTAGAGAAATACAAAATCTTCGATAAATCAGTAAATATTGAAGCTAATTTATTCAAAATTGATACTTGCAACAATTCTTTACCAAGAAATACGTTTATGGTAAAATTTTGGAAAATGGGCATGGCACCGCCCACTTATGATCACATATATGTATATCGGTAACCGTTCTACCAATTTGTACCAAACTCGGTGTGGTTATTGTGCTTGCCACATAAAAGCAAACCGTTGAAAATTATTGAAATCGGACTAAAATAACGGCCGCTTCTCATATAACGGTAAATTTCAGAAATGCTTGAAACTTCAATATTTCGAAATTGAAGGACGCTAATTTACTCAAAATTGATACACCCCGGCTTACCATCTAGCGGAAGGTTTCGGAAAGGTGAAAAAACATATTTAATACTTGCGCCGGGTATTTAATGTTCGGCTCCGCCCGAACTTAGACTTTTTTACTTGTTTTTAGTAGTGAATTTTTTGTATTGCACATGCTTGGTAGACGCTCACTGTGTTATTTACTTATGCATGTGCATATGTACTACATACATACAACCATATACATACATGTACATGCGTTTGTACGATCATTGCATGTCGCTTTCTTGCTCCAAATTTGTTTGTATGGATTACGCATAAAAGGGTCGCCAAGTCGAAAGCAATAAATTTTATTTACACTCAAAACGTCATGCGAGAAAGCATTGTAAGATATTAAGTGCGCTCTGTTTTTTTTTGCATTTGTACGAGTATTTGAAGGAAATTGTAAAAATTGAAAAGATTTTAGCAGGGTGCTATTTACATACAAATGAACATCTATATTACCTACATAAATGTGTGTACATACATACACATATTAACATTAGTAAAAGCTCAGTTAGTCTAGACTTAACTTAAATTAACTTACCGTAAGAAATCATCAAGGATTACTCAACACGTCAACTTAAGCCAAGAGCGGAAATATTTTGTTTTTGTGTTTTCTCTTTCAGCTGTATAACAGTTCACCACCTAAAATGCTACATCAAAAAAAAATAAAAAATCATGCAAACAACGATTGCTTTCATTTATTTATAAGAAATACAAAAACGAGAGTCTGGCATGCCTGATTCTCTCACCGCTTTCAATTTCCGTAAGGCCGTAACTTAGTAATCTAAAATATACAGGTTCTTAAGTTTCTTACGGAAGCTAAGTTTTAACTAACCGCCAACACAGTTTCTCATATAACAGGTTGGCCAAAATATTAAGTTAAGTTAAGTTACGGAAATTAAGTCTAGACTAACTGAGCTTTAAGGAAGAAAGAAGAAACTTATGTATACTCGTACATATGGGCCAATCTCCATGTCTGCGAAATTGGCATACGGATTGGCGCAAACAAAAGCTGTTCTATGAAGCTTTTTAATAGTTCTAGACCTTCGTAGAAGTAAAAAAGTTCTGCAAAATTACGATGGCAAATTTTTTCAAAAAAGTCGAAAAACTTAAATGCGCGAAAAAACTAAAACTGTTTTGAGTAGCTTTTCAATAGGTTTAGAGTTCCTGAAAAGGAAAAAAAGCTCCTCAAAATTACGCCGAAAAAAAATTGTCTCTATAAAGTTAAACAAGTCTAATAAGGCGGATGAAATTAAAACTGTTCTGAGTTGCTTTTTAATATTTCCAAAGTTCCTGAAAAGTGGTAAAATTATTTATCTAAAATCCGAAAATGTTTAATATGTGAAAAATACATTAAATCTGTTCGAGAAGCTTTTGTATAGTTTTCAAGTTCCTGACAGGAAAAAAAGTTCTGCAAAATTGAATAAAAAAGAGTTGAAAAAGTTAAATGTATGAAAATATAAAAATCAAAACTGTTCTGAATAGGTTTTCTATTGTTATAGCGTTCCTGACAAAGAAAACAAGTTCTGCAAAATTACGCCGAATTTGTTGTAAAAGACGCCATGGTCAAAATAGCCACTTCGCACAGAGAGAAGCGACTGCACCAATTTTTCGTTCGATCGAAATAGGGACGCTGAATTGGGATATCACCAAAGCCGGGTTTTCTCCAAACCAAATTTATACTCAACATGATTCCAAGTGCTTCAGTAAAAAAATATAAAGTAAGAGAAACGATCGACCTTAAGTCTTATCGAGATTGGGTATAGAAAACTAAAACAATGCTTTTGGAAATATAAAAAAGGCAGATTTTTAAATGTATCTGTTATTCAAAGGAAATTGTTGGAATAATCTGCTTTTTAGCTAACCGAAGCTCCAATTCTTCAAATAAACTCGACTTCTGATTAATCGGAATTTTAAATGATTGAATTAGATGAGTATTTAAGATTTTGATCAACCGAAATTGTGATTAACTGACATTTTCCAGACTAAACCGAACCCAAGCGAATCCGCTAAATAGCTATCTTGTCGCGAGGATAGGATTGACACACACCAGATATTTGTCGATTTCAAAGACGCTTTATACAGCACAAAAATAAACTCTCTTTACTCTGCGATGTCTGAATTTTGTCTCCCCGAGAAACTAATAATAATAATAATAATAATAACCCTTTCCCTGCATTTGTACAATATATTGTACGTTTAATTTTTTGTAACATTGGAAGCGTGCTACTAAAAATCTTATTAATATTTTTGAAAACAAATTAAACTTCATAAAGTTTTGGAATGTCCCGAATAGTTTACGTAAATTTCAAAATCGAAAACGTTTCAAAAATATTTTTAGAATTTAATTTAAAAATGGACCATTTTATTAAATTCCAGTGACACGCAAGTTGTGGTAAGTTACTATACAAAAAATACGTGAAAGTCAAGTAAAATCGCTAACAAAAGCACATAGTATGAAAATATAAAAAGCATTTCATCATTTAAAAATGCTAAAATTAAACTATCATGGTTTAAAATATTTTTTCCGAGTGGCCAAAAAAAATTTACAATATATTGTACATTTCCACTGAATGGTTGTAAGTGTCTTGTACAATATATTGTACAAACGTCCGCAAAGGTTGCAGTTGAACAGGCAATTAGGGTGGTTTTTGCCGTGGTTTTTGAAGAACTTGTGCGCTGTTGTTGCAGTAAAGGGTAGGTTCTTGATTTCTTGATCTACTGAAGGCAGAAAAGCCGGGAAGGTTTATTAAAATGGGGCATTTGTATTTTATATTGTAATTGTATCTGAAATTTTTCAAAATTTCGTTATATAACTCTCTTCTCATGGAGAAAATTTAAAATTTTGTAATGCAAATCTTAACTAAAGATACTTAAAAAGATATAAAATATTCATTCCAACATATCTGCAGTAAAATCAATTATTTTGTATATAAATAAGTTCATTTTCAATGAAATAAAAGTTTTATTCCGTCAAACTTAGTGAAATATTTATTGAGTTTTCATGAGTTAGTTTACTCCTTTGCGGACTTTTGTACAATATATTGCACAAATTTGAGGTAGCCCTAATAGCTACCCAAAACAATTTTTGAATATTTTTTTTTTTACTTTTGGTATTATGAGGCTCTATGAACCTTGTAATTAAGAGGAAACATTTTTATATTCCTCAGGGACGGATTTGACCAGAAAGGGATAATAATAGATTGGCGCTTACACATATGTTAGTGTTTGGCCGAGCTTCTCCTCCGATTTGTGGCGTGCGCCTTGATGTTGTCACACAAAGCGGAGGGACCTACAGTTTTACGCCGATTCCGACCGGCGATTGTATTTTTATGAGAAGCTGTTTTTCATGGCAGAAATACACTCGGGGGTTTGCCATTGCCAGCCGAGAGCTAAGAAACCGAGAGCCGAGAAACTAATACGGTTCTCTAAATAACGCTGGGAAGCACCTCTACGAGCCGCCTGAATCCAAACGAGGTTAAGATATTAAGTCAAAAAGAAAATATCTGCGGCTCTTATAGTTTTCGAGAAAAAGATTCTGCTTGAGATTTACGGGTCTTTGCGCGTTGGCGATGGCGAATATCACAGATGATGGAACGATGAGCTGTATGAGCTTTGCAACGACGTATAGGTACAAGATGTGGCGAATATGCTGGCTGGGCCAGTCGTACGAATGGACTAAAAATGCTCCAGCTCTGAAGGTATTTAACGAGGTAACAGAGGAATAGGAGTATCGATTCTGCGATGAACAGACCAGCTAGTGAAGGACGTGGCTTCATTTGGTATTTCCGATTGGCACCGGATAGCATAGAAGAAAGCGACTGGCGTACTTCGTTGGACTCGGTCAAACTCGGTTAGATGGCTACAGCAGTAATCAAAAAAGGAAAGTTTATAAAGAAATTAACCGGAATCAAAACATTGAAGAAGGCAACAGTTGCCCCGTACAGCTGTATAGGTCCAATAGGTCCAAAATGGGCCCACTAAATATGCCATTAGACAGTGACATTCCGGGAAATGAGAGGGCAAACGAGCTGGCAAAAGGGGTACCTGGGGTTCTCGTTTTACCAGCCGGGTAGTGGACAGGCATGCCGCTTGCTTCACAGAGGTTCATTTTTATTGTACCAAAATATTAAAAATTTAAATTCTCTGTCATCTGGTAAATTTTTGTTTTGGAACATGCGTAAACCGCTATTTTTAATTACGTGCGAACTGTCATTAAGCGCTGTTTGCTTATGTCAGATGCCATATTTACGGAAGTGACACTTTTCTGCGAATCGCTGATAAAAGCATACAAAGATGAACAAAAACAAAAAATACGATCAGTACACCAAATAATGAGTATAACGGAAGTATCAACAGCAGCCATAAATACGGTTATTAATACAACGGTAAAAAGCGAACTTCGGTCATATTATTTATTACGGTAACTTAATATGTAATCGATAAATAAGCGAAAGATACGACTGAAACAAAAGAAGGCATAGTTCTGATGAAGGCACATACATATGTATGTATATACACTGGGGTGGTCCAAAATAAGCAAATCCGGAATTCTATTGCTCTATGTTGAAAAAATATTTACCCTGTTTTTGCATTTTCAAATCAAAAGATACTTAGAGGTCGCTCAAAGCACTCAACGTTTTCCACGTATGTACGTATTTTATATGGGGAAAACAGCTTTTCGTATGAACGGTAAGGAAATATTGAAAATCAATCATTTTCGACTCTGTTTATCTTCAGGAGACTTCCTATAATAATATCCAATTGATTAGTTAACGATTTTTTCATACTAATTATTTTCTATTGGTCCCCTTTTTGCCTTTTCTGGGGTTTCTGGAGGACCTATGAGATATAGTTACTATGAAAAATTGGTTACATAGAAATGTGGCTATTATTTCTGGGAATCTCTTGAAGAGAAAGACGGTTTTCCGATTGAAAAACATTGATTTTCAAGAATTCTATACCATTTCTATGAAAAGTTGGTTTTTCCCCATATAAAATGTACATGGAAAACTTTGAGTGCTTTCAGCGACTTCTAAATAATTTTTAATTTCAAAATGAAAAATAGTGGTATATTTTTTTGATATAGAAAATCCTAGAGGGTAAGAACATTAAAATTATGACTTTAATTTTTCAGATGCGATTTCGGACCACCCTAATGTACATACCTTTGGCGGACAATGTCAGTCTCAAAAGGCGTGCAAGCGCGCGAGCGAATGCGTAAATAAGCGAGTAAGTTGTCCTGTAAGTAATGATAAGCAGTGTTGTTGACATATGCATGAAATTACCAGCAAAAGAAAAGATAAAAAATAAATAAATACTTATACCGTGACAAGTTAAAGCACGCGTTCGCTTAAGCGCTGTCAGAACATTACAAACGAAAGAGGCGATGCTAAGGGAGAAAGCGCAGCGATAATGAAAAATTCCCGAAAAATGCACAACTGCCGTACAACACATCTGTCCGTGGTCGTTGACAAAGTTTCGGAAAGCCGCGGAGACAAGGAAAACCACAATAATAAAGAAAATGTGACAACAAAAACAATTCCATACAATGGCTGGCGATTGACAATTGTACAACACTTTTTAAAAGTCATCTGAATTAAATATTATTAAGGCGCAAAAAAAGAAGAAAACGCACAACGTAACCGGCATCTTTGGCCTTTCAATCTTTTTTATGGAATAGGAAAATTTTTGTAATGCTGATAGAGTTAAAATAAATACTCTTAAGCTCTACCCAGAATTGCAGCGGACGACGGTAAAGCGGTCGGCGGTAAGTGAACAGCTGTTCAGTTACCGCAATGAAATCCGTCTGAGTACATACAATTGCGGCTGACGATGGCGGCGGCCCCGCTGGGCGGTAAAAAATAGAAATACATTTTAATCAACCAAAAAACGTTGGCGGTAAAAGTGCTGCTACCGCAATTATGTGCCATTCCATATGTCTTTGTGAGTGGTGATTTTGACAGCGGTTACAGAGCTTTACACAGGTATTGCAATAGCAGCGATATGATAGGTTATTGGGAGTTTCAGTATTAAAAGGGGAACAATAAGAGAAGTCGAATTTCAGCGAGCCCGACACATTCGTCTAATAAAGGATATCGCCTGCACGACCACGCTGCGATCGGGCGCAATGCGACCCATGTAGATCCGATATGAAATGCTGACGAAATATACGTATTTTCCGCAAAAAATGAGACCGAAATAATAAATACATGGGTACGGCATGCTAGCCGATAGGAAAATACAATTTTATCAGCGACCTAAAGAAGTTCTAAATACTAGGACAAATTCCTGCAATAACAAAGAGGACGAAATTGTAACCGATCAGCTGAACTTAAAAAATTATAGCGAATATACTTCCCTCTCCTGATGAAAGGCTCTGTAAATAGCAACCCTTAGCCGAAGACAATGGGGCCGGTGTCTCATCACGCGACTGTGGCGTGGTATTAATAGCAATTATGCAGCTGACGAACAACAAAGCTGCTGGATGGCTGTCTGCAATCCAGGAAAGCCAGCCAGTGAACAGTTCAAAGCACGCACTAAGCAACTTTTATGGTCGGATGAACGCTTGTCGATTGGAATTAAAGGGTCTTTGGTTCGATCCACAAGAAAGGCACACATCGTCAATTGTCACGGTATCAGCCTTCTAAGCATAGGGTACAAGCTCTTCTAGAGCATAATGTGTTAACGGCAGAAGCCTAGAGACACACCAGCAACTTAAGCCCATCATTGGGCCCGTTGTTGTATCACAAGAGATCTTGCACTTCCATTCCAAATTTCAAAGCCAGATCATTTAAAGCAAACGATTTATTTTAATCTTAAGACACGCCCTTTCAACAAATATTAAATACATTTAAAATGTTGTTTACTTTTCTTCTAAAATTTCAAGTTATTATTAGATAAATAGACCTGTATACATAGATACTTAAATTTACGGTAGTAGTATAAAGAACTTATCAGGAATCACTAGCATTTCATCCTCCACCAGTCACTGATTTCGCAAAACATACTCAATGACATAAGGCAGATAAATGTAAATATTGGCAAAATAAATTGACGCAATGGTCACAGTTCAATTCCAACTCAAAAACCAATGACAACAATTGGCGTAAACCGCCTCGCAACACCACCACACTGTGCTGTTATCCAGTTTGCTTTGTGTTTGGCTTATGTTATTATTATTATTGTTGTTGTTGTTGACATGCCTGAGTTGCCGCATCGCATCGGCTCAGTGATGCTCAGTGGTCCTGCCGGTAGCTATGACAGATTATGCGGCAGATTAAGCGCCATTTCAGCTTGTCACTTTGTCTTAAGCGCCGCGTGACATAACGAAAGCATATGGCCACATGCAACATTTATAGAAACAGCAGCATGTGGCATGCCAATCGCAATATGCGGAGTGCTGCAGTGACAAGGAGAAGCACGAGTAATAACCGAACAGTAGATAAAAAAAAACAAGGCTTTTTTCTTATCAGAGGTGCCACGTTTCATCTTTAGGCGGATTTGTTTGTAAATACATATCGTAATTGTAATAGCTTTGTGGAAGTTTAGTTTTCAAATTGGGTTCAAAAAAATTGCAAATAAAGCAAACTAAGGAACTTACAAAAATGGTATTTTACTCAAGACTTTCAATGCTCTTTATTCCATCTGATTACCCAACCAGTTCAATGTAAAACAGAAAAAATATAATTGTTTTCATTTATATAAAAACTCGAGATTAAATCTTAGTTACTGGACGTAACACTTAGCTATGCTATTACTTTCACTTCACTTTCCACTTGCAGTAGTCGCATTCGCTGGGGATTTTGTCATTCCAAGGCGGAAAAATTAATTAAACTAAATGCATTTGAAATGCGTGCAATAACTACTTGTATACCTACGCGAACATACATATTAGGGTGGTCCAAAAATGCATGTGGAAAAAGTAAAGTACGAATTTTAATGCTCTCACCCCCTAGGATTGTCCTGTATAAAAATAAAATACCACTGTCCTTTTTGATTTCGAAAGCAAAAAATATTTTGAGGTCGCTCAAAGTTTTTCATGTATTTTATTATATGGGGAAAAATAAATTTTTCGTGGAAATGGTATAGAATTCTTGAAAACTAATATTTTTTGGTCTTAACACTATGTTCCTATTCAGGAGGCTTCCAATAATAATACACAATTTTTGATTTGATCATTTTGTATTTTTTAATACTAAAGATGGGTCCCTCTTATTGCATTTTTTTTGTGGTTTTGGAGGATTTATAAAAAAGTTGATATTAAAAGATAGTTAAATAAACAATTGGGTTTTATTCTTGGAAGCCTTCTTTTTTCAACACTCGAGACCACATACGACGAATTGTGTGATTTTCTTTATGCTGCTAATTAAGGGTAAATACATGTAAGACTTTGAGTGCTTGGAGCGACCTTTAAGTATTTCTGGATTAAAACAAAAACCTGTAAATTTTTCGGTATGGAACAATCCTAGGGGGCTCACAGTGCGGCCTAAGTGGGCAAAAATTGAAAAATTCGTTGTCTGCAATTTGAAAGTGTAGATAGTAGAGAGCTACAGGATTAAACCTTTTTGGAATAAAATTAAACATAGGGTGTCCCTGCGGTATTCCAGAGAATCGATTTCTTTTAACCAAATTTCAAAAATGGTAGATTTTAATGGAATGAATAAAAAATATCTGAGAAAATATGAGTAATTTTTATTATGTATTTTATTAAATAGTGCGGATTTTTGGCTTTCAAAAGAAGAAATAAAAATCTGCCCATGTTTTGCACTTTTTGAAGTAATGCGTTTTTTGGTAATCCATAAAATCATTTTTTTAATTTTTTGTCAGTACCATGAATCTGCACAATTCGTTTTTTTTTTTTAATGA
This sequence comes from Rhagoletis pomonella, assembly GCF_013731165.1. NCBI lineage: Eukaryota > Metazoa > Arthropoda > Insecta > Diptera > Tephritidae > Rhagoletis > Rhagoletis pomonella. The sequence continues at coordinate 2,917,245 of NW_023458558.1, forward strand.
AGTGTCAAATTAAAAAGCTTGACCTGTAGACAATAGACGTTTTTTTTTAAGAGTTGCCACCTGTTAAAAAATTAAGTTAAATTTTTTTAATAAGTTAAATGAATTATTAAGAGGTGGGTATCACTCGAAATGTGTGTGAAAAGGGTTTATTTTTTAACTACATGTATACGGTTGGCACCTTTTTAAAAAAATCCAATTTAATTGAATTAAAGGAATTGAAATAGATTAAATTGAAATTAATTGAAATCGATTGGTCTCACCATATCGGACGGAGAGGGTTGCCACCTGTTTGTAAAGTTAAATTCAGTTAAACTGAAATAATAATTGAGTCAAACCAAAGGTTTACGACATCGAATTTATTATTTTATTACAAATACATACATTGTCTATCAGTGATTCGTTCTGATTACATTCCTTTTAAATTACTGGGCTCGTAAATTAACTAAGGAATGTTTTTAATCTTCACTTAAATATTTCTTGCTTAATATGTCAAATTTTTTACCTCTTCTTCTTTCTTTTGTCTGCTACCAATATTGATATACATAATTCAATTACCTCATTTACTTAATTAAAGTGAATTTGATTTTTAAAGCTCTGTGGGGCGAGGGCATTAAAATTCTGACTTTGCTTTGTTTTTACCACCCTAATGTAACAAACACATCAAAATCTTTGCTTAGTTGTCTCTTCCAGCTAGTCCACCCACTACACTCTTCACTATAAGCGATAGGTTGCCAATAGTAGCTATAACACAGCCGACAGCTAACTATTAGCAGCGCGATACATTGCAACAACACCACTAATTACGGTTTACAATGTTGCAAATTGAAGAAAAATTGTACTGCTCCCAATAGTGCAGCGCCGATGAAGTCAACGTTACTATATATATAGTATTTTGTTATGACCGTGGCGTGCCAAGCGAACGCAGCAAGTGTGTACTGACATTTACCCCAGTGAATAATTTTCTTCAATGTCACCGCAAACTACAATTTTTCTCCTGAGCTCAGTTAATCGCTTGCAATAACAGTGTCACTTATGCAATCATCACAATGACAGCGTTGTATTACTTTCAGTGCAATGTGGATACAAAAGTCGAGAGCTGAAGATCTGGGGTGATATATCGTACTGCATTTTCAACATTTGCATAACGGAAACAAAAAAAGCCGAATAAGGTTTTATACTCTTACATATGTATAAGAAAACAGTCAATGAGCGCTTGATGGACCATTACTCCTAAGAAACCTCTAAGATTACCTGGTCCTTCGTAACAGCAAACAACTAGCTCAAGTCTAAACAGAAAACTGCTGTCCCTTTTAATAAAGACTATTAAGGGTTTTGTCATGATGACAGTTGATAAAAAAAAAAACCGGTTCGACTTAGAGAGGGAAAAGTAAAAGTCACAAATACCACATTTCACATTATTTACTCACCCCCCTTCTTCACGAACGATAGATGTCCAAAGAAATACGGGAATCGGCGCGATACCGAGTAATCAGTTAAGTTGCCTTTGGCGATTAACCCATTAAAGAAAATGTTTCTTTTTTAACTGTATTCAATTATTTAAATATCATGGAATATTCAGCTGAAGCTATTTATCATTTATTTGGTACTTTCCTATTTTTTTTACCAAAAAATGTACTTTGAAATATAGATGCTAGAGATTATTAGTAAAATAAAGTGTGAGTACCGGTCCGTCAGGTCTTGAAATTAGTCAAATGTTTTAGAGAATTTTATGTAGTTTTAGAACATATAATTTGATCTTTGCGCGCGAACTTTGCAAATATATGGAATTTTTGATTTTCTTAATTTTTGATTTTCAGCATCTTTTTGCATAATTTCGCAAATAGAATTTTTCGAACAATGAAAGTCATTTTATAGTATAACCTTTGTTTGTGAGAGTGAAAAGCAGGAAAAAACTTAACTAAAATTCCATCACATTTAACAACTGGGCCCACATTTTTTGACGTTTAGGTGATCCAATCTTCCCCGTATTTTATATTTAGGTTTTTCTAATTAAAGAGAGAGCACAAACTAAATTTCATCTAAATCGGATGAAATTTAATGTTTCTGCCTACAAGAGTAGAAGGCGTGGCAATTATTCCATATTTACCAAATTTCACAATTCCCCATTTCTAAGTAAAACTAGAGCACATGTCAAGTTTTAGTGAACATGGTGCAGGTTTACTATTATTTCCACCTGCCTCGAAACACTGTGCGCCGCAGTGCTAAATAAGTGTGCGGGCCCCCACAAAATTAGCCTCGATAGATGTTGCCGAACCTAAGAATTGACTATAGTCGAGAAAATGCAACTGAATACCCATAAAGTTTAGACGCATTTAAGACCCTAAGTAGAGAAATAATAATTAATATTTTTTTTATTCCATAGAGTTTTTCCTTTTAATTGATACCCATTTTGTTATTCTACAATGCACCGAATCTCTTGAATATTTTTTTATTCAATCATATTCTAGAAATCCTTTTCAAAAAAATCCTGACTTCAGAGAGAAAAACTAAAAACGTAGTTTTACTATATTTGGCCCCCAGTTTTGTTAATACATATATGCTTTGATTTGTTCGTGTTTTGGTTTTGTCGCACGGTGTAATACTTACGCGAAAATTATCAATTATATTTTTTTTGAAAGTTATTTCCGTCCTCTTTCATAAGATACCAAATTTGTTTAGTCTGGATAAGCGGTTTATTATTAGGAAAGGACTTTTTATTTCAGTCTTAAAAAATATTTGGCCAAGTTAAATAAACCGTTATTATTAGATAAAATTAATGACAGTCTGGATTTTTCAGTTGTTATTGGACTTTTACCCAAACAATTCAAAAAATAAATAGAATCCAGGATGTCCAGGAGGTCCTAGGATCAAAGGAACATTGATAACTTTCTTCGAGGGCAATATTTTCCCACGGACTTTTATAACACCAAAAAAAAAATATATTTTTTTCTCGGTCTCGTAAAAAACAGATTCAACTTCATTCTCTACACAACTCTCCAGAAATCTTTCTCATTTTTAGGCTTTTGTACTACGTGATCATTTATCCTGTAATTTCCTGCAAGTTCGTGTTAGAACCTGTAAGTTCATCGAGTACCGGATCAGAACTAATGGAAGCTGAAAACCGCACAATGAGGTAGATGGCAATCAAGAGAGATATTAGCTGTGTTTTCGTATTCTCCAGCAAAAAAAAACTATCCAGTAACTAAGTTTCGGAGAGTAAGCCAATTTTTACTCCTAACGAGAGAAATATGTAAGAAAGTACGAAAATGCAAAACCAGGAAAAAGTTGCAAATTTTATGAGCTGCTGATTAATTTTTTATTTTTCGAAGGAATTTTCTAGAAAAATAGCTATATTTAATAAGGTTTATTTTGTCAACTGCAACTATGAAAGCCCCACAAACAACTCCATTGATTCTATTGGTTGGCAGTGGAGGAAAATACTTCCGTAGAAACTTTGTTTTTGTATTCGCGCCGGAATCGATTCCTAAATGCAATGCGTATTATAGTTTTTGTTTAACCTTCTGGCATTGAAGCAAATTAGTCGAATGAAGGCTCAGAAAAGTTACAACCGCAAATAGGTGTAAAACGAAAAGAAGATTACTTACTTGAAGTAAACAAACATAGACAGATAGACTGACAAGCGCGTAGAGAGCGTTTTGAAAGCAAACGTCAACAGCAACTCACATCCGCACAGTTTTCGCTTAATTTTGCACGCATCTATCTGTCAGCGGATTTGCAGATAGCATTTTCGTGAAAATACGTTGTGGCAGCGCTTATTTAAGAGTAGCTTAAGCGTGAGTGCTTTACTATTTGCATAAACTTCTATGCAACGTACACTTATGTTATGTGCTATTCATTCATAAGTATGTATGTATATTAGACCGTACCAACTAATGCTTAGAATCCAGCCCTCAAGAAAAATCAAAAATCAAAAATGTTGCTTGAAAAAGAACTTTGCTTTTGCTGTAAATTTTCTTGAAGAAATAAATATACGAGCATATTTTTCTTGAGAGCTTCCAACTGATTTTGATGAGAAATTTTTATAGAAAAAGCTTTCGTTTCCATTTCTTGTGCATCATTTTGTATGAATTTTTCCATTTTCTTGAGAGCTGGAAATCGCCCTTAACTAGTTCGTCGTACACAACTCAGTATAGGGTATTTTTTCAAGGCAGTTTCAAAAAAACTGTATCTTTTTCCGAACCTAATAGGGGTCGCCTTTTTATAGTTTTCATTTGGTATGAGAACATTTTTTTGCTCTAAAGTTCATCCCGTTCTAGTATATACTTAATCACTAGATCTCAGTTCCTAAAAACATAACCTGCCACCCTGATGTCAGTAAATGAAAGCATGTCAAAAAATCATTAAACTTTTGCTTAGGAAGTATTTCGACTCGAAGGCAATTTAGATTTTTTTATGGCCGTTCTTAGCGGATGCCTTTTTGTATTAAATAAAAGCCAGTAAGGACAGAGCTGTATTCCGCTATGCAAAGGCTTCGTACCTTTCACCTTAGTACCTTAGTTTGTTATACAATTTGTTTGAAATTCATAAATACGCATTTAATGATAAGCAATGGTTTTTGCAGCCCAAATTCGATCTTGCATTTACCTCCGATTGACGAAATTGCTCGGCCGGCAGTGAGACTCAAAGAAACCAGATCATATACATATTACGACGAATTGTAAAAGTGAAGAACTGACAAGGAAAGATTCGACCACATCCGTCCAAAAAGGAACACGGTAGGTATATCAATGGCTTCATTTGCACGATATTGAAGAGATATTTCTTACAGAAGAAGTTGGTGAATTGACGCTTACTGAGTGTACAACTTTCTTTCTTAGCAAAGAGCATTTATTCTTCGGCTATGCATGTGGTGCTCGGTCGTAAACAGGCATTAGTGTCAAGCTTAATTGTTTCGTTTTTGTTGTTGCTTGCTCCATGGAAGCACTACTCCCTACCTCTGGTGCACATTTGAACAGAGGGACTCTGATCAGCTAAGCAAAGTTTTGGAACAAACTGAGACATGTGTAAATTCTGGTTTTCCGACGATAATTCATCAAAAAATATATATGTACTTAAAATTACATCTGATTCCTATTGCCACAGTTGCCCGGAGAATGATAAAATAGAATCAACTGAAAGTCATCTACTATGCTATCCATATGTAGCGAGGTTAAAACTGAAGTAGGTATTTATCTCAGGGATTGATATTGAAAATTGAAGATTTTTGTTATTCTTAATTTCTTTTTGGGCTATTTGCATCTCTCAAGCGAATCCGAAGAAATTTGTGTCATTATTTCTGTTGCTTGTTCCGCGGCCCATCTTGCCCGAATTTCAAACGGTACTTATTGCAGACAATAAGGTTCCTTCTGCAGCACAGTTGCCCGGTATGTCTCTATAGTCTGGCATCCATACATATTGGGTGACAAATCTCATTGTCAGTTCATTTAAACTGTCGGAGTATGAAATCAATAGTGAATTCTCCTCCCATTCACCCCTTGGAAATGATTCCTCAGTCCAGATGGCGCGACTGTTTAGTCCAGGCGCCTGAAGTCTGCTGCAGGAAGATCTTCCAGAATTATTGAGTATCGGCACCTCACATATCAAGTTGGATCAACCATTTATTACGGAAAAAGTTGAAGTCAAGCGTACGTACATACGTTTCGTATGAGTAACATGTTTGTAAGAATCTGATCTGATTTCATACTCCTAATCTGAGGTCATATTAAATCCAACATTATTAAATATATATATCCAATTTTTTAAATCGAGCTCTATATTTTTCTTTTTTAGTTTTGGGTTCTCAAGGGGCACAAAAGCTGCAAAGCAAAATCTAATTTACGTTTAGTTTAGACGCCACAGTTGAGGTTCAAGTGTTTCGGCGTTTTTTTTTTGGGTCATTTCTAAACTTAAGATTTTCTCTACAGTGTAATCAGCGCTTATGCTCCTGAGTTAAGCAAACTTTCTAAAGGCTGGTTTTCATTGGTTTTTTTTTTTGAAGAAGAGTCATTACGAAATATATACATTTTGCCAATTAGCAGCCAATTTCACGAGAGCAATTTAAGTGAAAAATTATTTTAATTTTCTGAATTTTATATGGAAATCGGCAAAAAATAAAAAATCATTTTCCATTTATATTGCTGGTGAAACCGACTGTAAGAATTTTTATCAAAAAAATTTACAATATTTGACAGTTTAGAGACCAAATGATTTGAAAAACATCAAATGAGCTGCTCTGCTGCTACTTACTGTTTAATATGCTTTGATTCCAGGACCTTTTTTTTGAAGGCTGTAAAATGATTTAATAAATTTTGGTGAAAAAAATGTATTTTTCGTGTTTCTTGAAAACTTTATTTTATACTTAAATGCTTTGTTATGCGCACGCTATCAACTTCTAAGTTTGGACTTGTGGTAATATTAGAAATATATTTATATATAAATCTTAAAGGAAATACAATTTTTTCTGTTAAACTAACTTTTGAGGATGTTAAAATGCTATCAAAATCAAGAGATTAAAGTATTTGAACTACTGGTGAAAAACCAGTCTCTGAATTGGATTTGGATAATAATATGAAACTCAAAAACGCTCATTGCATTTATTATTTATATACATACTTACATACATATACATACATGCTATGCTCACAGTCTATTGCAATCAACTCAAGTAATGTAACTTTCAATGCAAGGGATGTATTAATTACTTATGCTTGCCTTGATATCACTTCCCTATACACTATACATGCATCCGCAGATCTGTCTGAATGTAAGAGATGTCTTTTAGTTTGTTGATTTACGTAAATCCTTCATTAGGACGATTCACTATGTGGAATGCAAGTGATGCGCATATTTTGGTAAAAGTTAGAATAGCAAAGGGTTAGGCAAGTAACAAAATATTTAAAATAAATGTTTGAGTAAAATGAAAACTTTAGTTAACTGCACAAAAATTTTTAAATTTCTGGCGTATTTAAAATAATAATAATTTAAATGGTAAGATACACATTTTTTTTTATAAAACGTCGGGTACCTTAATGTGTATTATTTTTTAAACCATTTTTAGAACCTGCAGTTCATTTCTGCTACTCTGTAATTCAACCAACAAATGTACTCCTTTACGTTAGAATGCAATTTAATAAAAAAGGCAACCGCAAAACTGCACCTTCGTTCCAATATGCGCATATCTGCATATTTACGTATGAACATATGTACGTACATATATACACTGCTCCCCTGCAATCGCGTTTACAAGCAGATATTGCGCGTATGGTTAGCGGCAGTGCTGTTGATTTTCCGCTGGTTCCACTATCGCTGTCATTTGCCGTATTAGCGTTTTGCTAGTGTATGTAGTTCTTTTTTTTTTTACTGTGACTGCAATAATCATTGCAAAAGTTTTAATTAATTTTCCTCAACATGCGCTTTTGTCAATAACTACACAAATACATACACATAAAAAACAATGAAAATTCTAGCGTACACATGTACGAGTATGTAAATACATATGTATGAATGTATGTAGAAGGATATTTGCATTTACTATTTAATGGCAACATGTCGGTGGCATTCCTGCACGGAAAACTAGTTAAGGTTAGATTAATTTGGTGGGCGTTCAGCCAAGCATAGAATGGTATTTAGGTCCTAAGCGCTGCCAGCTGGATTTTAGGCGTTAAAGTAGACGTCACAAGACGTCCACGCTTATTGTGATTTTTAATAGTAATTTCAGCTTTACTTTTGAGATTTCTTCTATTTAACTTCTCGAATTGTGTCGTGGAAACAGCAATTTGTTAATCGTAGAGATCTAAAACTATTCAGCTACAGAATCAAATTCATCAGCTGTTTGGATATGCTAAATCTAGTATTTCAATTATTGAAAGAGGAAATGATAGTGTTCTTTGTAATAAAAACTCCAAACAATTTATCCTTTGGCCCGAAGTACGAAGACTTTTATGCAGAATTCCATCACACCAAAGCGCTATAGAGTAGTAGGCGATAGTTCCCAATATTATTTTGCATGTTCGTAGCGCCTTACTGGCATTCCTCATTCTTGTTGAGCATTGTGCTTCCACAGAAGCTATGTACATACTTCCAGAGATGCCCATTGGGCACCGGCTTTTTGAGTTGTTGTTCGTTACGCTACTCATTGTGTCTAGGTACTTCCCTGTTATTACCTCGGCTTTGTCGTTTGTATGTGCCACTAGGTTAGGTGCCTTCGCCTCGAATTCTTTTAGTAGCCATAAGAGTTTTAAGAGTGTGCTTCTGATCGCCTGATTTGAATCAGTTTACTCCGCTCTTATCTTCCTGTCATATAAAAGACATTTAATACACAAAGATATAACGGCTTCTATGCCTATTGATTCGATGCTATTTATTCATAATAGTTTAACACATGACATTGTTGAAAACTGCGCAAATATCCTGAAGTACTTCTTAAAGCGCAGTTACCCACGGACGTAAAACGGAGAACGTGCCAGCTGACATTATCCTATGGGATCTGTGTGTTAACAAAAACTCACCACCGCAGGATCGTGACGTCGACGTTGCTTCTCTCTCCCACTTCTACGCTACGCTAAGTACACGTTTGGCCAAGTATTTCAACTTAGTTAGACATCCACCTTTCAAAGTTGAAGAAGGCGATAATGTGCTACCACACAAGACTACTTACATGTATGTCAATTGATGAGCGCTGATCTTTAGGCTGGCAACTGCTATTTCTTGGGACATCCGTCTTAAAAATACCAATCGTTAACATAGAAAAAAAATAAATAAAAAGCGAAACCAACTACGCAGCAGAAAAGGTACTAGCTTTCACTATAGGGATTCAAAAAATGCTGGATGGAGTATTTGCATACATACATACATAACTATATACTCGCATGGGAAAATGGAATCTTCGCTTAAGTAGAAATTCATGTATTGCCCTACACATTGCCGCTACAGATTATATCCGATCGCTTCGTTCAATTATAGTAGTTAATCTTTTCGTGGTAGAAAAATGTAATGTATTTGCCCATTTTCCCACTGGGACTGTATCTATTAATTATGTGCATGTGTTACATATGATATGTACGAGTATGCATGTATGTATGTGCCGTGTGCTCTTGCTCTTTGTGCAGCGCTGCACATTGCCGACGACAACCAAATATGGATGTTGCCAGTTTTAATTTAGTTCATCAAAGCGGAAGTTATAATCTGAATTTATGCTCAGATTGTCGTGTAAATAAGTACATATTTATAAATACATATGTTTGTGTGCAGGTACACAGGTAATGTGCTTGTTTTTGTAGAACAGAACAGCGCAGTTTTTTCCCGTTTATCAGTGTAATTGAAAAAAAAGAGAAAGAAACTTTGCTGATACGGAGGCAGTCATCATTGGTCTTTATTGAGTTGAATAATGCTATGGTATTGCGCCGCCCTTGTGCATACATATAACTGAAAATAAATTTATTATTTTAATTATCGCATATTGAGTGACTTTCCTATCGACAAGGATTTTTTATTTAAACACGTAAAGCCATGTAAACCTCATTAACTATATAAGTTTATCAGCACAAAAAGTGATAGTCAAAATTCGTGCGAAAGTTTTTAAAACAAATGTCAAAGAGATAATTCAACGCAACAATTTCGGTATGCTAACGATTTCTATTCATTTATACAACAACTAATAGATATTTAAGTAAGTTAATCGGAGCACAAATGGACATGAAAAAAAGAAAAATTTTTGGAAATTTGGTTATTACTACACCCCTGGAATCGGGTGAACGTCGTAAAGAAATACTTACTAATAACTACGCACGTCTGCCCAAGTGTTTTATTAATCGTAATCGCAAAGGCAATTATCACTGGAAATTTCATGGTGAAAATCGCTTTGTTTCATAGTTTTACTTTTTCACATAAATTGAATATAACTTATTTAAGTTCCACTTTCAAATCAGTTGGCAGCCTTTTTCAATGATTTATTGAAACTAAAAATTCTCTAAACCTCTTTACGTGGTATGTTTATATTATGAATTTATTTGAATTTAGTAAATAAAGTCATTTCGATCCCATTTCGATTGATACACACATTTTAATATTTAATTTTACAAATTAGATAATTTGAATTGAACTTTGTAATAGATGGCGACCCTTTTAAAGCACTTACAATTTTTTTTAAATGTTCAAACGAATGAGAGTTATCATTTGACAGCAACGCATGTATTAATATTTCATATAATTTGAGTAAAAATAAATTTTTAAAACAGGTGGCAACTCCCCCCAAAGATATTTTCAAGTTAAACGATCTAGAATCTCTCTTGTCTAAAATTGTGACACATATTTCAATAACGTGGTAAATTGAACTTTATTGAACTTCTTAACAAGGTGGCAACTCTCTTAGATATACGTAACTTAGAAAAAAAAACCATTCAAACCTATTTCCACTGGTAATTCCTGTAACTTATTGTAATAAAAACTTAATTTTTAAACTGGTGGCAACCCTTTTCAAATACGTCAAAGATATGCCATAAGTCCTAACTAAATATTGTTATTCAAACCAAATGTTGATAGACTTTGCATTGTTGCAATCGATGGGACGACTCCGAACGGAATTGAGTTCGACATACATAAATATGTACATATGTATGGCAATAAAAATAACGCAATAATAGGTTAATATTAGGTTTAAAAGGGGGCTACATCTCATATGAAATAAACTTACAGGAATTTTTTTTTTTAATCTTTGGAAAAAAAAGAAATAATAAATATTTGGCTTTTAGTGCTTGGCGGTGCTTTTCTTCCGATTTGTGATGGTATCATACCAAGAGGAGGAGACTAAAGTTTTGCGCCAATACCGAACGACAAATGGATTTAATAGAATATTAGAAATACACTCAGATGTTGGTGAGCCACTTTTTGAAAAAAAAAACTATGTAGAAATAATCGCTGGCTCAAATAATTAATTTTAAACTTTTTTTTTTTGGGCAAAAATGCTTGAAGTGACCCAAATAATCATAATCGCGATGTGCCTCTGTTAACTTTTTTGGGTCCCTACAAATCGACCCGCCCTACTACATACACATACATTTTGTCTTCTTCTCTCACTTCCAGCGCATGCACGTGTTTGCAAAATGATGACGAATTGCTTTTGTATGGGAAAATATTTATGCCCATATATTTTAAAAAGCTTAATGCTTGTTGAATTTACATAAAATTTTTACATAATAATATTCCTATTGCTTCAAAGAACCTATATCACGAAAATGAAAGTTATATCTGCAAATCATAAGCTGCTGGAGCACTTTAGAGGCTCAAAATTTACCCCAAAATTAGTCAATGTTTACCATTCTTTCTACGACAGAAACCGAATTGGTTACTCACAAAAATGAATCTGTCGATAGGTTTAGAACTTTGTCTTTGAAACGGGCATACTTTTCTTTGAAATCGCTTCAGTAATTCTCGTGCAATGAGCGTTTTCGTGAGGCTCTAAAAATTACAACTACAACATTTGAGCATAGCCTCCATATCGAAACGTAAGACGTATTTATTCTACGTCAAAAACTTGCTAGGATGCGGCTCGGTAAAGGGACCGAATCTGGGTTCTTCCGCAGCTAAGTATAAACCTTTTCGAGCATCCTAAATATTTCTAAACGAACGATTTGAATCAATTTGGGCAACCAACAGAAGAAAACAAGTCGTTGAAATTTCATGGAAATAGAATCTAAATATTCGTGAGTAGCTTGAAAATTGAATGGACTACCATACGAATTAGTTTCGTAAATGGCTTATATAGCATTGCAAGCATTTATGTAAACTGTGCTTAAATGACAAGTACAAACATACAAAGGTTTGTATGTATATTTATGTGCGCTTATATATGTATGTATGTATGTATATAGGCACACCTGTTCAAATCAATGCATAGATCACCAGCCGATTGACGACAGACAAATTGTAATGAATGGTTACGGTGTCCAGCAAAACGATTTGTAACTTAGAGTATTTGTGAAGTAACATTAGCTACACTAACAAATAGCTGATAATTAACTGCAGCTAAATTTAGTTACAGTTTTAATACAGGATGTCCCAGAATGAATTTTAAATTATTTCCACGCTCGTTAGAAGTAGTAATAATACAGATTTATATGTACATACATATGTGTCATTACTTTTTGTAAGGACAAGTTAGGTTAGCCTGGCTGATCCGTAAAATATTACATAGACCATTAGTTGGTCTTGCAACACTAAAGACAGATTAGAGATCTGTATAGCGTTTTTCTATAACAGTTCATCTTTCCAAGATGTTTTAATTTCTATAAAAATACTTTAGCAAGGAAAACATTAAAAAAAAAACAAGTAGTTTTTAAGCAAAAAAACACAACCGACTTCAATTGTCATAATACAATTTAGGTAGGTTGGTTGTAGTGCTACCTAAGCTATCGCTCAGGAAACAATTAGCGCATAAAAGCGCCATTTTGGTGCACTTCTCGTGGAAATGATATTTTATTATACCGTAGCCTACCTGTCAGAACATTCCAGCGGTTCTGTCAAACCATTTATAACCGCTTATAAATTTGTATAAGTCGCCTATTGTAGCACTAGATAGATCCGTTAACTGCTCCACTATGTGTTTCCCGAAAGATTTATGTCTTAAGTAAACCAGACCTGGGCATTCACACAGGAAATGAAATACAATTTAGGACTACCGTTAATTTCTTAATGATCCAATGATCGTATCTAAACCAAATAAGTACGAAATCACCTCGGAGACACTACCTTTCCGATAGATATATTCCGACGAATTGAGACCTTCTCCTTTTTTGCAGTCGTTTAATAATTCAAAATTAAAATATCTTGGCAAAATGACAAGGTCTAGAAAGACGGCACCCAAATCCGTAACCTACGACCCAAAATTAAGTTTATGTGTCTCGGCGGTTTTGTGACATTTTAGCGTCAGATATAATATTCCCTAATATCCGATCGAAAGTTTATGGACATTTTCGTGTTGATATTTCTCGTTTTCGGTCCAATGTGTATATGGACAAGTGATGGACAAAATCAGGGCCGGAAAATAATCATTAATCTTAAAATTTTACCAAAAATAAACCTACCATCTACCATATCGTTGTAAAACAGTCTAAACTATGCTGACATATTTGGATTCGTACGTCGTACTGTAATTTACAATGATTTTTATTTTTCGAGTTTACCCAAAAAGAACTTTTTCTCTCAAAGGAAATTATTATTGCTAGATTTTTTTGTCGATCAAAGATAATAATTATCACCCCCACACGCATTTCGCTAAAATTTCTTCAAAAATCTCTTTTTTGTTAAAGAGCGGTTGTGTATATCAATTTTGAATAAATATTGATGAACTCTTTAGACACACTGCTAAAAAAATCTGAAATTCCGGGTCATACACACAAATAAAATCAAGGCCGTATTTGAGAAAAGTTGCCTAACTTCGGCATCAATTTATTTGGAAATAAATTTAATATTTCAGATAGTACTACATAGTTTAAAATTGTGGAAATAAGCGATGGTCAAAATTTAAAAATTAGGAAAAAATTTTCTTTTTTATTATCCTGATGAAAACTCCTAACAATCCAAGTCTGTAAATATATTTTTATACATCATTTTAAGGGCCTATAAATTCTCTTTCCACAACATCTTTGATCTTTGAAATTGAATGAAAAATAGTCATTCAAGAACTGATAAAAAATCTGTAAAAATAGGTAATAGTATTTCTCTTTAAAAAGAAAGAAATTTAGAGGGTTGGGTCTTGAAATTTAATTATGTACATACATACTATATAATTCTCAACTCCTTATAAAAAATGTGATTGTCTCATATAAAATAGGTTTTATCTAATATTGTATAAATGTTTTTGTTGGTTTTTTAATAAAGATTTCCGCCCCTGATGAAATTAACCCTCCGATGAGTGACAGTGCCGATGACGTTAGATTCGTGAGAAGGTTCTTAGGGACCTACAAAGAGTTGCTCGATGTTTCGACTGTACATGTGC
>NW_023458558.1:2931337-2939102 GCF_013731165.1 Rhagoletis pomonella
AAAAAACAATGAAAATTCTAGCGTACACATGTACGAGTATGTAAATATACGAATATGTATGAATGTATGTAGAAGGATATTTGCATTTACTATTTAATGGCAACATGTCGGTTGCATTCCTGCACGGAAAACTAGTTAAGGTTAGATTAATTTCGTCGGCGTTCAGCCAAGCATAGAATGGTAGGTCCTAAGCGCTGCCAGCTGGATTTTAGGCGTTAAAGTAGACGTCACAAGACGGCCAGGCTTATTGTGAGTTTTAATAGTAATTTCAGCTCTACTTTTGAGATTTCTTCTATTTAACTCCTCGAGTTGAGTCGTGGAAACAGCAATTTGTTAATCGTAGAGATCTAAAACTATTCAGCTACATACAGAATCAAATTCATCAGCTGTTTGGATATGCTAAATCTAGTAATTCAATTATTGAAAGAGGAAATGATAGTGTTCTTTGTAATAAAAACTCCAAACAATTTATCCTTTGGGAGAATTCCATCACACCAAAGCGCTATAGAGTAGTAGGCGATAGTTCCCAATATTATTTTGCATGTTCGTAGAACCTTACTGGCCTTCCTCACTCTTGTTGAACATTGTGCTTTCCCACAGAAGCTATGTACATACTTCCAGAGATGCCCATTGGGCACCGGCTTTTTAAGTTGTTGTTCGTTACGCTACTCATTGTGTCTAGGTGTTTCTCTGTTATCACCTGGGCTTTGTCGTTTGTATGTGCCACTAGGTTAGGTGCCTTCGCGTCGAATTCTTTTAGTAGCCATAAGAGTTTTAAGAGTGTGCTTCTGTTCGCCTGATTTGAATCAGTTTACTCCGCTCTTATCTTCCTGTCGTATAAAAGACATTTAATACACAAAGATAAAGCGGCTTCTACTCCTATTGGTTCGATGATATTCATAATAGCTTATCACATGACATTGTTGAAAGCTGCGCAAATATCCAGAAGTACTCCTTAAAGCGTAAAACGGAAAACGTGTCAGCTGACATTAGGTGCGTTCGTTTAAAATCTCCAGCAGAAGCCAACCAACTGCCAAATTCCGGCGAAATGTCATCTGTTCTCTCACAAGAGAGAAATATCCAAAATAGTACGCGAACAGAAAATTTGCAGAAACTTGCAAGTTAGACGAATAGCTGAAATAATTTTTGTTTACATACAAAAGTGTAAAATTTAAAACGTACGAAAAGTCATCGCAAAGTGTTATACTGACACAGTTTATTGATTAAACTTATTTCTTACAAGTTTAATTAGTCGCATTTTGTAATTTTTATCTTCCAAACCATCAAATTCAATTTTGTGATTTGCGTAAATGCCAACCAGCTGTTTTTGATCAGCTGTTTTCCTGTTGGCAAATTGCTGTTGGCAAAAATTTTTCCAGCAGAAACCAGCAGCTTCCGCTCAAAATTAAATGTCAGTTTGCTCTCTCAATTTCCCCTACTTTGCAAGTTTTTTGCGTACGCGAACGCAAAAACTTGTAAGATTTGGTTAAACATGAACAATTAACAGCTACGCGAACGAACCTATTATCTATCTTATGGGATCTGCGTGTTAACAAAAACTCACCACCGCAGGATCGTGACGTCGACGTTGCTTCTCTCTCTCTCTCCATCAGCGGCAAAATTGATATGTTTCTACGCACTTCTACGCTACGCTAAGTACACGTTTGGCCAAGTATTTCAACTTAGTTAGACATCCACCTTTCAAAGTTGAAGAAGGCGATAATGGGCATGACTACTTATATGTCAAATGATGAGCGCTGATCTTTAGGCTGGCAACTGCTATTCCTTGGAACATCCGTCTTAAAAATACCAATCGTTAACATAGAAAAAAAAAATAAATAAAATGCTAAGCCAACTACGCAGCAGTAAAGGTACTAGCTTTCACTATAGGGATTCAAAAAATGCTGGATGGAGTATTTGCATACATACATACATACATACTCGCATGGGAAAACGGAATCTTCGCTTAAGTAGAAATTCATGTATTGCGCTACACATTGCCGTTACATATTATCCGATCGCTTCGTTCAATTATAGTAGTTAATCTTTTCGTGGTAGAAAAATGTAATGTATTTACCCATTTTCCCACTGGGACTGTATCTATTAATTATGTGCATGTGTTACATAGTATGATATGTACGAGTATGCATGTATGTATGTGCCGTGTGCTCTTGCTCTTTGTGTAGCGCTGCACATTGCCGACGACAACCAAATATGGATGTTGCCAGTTTTAATTTAGTTCATCAAAGCGGAAGTTATAATCTGAATTTATGCTCAGATTGTCGTGTAAATAAGTACATATTTATAAATACATATGTTTGTGTGCAGGTACACAGGTAATGTGCTTGTTTTTGTAGAACAGAACAGCGCAGTTTTTCCCCGTTTATCAGTGTAATTGAAAAAAAAAAGAGAAAGAAACTTTGCTGATACGGAGGCAGTCATTGGTCTTTATTGAGTTCGAATAATGCTAAGGTATTGCGCCGCCCTTGTGCATACACATATGTAATTGAAAATAAATTTATTATTTTAATTATCGAATATTGAGTGACTTTCCCATCAACAAGGATTTTTTATTTAAACGTGTAAAGCCATGTAAACCTCATTAACTATATAAGTTTATCAGCACAAAAGTGATAGTCAAAATTCGTGCCAAAGTTTTTAAAACTATTCGAACAAATGTCAAAGAGATAATTCAACGCAACAATTTCGGTATGCTAACGATTTCTATTCATTTATACAACAACTAATAGATATTTAAGTAAGTTAATCGGAGCACAAATGGACATGAAAAAAAAGAAATTTTTTTGGAAATTTAAAAAACTAAGTAGTAATAACCCCCGGGTGAACGTAGTAAAGAAATACGTACTAATAACTACGTACGTCTGCCCAAGTGTTTTATTAATCGTAATCGCAAAGGCAATTATCACTGGAAATTTCATGGTGAAAATCGCTTTGTTTCATAGTTTTACTTTTCCACATAAATTGAATATAACTTATTTAAGTTCCCCTTTCAAATCAGTTGGCAGCCTTTTTCAAAGATTTATTGAAACTAAAAATTCTCTAAACCTCTTTACGTGGTATGTTTATATTATGAATTTATTTGAATTTAGTAAATAAAGTCATTTCGAACCCGTTTCGATTGATACACATATTTTAATATTTAATTTTACAAATTAGATAATTTGAATTTAACTTTGAAATAGATGGCAACCCTTTTAAAGCACTTAAATTTTTTTTTAAATGTTCAAACGAATGAGAGTTATCATTTGATACCCACACATGTATTAATATTTCATATAATTTGAGTGTAAATAAATTTTTAAAACAGGTGGCAACTCCCCTCAAAGATATTTTCAAGTTAAACGATCTAGTATCTCTATTGTCTAAAATTGTGACACATATTTCAATAACGTGGTAAATTGGACTTTATTGAACTTCTTAACAAGGTGGCAACTCCCTTAAATATACGCAACTTACAAATAAAAAACTTTTCAAACCTATTTCCATTGGTAATTCCTTTAACTTATTGTAATAAAAACTTAATTTTTAAACAGGTGGCAACCCTTTTCAAATACGTCAAAGATATGCCATATGTCCAAACTAAATATTGATATTCAAACCAAATGTTGACAGACTTTGCATTGTTGCAATCGATGGGATGACTCCGAACGGAATGGGGTTCGACATACATAAATATGTACATACATATGTATGGCAACAAAAATAACGCAATAATAGGTTAATATTAGGTTTAAAGGAGGGCTACATCTCATATGAAATAATCTTAAAGCAAGTTATTTTTTTAATTTTTGGAAAATGGGCTCTAGTACAAAACTTCATGCACTTATCTTAACAAAAAAAAAAGAAATAATAAATATTTGGCCTTTAGTGCTTGGCGGTGCTTTTCTTCCGATTTGTGATGTACTTCTTGATGTTATCATACCAAGAGGAGGAAACTAAAGTATTGCGCCAACACCGAACGACAAATGGATTTAATAGAATATTATAAATACACTCAGATGTTGGTGAGCCACTTTTTGAAAAAAAAAACTAGATAGAAAAAATCGCTGGCTAGAAATTAATTTTAGACCTATGGTTTCTTGGGCAAAAATGCTTGAAGTGACCCAAATAATCATAATCGCGATGTGCCGCTGTTAACTTTTTTGGGTCCCTACAAATCGACCCACCCTACTACACACACATACTTTTTGTCTTCTTCTCTCTGTTTGCAAAATGATGACGAATTGCTTTTGTATGGAACAATATTTATGCCCATATATTTTAAAAAGTTTAATGCTTGTTGAATTTACATAAAATTTGCACATGATATTATTTTTATTGCTTCAACGAACCTATATCACGAAAATGAAAGTTATAGCTGCAAATCATAAGCTGCTGGTGCACATTAGAGGCTCAAAATTTACCCCAAAATTAGTCAATGTTTACCATTATTTTTACGACAGAAATGGAATTGGTTACTTACAAAAACGAATTTGCCGATAGGTTTGGAATTTTGTCTTTGAAACGGCATACTTTTCTTTGAAAACGCTTCATTAGTTCTCGTGCAATAAGCGTTTTCGTGAAGCTCTAAAAATTACAACTACAACATTTGAGCATAGCCTCCATATCGGAACGTAAGACGTATTTATTCTACGCCAAAAACTTGTTTGGATGCGGCTCGGAAAAGGGACCGTATCTGGGTTCTTCCGGAGCTAAGTTTTATCCTTTCCGAGCATCCTAAATATTTCTAAACGAACGATTCGAATGAGTTTAGGCAACCAACAGAACAAAAACAAGTCATTGAAATTTCATGGAAATAGTATCTAAATATTCGTGAGTAGCTTAAAAATTGAATGGACTATCGTATGAATTAATTTCGTAAATGGCTTATATAGCATTGCAACCATTTATGTAAACTGTGCTTAAATGACAAGTACAAACATACAAAGGTTTGTATGTATATTTATGTGCGCTTATATATGTATGTATAGGCACACCTTTTCAAATCTATGCATAGATCACCAGCCGTCTGATTGACAGACAAATTGTAATGAATGGTTACGGTGTCCAGCAAAACGATTTGTAACCTAGAGTATTTGTGAAGTAACATTAGCAACACTAACAAATAGCTGATAATTAACTGCAGCTAAATTTAGTTACAGTTTTAATACAGGATGTCTCAGAATGAATTTTAAATTATCTCCACGCTCGTTAGAAGTAGTAATAATACAGATTTATATGTACATACATATGTGTCACTACTTTTTGTAAGGATAGAGATCTTATAGCGTTTTTCTATAACAGTTCATCTTTCCAAGATGTTTTAATTTCTATAAAAATACTTTAGCAAGGAAAAAATTAAAAAAAAACAAGCAACTTTTAAGCAAAAAAACACAGCCGACTTCAATTGTCATAATAAAATTTAGGACTACCGTTAATTTCTTAATGATCCAATGATCGGATCTAAATCAAATTAGTATGAAATCACCTTGGAGACACTACCTTTCCGATAGAAAAACGAAAACGGTTTACGTGGTCCAAAGTTATGAGGCAACATACAAAAAAAAAATATATATTCATATATTCCGACGAATTGATAACTTTCTCCTTTTTTGAAGTCGTTTAATAATTTAAAATTAAAATATCTTGGCAAAATGACATGGTCTAGAAAGACGGCACACAAATCCGTAATCTACGACCCAAAATTAAGTTCATGTGTCTCGGCGTATTTTGTGACATTTTAGCGTCAGACATAATATTTCCTAATATCCGATCGAAAGTTTTGAAGCTAAGGAAGTTAGCGAAGTGCTGGGCATACAGTGAAGTAGAAACCGAGAGTTTTCACTTGCACTTGCTCATAAGATTTGCCACTTCTTAGAGCTGTTTCAAAGCAAATTTTGTCAGGCAGAGTTTGAGAATAAAGATATACCCTACTGCTTGGTAAAAAACTCGACCAAGCTAGATATTTGGCCAAGCTTTTGTAACTATACTTTTGTGATAAAAGCCTGTATATGACGCCTTGAGGGCCAGAGTAGCGTAACTGGCATTTCCAAAAAATTTGAGGTGCACCATTAAATGCATTACTAAAAACAAAACGGTAATAGCACGAGACACACCCTTTAAGTTATCGTTTACTAAAATATGTAGCATCACGCAGATGTGATTAACTTTTTAGTAAAATACCGCATTTATTTTTATTATATTTCATATTACAGAAATTAATTTTTTGTAGATAGGCTAGTCTGGCCCTCGTGACCTCATATCTGAAATTCAATTTATATAAATAAAGTTTCGATTTGAAAAATAAAAAATGTGAAAACGCTTGCGTGAATATAAAACACGAGCGTGCTTGAACGTGAGCCAAAAAAAAAACAAAATCAAAACGTGAAATAATCATCGCGAGCCCAAATCACTCACGCGCCAATCTCTAATACGGACACACACCCTGTAAAACACACATGCATACATACATACACTTGTAGGAGTATAAATGTGCTGCACCTGCGTAACTGTGGTAAGCGTATGTGGTTTTCACTACTCGGCAATGTATTGCAATTAAAATCCACCAAAATTATTTGAGTAAATGAAAATACAATTTTGCGGTATAGTCTAGCTACTGACAAGTGGACGAATATTTCAAAGCTCCACTCAGCGCATCAGAACTAAATAATCCGTATAAAAAACAAGTAATAGTTAGAATTCAGAACAGTCGATGAAAGGATTCAAACTGTTTTGATTGACTCACTGACCGACCATTCGCTTGACTATCGCTTAAATACCAACCAGTGATTAATTTTAAATAGTCGCACTCTTTGGCGCTGTATACATGTGATAGCGTTTATTTGCCGCCAAATAACTGTAGATAATTGGTTTGCGGTATTCGCGGCAACAACGTTAAAATCGGCTGCTTTGGAATTAATCCATATACATATATGTATGCACATATATGTATGTATAAAAAAGAACAACTTCTATCAAATACTGTGCCCATCAGCCCGGTCAGGGTGTGAAAAGTGCATAATTGGAATTTTACGTAAAAGCGCTTATCACGATGGCCGCATAAAGCGAAAGTGTTGCTGGTGAAAGCCGCAATTGGACGTTTGCACCTACATCTAAAATCCATATGTATGTATGTACATATATTTTTTGTTCATAATTATTTTATATGAAGGAAGCAAGTGTAGTACATTTTGGGGTATTGGACCGAAACCAATTTTTTTTTTAAGAGATTGAGTCATTGGTAAAAAAGTGATTTCTCCGTTTTTCGAAGTTAGCCTCCAAAATCGAGTTATGGGCCTTCGAAGTTCGAAATAGGACCTTTGGTAGAAAACAATAATAATAAATAATAATAATAATCGCGAAGGGCAGTTCAGATATTTGTGAAATTTTGTTTAAAAATAGCATTCAGCAACCACCACGTCAAGGGCCCAAAAATTTACTTTTTTCCGGTAGGCGGACCAGAGACCGATCTATCCGAAAAAATTGTATTTATGGTACGATTTGCTTGAAATTTGGCACGAAGATAACTGGATTAGCATATATCACACACAATTATCCAAAGTGACACAACTCAAAATTTGGCATATTTGAAATTATGCATTAAAAATGTGCACATAACTTTTATTTACCTTTCAGCAAAAGCTGGAGAAATTTTTGTTATAAATAATTTGTAGAAAAAACTTAAGGTAATATATTTTGGTGGACGTCTTAAAATATAATAGATTTTATAATTCCAATGGAAAAATAGTACCGATGTTTTTTTTTT
>NW_023458558.1:2939202-2941854 GCF_013731165.1 Rhagoletis pomonella
GTTGGCATATATAACTTTCATTTTCGGGATATAGGTTCTTTGGAGCAGTAGAAATATTATCGGGTACAAATTTTATATAAATTTAACAAATATTGAGCATTTTAAGGCAAAAAATTGTTGAAAAAATTTGCAAATTTTTTTCATTACCAAAATGCTCGAAAACCGCTCGAATGATTTTGTTTTTGTTTTCTTTAATCAAAAATTCAAGAGTTTTCCTTTCGTTTGGTATATGGGAAGTATTGGTTGATATCTTCTATATATGTTTATTTTATTCAAATATATGGGCATAAATGATTTTCCATACAAAATCACCTCGTCATCATTTTGCAAACACGTGCATATGTTGGAAGTGTGGGAAGGAGACAAAAAGTATGTATGCGTATGAAATGCGGCTTTTGATAAACAGAGGCGCGCTATTTATAACCTAATCGCAGCGTGTGTACATATGTAAATACATACATACGTACATATGTTGATTGCAGTTAATGTGGATCTGTTTCTATTTTTAGTAATCTATGTATGTCTATACATACATATGTACATACATATTATATATGTACATACATATATGAACACATGTATGCATAATACGCGAAGACTTTTCGAAGTGAAACAACATTTAGAAAAAGGCCAATCCAAGAATAAAAGTAAAGGTGAGGACGTACATAGATAAAGAAAAGGATAAAGGCCAAGGTAAAAATAAACACAAAAAACAATGGTATAAAATAAAAATAAAAATAGGGCTTTCGCTTATATTCTCATTGAGTTCTTTTCACTTAGAAGTATGTAAATTTGTAAAATTTTGGAAAAACCCTTTTTTTTAGTGTGTGATTTCGTTTTTGACTTGGATATGCTCTTAACCATACCACGTATTCTACGTTTAAATATAGCGGCTGTATCTCCGATACAGCCTGCAGACCAAGACGAAGGCGCTGGACTGTTCCTTTTTTTGGTAACTATTTTTGACTTTAATTTTTTAAAGACTTTTCCTGATACTTCTTAATTTTCCATTTAAAACTTAACTTTGCTCTTCATAAAACTCTAAAATTTAAAAATCCAAAATCACGTAACATTTTGAGATTTTCAGAAATTACTCGACATTTTTCCCACTGCTTTTCGAAACTGTCTTGAGACTTGTCTGTATTCCTCGTATATTATTTATTTCTACCTATTTGTGGTTGGTTTGGCGGTCTACTTAGAATTCTTTGTGTTTCACTTTTCTGTGTTTTTCCGGGAAATTTCAGGGTTTTTTTTTTACCTTTCACAAAAAAGTATATTTATATCTCAACTTTGTTCTTTAAAAATAAAAAGCTCAAAATTACCAGAACCTTCGGAGAGACTTTCAAGATTCTTCGAATTTTACTTTTAAAAACTCTTCCGGTTTTCCAAGAAATAAAAAACATTTTTTGCAAAATATCTTGAGAGAACTTTCGAGATTCTTTTAGTCACAAAAGTTCATTTCAATTTCAACTTTGTTTTTTTTTTTTTAAGAATGCCAAAGAAAAGAATAGTCTGGTGCGGAACAATTTGAAAAAGACAGCTCAATCACCCTAGTGGCGATACGCCAGTACATACATTTGCACATTTGAGGATACATATGTACGTATAAACACACACATACATCCATCTGAACGCAATGACAAGCGCTGGCATGTCCTAACCGCTTTTTCCTTGTCCTGTTTGTCCTGGCTAATTGAAGAAATCTGTTTGTCGGCGATTAGTTGGCGCTTAGTATGGTGTGTGACCAGCATATTGTTGTGCGCCAACACTAACAGCAGCAATAATAACCTTCGTAGCGGATAAGAGTAGCTGTAGCTGGCAGCGATCTTGCATTAGTGTACGAGTATGTTTTGCTTGCAACCTTTTCCATATTTGCCAACAATGCTGAGGTACATAATACTTGCGTGTGTATATATACCCTGCAGGAAATTAAATTAGTTTGCAAGTAATTTATAAACTACCTTATTTTCAATAATAACTAATTGAAATTTTCACTTATTCGCCTGCAATAAACTGATTTAAATATTTAAGATGGTGATGTGCTAGGAAGCAGTAAATTTTTCGAGTCTGCATTTAATTACCACTACTTTGAAATGCATTTGGCTTAAAGCACTTCAAAATCAGTATATTTCTTTTGAATATGCTTTCGTTCTGCACTTCATAGATGCTTTTTCATGCTTCTCAAAAATATCAAAATTCGAAATATTTACTCACTGCATTTATTTCAAAGTACTCTATCAGTTAGTTGATTTAAAAAAAAAATCACTTGCTTCCGTCACATACTCCTATGTATGTACTATGTAATAAACTATTGCTTTTGTTATTTCCGCGAACGTTGCATTGCGCTTGTACTAACTAATTATTGTTGGCGATTTCGTGGAAGAGCAACATGTTCCTATGAACAGTGCATTCACGCATATGTATATTAAGGCATCTAGTCACGGGACCCCGAATCCCGGGAGTACCCAGCCGTTTTTTAGTCCCGAAATCCCGGTATCTAGCCCTCGTAATTTAATTTACGACCAAATTAAAATATAACGAAATTTAGACACTGTACCTAATGGCATAAAATTGTTATATAAATTCAACCTTCAAGTAATCAAATAATATATTAAAATTCTAATTATATCTAACTTTTACTTTTTGGAAAAA
>NW_023458558.1:2941954-2950187 GCF_013731165.1 Rhagoletis pomonella
AGGAACTGAAATTCATTCACATTGCAGTCGCTGGAATTTTTCCAAAACGTAAAAAATGAGATATCATATTTACACTTGTATTTAAACATATACACATATGTTTATTAATGTTATAACATAGAATAATAGTAGCGTTAGAATTTTAATATATTATTTGATTACTTGAAGGTTGAAATTATATAACTATTTTATGCCATTAGGTACAGTGTCAAATTTCGTTATATTTTAATTTGGTCGTAAATTAAATTACGAGGGCTTGATACCGGGATTTCGGGACTAAAAAACGGCTGGGTACTCCCGGGATTCGGGGTCCCGTGACTAGATGCCTTAATATACATATGCGTGAATGCACTGTTCATAGGAACATGTTGCTCTTCCACGAAATCGCCAACAATAATTAGTTAGTACAAGCGCAATGCAACGTTCGCGGAAATAACAAAAGAAATAGTTCATTACATAAGGGGTATTCTCCGAGTCTTGCAAAGCCCTTGCACGGTGCATGGATTGCACGGTTTGCAAAGCTGTCCCATACGAAAACCGGTTTTCACCGTGCAATCCGTGCAATCTGTGCACCATGCAAGGGCTTTGCAAGACTCAGAGAATACGTCTATAGTACATACATACGAGTATGTGACGGAAGCAAGTGATTTTTTCTTAAATCAACTAGCTGCTAGAGCACTTTGAAATAAATGCAGTGAGTAACAATTTCGAATTTTGATATTTTTTAGAAACATGAAAAAGCATCTGTGAAGTGCAGAACGAAAGCATATTCAAAAGAAATATACTGATTTTGAAGTGCTTTAAGCCAAATGCATTTCAAAGTAGTATACTCGAATAATTGACTGCTTCCTAGCACATCACCATCTTAAATATTTAAATCAGTTTATTGCAGGAGAATAAGTGAAAATTTCAATTAGTTATTATTGAAAATAAGGTAGTTTATAAATTACTTGCCAACTAATTTAATTTCCTGCAGGGTATATATGCACACGCAAGTATTATGTACCTCAGCATTGTTGGCAAATATGGAAAAGGTTGCAAGCAAAACATACTCGTACACTAATGCAAGATCGCTGCCAGCTACAGCTACTCTTATCCGCTACGAAGGTTATTGTTGCTGCTGTTAGTGTTGGCGCACAACAATATGCTGGTCACACACCATACTAAGCGCCAACTAATCGCCGACAAACAGATTTCTTCAATTAGCCAGGACAAACAGGACAAGGAAAAAGCGGTTAGGACATGCCAGCGCTTGTCATTGCGTTCAGATGGATGTATGTGTGTGTTAATACGTACATATGTATCCTCAAATGTGCATATGTATGTACTGGCATATCGCCACTAGGGTGATTGAGCTGTGTTTTTCAAATTGTTTCGCACCAGACTATTCTTTTCTTTCTGGCATTCTTCAAAAAAAAAACAAAGTTGAAATTGAAATGAGCTTTTGTGACTAAAAAAATCTCGAAAGTTCTCTCAAGATATTTTGCAAAAAATGTTTTTTATGCCTTGAAAAACCCGAAGAATTTTTAAAAGTAAAATTCGAAGAATCTTGAAAGTTTCTCCGAAGGTTCTGGTAATTTTGAGCTTTTTATTTTTAAAGAACAAAGTTGAGCTATAAATATACTATTTTGTGAAAGGTAAAAAAAAACCATGAAAATTCCCGGAAAAACACAGAAAAGTGAAACACAAAGAATTCTAAGTAGACCGCCAAACCAACCACAAATAGGTAGAAATAAATATTATACGAGGAATACAGACAAGTCTTAAGACAGTTTCGAAAAGCTATGGGAAAAATGCCGAATAATTTCTAAAAATTTCAAAATATCACGTGATTTTGGATTTTTAAATTTTAGAGTTTTATGAAGAACAAACTTAAGTTTTAAATGGAAAATTAAGAAGTATCAGGAAAAGACTTTAAAAAATTAAAGTCAAAAATAGTTACCAACAAGTAAGAAAGTCTAAGTTCGGGCGGAGCCGAACATTAAATACCCGGCGCAAGTATTAAATATATATTTTCCACCTTTCCGAAAGCTACCGCTACATGATAAGCGGGTGTATAAATATTAAGTAAACTAGCATCCTTAAATTTCGAAATATTGAAATTTCAAGCATTTCTGAAATTTACCGTTATATGAAAAGCGGCCGTAATTTTAGTCCGATTTCAATAATTTTCAACGGTTTGCTTTTATGTGGCAAGCACAATAATCATACCGAGTTTGGTACAAATTGCTAGAACTGTTACCGATATACATAAATGTGATCATAAGTGGGCGGTGCCACGCCCATTTTCCAAAATTTTATCATAAGCGTATTTCCTGATAAAAAATTGTTGCAACCGTCAATTTTGAATAAATTAGCTTTAATATTTACTGATTTATCGAGGATTTCGTATTTCTCGAAATTACCGTTATATGGGATGTGGGCGTGGTTATTGTCCGATTTTAAACATTTTCGGCCATTTGGTATGCTGTACCAGGGTCAACAACTGTGCCAAGTTTGGAAGAAATTGGTGCAGCGGTTTCCAAAATATACACATGTAACTATAAGTGGGCGTGGCTACGCCCATTTTTCAAAAATTTTTAATGTTCTTATTTCTCGTCTAAAAGTTATTCTAAATGTCAATTTTGAGTGAATTATCTTCAGTAGTTACTAAAATATCGCAGTTTTCGTATTTCTGAAAATTACCGTTATATGGGAGGTAGGCGTGGTTATTGTCCGATTTCGCCCATTTTCAATACCATCCGTCCCACGCCCAATAGAAGTGCATGTACGAAGTTTCGTTATGATATCTCAATTTTTACTCGAGTTATCGTGTGCACAGACGGACGGACGGACGGACGGACGGACGGACGGACGGACGGACGGACGGACAGACAGTCACCGCTTAATCGATTTCTCTTTTCATTCTGATCATTTATGTATACATTTGTCTATATCTATCTCGATTCGTTTTGCCTGTTACAAACAACCGTTATGTGAACAAAGTTATAATACCCTTGTGCACAAGTGCGCTCGGGTATAAAAATAGCAATGTATGTATACGAGTACATATGTAATACAAAGTGAAACAAATAAAATCACACTTGCGTGCATTTGTATGCATATAAGGTAGTTGTAATAAAAAAAAGTACATACTAACGAACTAACTAAACTCAACCACGACGACAACAAAACATTATTGCTATTTCGTAACGATTTTAGAGTGGAACGTGAATGCGAATAGAAGGGTTTTGGCCATTGCTGCTTGCCAAATAGGCATGTACATTAGGGAGGTAAAAAAGGGAGAAAAATCGGAGTTTTAATGCTCTCGCCCTCAAGCATTGTTCTATACCGAAAAAATATACTCCTGTTTGTTGGTTTTGTAATTATAAACAATTTAGAGGTCGCTCATACTGCTTAAAGTTTTCCATAGGGAAAAAAATATTTTGTAAAAATTGTATAGGATTCTTGAAAACCAATATTTTTCTATCGGAAAACTCTGCTTCTCTGCAGGAGACTTACAATAGTAATAACCAATTCTTTATCTAACCCATGCAATAGGAGGATTCATGAAAAATAGTGTCTTTAAAAATGCTAGTTTTCCGATCGAAAAATTTTGATTTTCGAGCATTCTATAATATTTGTAGGAAGAATTTTCTCCCCCGTATCAAAACTATGGAAGACCTTGAGTACCTTGAGCGACCTCTATTTTTTTTGTGATTGCAAAACAAAAAAAAAACGGTGGTATATTTTCGTCGGTATTAAAACAATTCTAGGGGGGGAGACCATTAAAATTGCGACTTTTCTTTCTTTTTTTTTTTTTGACCACCCTAATTTACATACATACGCTTGTATTGCCATACACATACAGGTGGCTGGCTCATTGTAATTGCAAGCAAAAAGAAAGAAGAAGAAAATAAATAAAGAAACACTCGTTGGGACTCGTAACAGCCATAATGAACGGAAACGTTTCAAAGTTTTCGTAAGTAAAATAACAATTGAATTCAATTTTATGCGCTTTATTGTTATTGTTGTTCCAGTTGTTGTGCGCGCATATTTACGAGAAAATGCTATGTTTTTGCAGCTTTGTTTTCAATTTTTGCCAATGCTTGTAATTTCTTCGAGCGCGTTTTGGTTAAGCACCAAATGGAGTTGTGTGTGGGTGTGGGTGTGGGTGTGCGCGTACATTTCGCTGTACTTTCTCTGTTAGTAACAACTTTACTTTATTGCTGTGCGTTTTATTTGGCCATGTTGTAGCAATAAATTTGTTGCAAATAAATAAATTACCTGATAAAATCAAATGAAAAGGTCGTTTGCAGTTATGTTGCCGGTCGTTTCCGGTCAAAGGCCAGAATGTATGTAGCTGTTGTTTGTGACGATATATGTATGTATTGGTTTGGTATTGGTTTGGTTTTCAAATGTATGTATGCATGCACAGAAATACACAGCAATTATCAGCAGCATCCCTTGCTACACAACGAATCTATCTATGTATTTACGTATATGCATGTATTTATTGCTTGTACATTCGTACTCTTCAAATTGGTTTAACATTTAAGCTCCGATTTTATAAAATATTTTCGATTTAATTCGTATTTTTCATTACGGCTGCAAAGATTAATAGCTTTGTTTTATTTTTGTAATGGCTTCAAAATACCTTCACTGTTTTAGATCGATCTGAAGTAAATGTGTCAACAGTAGTGTTTGGTCTTGGCCCGAGCTGAGCGGCAATTCTAACAGTGCTGTGCAGTCACATACTTAGAATATGCTGCGAGGTTTCCTTCATCAGCCCACAAGACCTGCAGTGTCCTATCAGGTAGCTCGTAAGAGTTTCCATACCCTCTCGGCTAAGCTCACAGAGTTTTTCTGGAAGGAGTTATGAATTTCTTTGATTCTTTCATTTGACTTCCGACTTCCTAAGCGGTTCAGCGATGTATCATTGACATGTGCCGCAGAAAGACTCTGGACCATGCATGCGACTTTGGGCTCCAAGTTTTGCGAAATAGTCAGCGGTTTAGTTACCTTGAAACCCTTTGTGTCCTTGGCGATTCAAAAGAGTTTTACAACTGCTCACAAGCTTTGATGGCGTTCTTAATGAGTCTAAGTCTTTTAATGCTGCCTGACTTTCCAACACAATATTTTTTCTGGCCCCGTTTGTCCTTCTACGAATACATTTTCTGATATAGACTTCGATTGCGAAGACTTCTTCCTGGAATATGGTTGGGTAAGACCCCATTGGCAGACTTTACGGGAATCTTGTTCCATGTATGCTGGTCGCAGTACTCGTCCATCCGTCGGCATACCATACTTGGGACGCTTTGTCTATCATAGATATTATCGCTTCACAGCAGTTCTGTTCAGTAATTCTGATCTTGTAGGGCTTGTCAGCGGATATTTTCGGTACGCCTTTGTAGCCTTGTTGGCAACAGATGTGAGTTCCAATTGATCCTTTTGTCCAGCGTCACCCCTACATACTTCGCTTCTTCAGAGAACTGAATCCTTTTTTTTGGTAAATCCGACAACGGTGGACTTCAGTGAGTTTATTTACAATCCTTTTGCAGCACACCTGTTATCCATTAATCTGAGTGCAGGCTTCAATTTTGATCAAATATTGTCCCTATGCCAGCCAATAACGTAAATTACTAGGTCATCTGCACATCCAAATACTTTAAATCCATTTAGCTTTTTAGGAGTTCATAAACTGCGCTTGACGACAGATACGGCTGGCAGTTACTGCTTGCTTACTGTCTCCTAGTTCCGCTATTATACTTTTGGATTTCGTCATGACACTAAAAAAGACATAACACATTTATTTTAGAAATGTTTATTTTACAAATAGTTTCATTATATTGAACCTTTGACTATTTTCTCTGTTCGAGTTTTTAACTCGCAAAACTCCATTCTCTATAGTGGTGGTAACATTGAACCACAAGATGCACTTTGAAGTTTTGTGGCAACATTTTCATTCGATTCTTGAGTAGAAAAGCTTTGAATATACCAAACGTGCGCTCGACGTGGATTGATACAAGTGGCGCTCAATTTAAATATGAAACATTTAAAACTTTCATATTATCAGGAATAAGGACAAAGGCAAAAGAAAGGCAACATCAAATGAGTGTACATATAAGGAATCAGGCAAAACTAATCTCTCATCGAATATACTCTATCTCTTTGGCAGAAAAAGTGGCAATTTCCATAAAATCCGTTTCCTGGTCACGAAGTATTAGGCATATAAAAACTTATTTCCTTTTAGCTTTTGCTTGGTTTAAAGCTTCACGAAAGTGCCTCGACCTGACATTTAAGTAAATTTCATTATATTTTTAAACCAATTTTATTACCTAAGCCTTGCCGTAGGCTTTATCTAAATAAACATTTACGTTGTTCCACAACAAATGATTGCCGTATGTGAAAATTGGGCCAAATTGAGTTTGGCACATACGAAATTTTTTCTTACAAATTGAGTGTTTATAAGTCTCAACAAAAAATTGTTGTATGTGAGAGATCAGCTAACACATACGACAGTGTTTGAATTTTGTTCGGTAAAAATATGTCGTATGCAAGGCACATTGAACAGGTAAGTAGTATTATTAGAGCAGCTGATTTGATTTTTTTTTTCAAATTATTTGGTCTCGAAAATGTAAAACATTTTTTATTTATTTATATAATTAAAAAATTATAATCATAGTTCTTATATCTCTAATCATAGTTCTCAAATGAGAACAGCATTTTAAAGAAATTCCCAATCAAAGAATTGAAAGTAGTGTTAAGTTTTTAATCATTTTGCAAATAAACAAAAATTTTAGATAGGGCCTTTTTGTATTGAAGTACCATTGTATTTATAATACTTACTAAGTTTTTTGTTTTTCTTTTTCTGAAGCCGAATTTAATTCGCCTATATATTTACTAGATTTTTAAGAGCTATTTTTAACCAAATTCAAAAAAGGAAGAGGTTATCGGTTCGTCGGAATGTTTTAAATTTTTTTTTTATATTTGTTACGACACACAGTGCCGCCTAAATGGGTAAAAATCGAAAAATTCCTTGTCTGCAATGTGAACGTGTTTGGTATTTTTGAAAAGGTAAAGGTAAGGAAGCCACTAAAGTCAACAAATTTTATACTAAGAATATTAATAAGAGCGTAGCCATCCGTAAGCTCTTCGCCGAAGCAAATGTCAAAAATACATTCTTTGAAATAAAATGTTGGTTTGACCCTTTTTATTTCCATATAGATAGTAGAAAGCTGCAGGATTAAAAATATTTGAATAAAATTAGACACAGGGTATGCCTGCGGTATTCAGGTAAAACGATTTAATCAAAAATTCGAAAAAGGGTAAATTTTAATGGAATGAGTAAAAAATATATGTAAAAATATGTTATTTTTTATTAGTTTAATAAATAATAAGAATCTTTGGCTTTCGAAAGAAGAAATGAAAACCTGGTCATGGAGAGACTTGCCACCTGTTAAAAAAATCAAATTCCATTGGAATTAAAATAACTAGGTATTGAAATATATAGGTATCACCATATCGGAGTCAGAAGAAAGAGGTTGAAGAAGGTTTTAGCTTACAAATATTACGAACAGGGTTTCCACTTGTTTGTAAAGTCAAACTTAGTTAATCTAAAATATCCAAATATCAAATAATTCCGAAAGGCCACCGTTTATTATTACACCGTTATTAGTACACATACTCACAGTTACACATTCATTGAGCGTTTTGCTTAAGTCCTGAAAGCAGTACCATCGTTAATTTTTAATTAAACTGCTGTTAGCGACAAACTGTGACAAGTGCAACAAAAACAGTAACAAAAACAAAGTATTTACAAGTAAATACTTGCTAGAAGGGACAAACAACACAGAGCATGTGGTAAGAATGCAACCAACGTTTGACAAGACTGGAACGAAGTGACCAACTATCCAAGCGTCTGACCACTTAACATTGCAGCAAAAATGTACATATCCACATACGCATATGTATTTATATATATTAGGGCATCTAATCCCGGAACATTTTGTGAATCCCAGGATCGGGATCTTCAATTGGTAGTTCCGGTATGTTGGGCTATTTCGGGATGTTATTAAGCAAGTTTTGTAGTCTTGCTTTAGTGTGACTACTAGGAATGCAAATAAATTTGTGTTTTTAAGCAAAGAGATATAAGCCTCCTTATTTAATATCAGTTTAAAAAGGTAACTAAATACTGCATAAACACAAAACTAAGGAACTGAAATTCATTCACATTGCAGTCGCTGGAATTTTT
>NW_023458558.1:2950287-2982414 GCF_013731165.1 Rhagoletis pomonella
AAAAAAAATCAAAACATGAAGACAAGTAACTTGTTATTTCTTCTAAAATTGTACAAGGTCCCTAGGGACCTTGTCACTAATCCCCGTACTATATATGTTGAAATCTCAATAACACTCGAACGTGATCCCGTATCCCTTCGAAACTTATTTTAAACGATTCAGCTTAATTTATTCTTGGAATACATGTATAAATTCTTTTCAAAAATTTATTGAACAAAAAGATATAGGCACATGAAATACGAAAAGGTCCCTAGGGACCTTCTCACAAATCGAAGGGTTAAGGATGGTAGCGAAGCGCTGGGCATACAGTGAAGTAGAAACAAAGATTTTTCACTTGCACTTGCTTATAAGATTTGCCACTTTTTAGAGCTATTTCATTTCAAACCAAATTTTTGTCAGGCAGAGTTTGAGAATAAAGTTGTACACGACTGCTTGGTAAAAAACTCGACAAAATAGGTATTAAATTATTATTGCCAGATATTTGGCCAAGCTTTTGTAACAATACTTTTGCGATAAAAGCCTGTATATGAGGCCTTGAGGGCCAGAGTAGCGTAACTGGCATTTCCAAAAAATTTGAGGTACACCTTTAAATGCATTACTAAAAACAAAACAGTAATAGCACGAGACACATCCTTTAAGTTATCTTTTACTATAATATGTAGGTGTAATGAACTTTTTAGTAAAAGACCGCATTTATTTTTATTATATTTGATATTACAGAAATTAATTTTTTGTAGATAGGCTCCTCTGGCCCTCGTGACCTCATAATAAAAATAAAATAAAAAAATGTGAAAACGCTTGCGTGATTATAAAACGCGAGCGTGCTTGAACGTGAGCAAAAAAAAAAACAAAATCAAAACGTGAAATAATCATCGTGAGCCCAAATCACTCACGCGCCAATCTCTAATACGGACAGACACCCTGTAAAACACGCATGCATACATACATACACTTGTAGGAGTATAAATGTGCTGCACCTGCGTAACTGTGGTAAGCGTATGTGGTTTTCACTACTCGGCAATGTATTGCAATTAAAATCCACCAAAATTATTTGAGTAAATGAAAATACAATTTTGCGGTATAGTCTAGCTACTGACAAGTGGACGAATGTTTCAAAGCTCCACTCAGCGCATCAGAACTAAATAATCCGTATAAAAAACAAGTAATAGTTAGAATTCAGAACAGTCGATGAAAGGATTCAAACTGTTTTGATTGACTCACTGACCGACCATACGCTTGACTATCGCTTAAATACCAACCAGTGATTAATTTTAAACAGTCGCATTCTTTGGCGCTGTATACATGTGATAGCGTTTATTTGCCGCCAAATAACTGTAGATAATTGGTTTGCGGTATTCGCGGCAGCAACGTTAAAATCGGCTGCTTTGGAATTAATCCGTATACATATATATGTACATATATGTATGTATAAAAAAGAACAACTTCTATCAAATACTGTACCCAACAGCCCGATCAGGGTGTGAAAAGTGCATAATTGGAATTTTACGTAAAAGCGCTTATCATGATGGCCGCATAAAGCGAAAGTGTTGCTGGTGAAAGCCGCAATTGGACGGTTGCACCTACATCTAAAATCCATATGTATGTATGTACATATATTTTTTGTTCATAATTATTTTATATGAAGAAAGCAAGTGTAGTACATTTTGGGGTATTGGACCAAAACAATTTTTTTTAAGAGATTGAGTCATTGGTAAAAAAGTGATTTCTCCGTTTTTCGAAGTTAGCCTCCGAAATCGAGTTATGGGCCTTCGAAGTTCGAAATAGGACCTTTGGTAGAAAACAATAATAATAAAAAATAATGATAATCGCGAAGGGCAGTTCAGATATTTATGAAATTTTGTTTAAAAATAGCATTCAGCAACCACTATTTCAAGGGCCCAAAAATTTACTTTTTTCCGGTAGGCGGACCAGAGACCGATCTATCCGAAAAAATCGTATTTATGGTGCGATTTGCTTGAAATTTGGCACGTAGATGCCTGGATTAGCATATATCGCACACAATCTTCCAAAGTGACACAACTCAAAATTTGGCATATTTGAAATTACGCGCTTAAAATGTGCACATAACTTTTATTTACCTTTCAGCAAAAGCTGGAGAAATTTTTTTTATAAATAATTTATAGAAAAAACTTAAGGTAATATATTTTGGTGGACGTCTTAAAATATAATAGATTTTATAATTCCAATGGAAAAATAGTACCGATATTTTTTTTTTTGTATGGAGAGTGATGCAGTCTAATGTACATGGTATGTATGAAAAATAAATTTATTATACACGTAACAATACGTTTTTCTAACGAAATCTGTTAACCTTCTCAATTACATTGGCAACCTATTTTTTTATTTACCTGCCTACTCTTGCCACCAGCAGAACTACCCATCCGGGCATAGGGCGCTTCGCCGCCCCGGTCTCTATAAAATCATTTATGCAATCTTACATACACGGTTTTGTACTGTTGTATACGCAACATCATACATCGTCACCTTAGGCAAGTCCATTTTTTGAAATTGCTCGGTAGGGACGAAAAATGATGTAGTTTCGTTATACCTTAGCTTATCCGAGTTTGAGTTTTGACCAGCGGATTTTTTTCCCTTTTTCACAATTTAAATGTTTTCCTTTTTTATTTAATTCAGAAAAATTTCATTTAATTTTTAAAAATATTTCGTTAGCAGATCTTTCAATTGGTCTTTCGAAAGACAGTAAAGAGCTTTTAAGATAGTTGCCAGACTTTTGTCTTCCATGTTCCATTTTGATTTCCAAATAAAAAAAATACTAAAGATTAGACTTGGATTCGATAAGGATTAGAGACATGAGCTACTTAATAGTAGATAGTAAGAGTTTTTATTTTTTGAATTTTGAGTTGTGTCGTTATTGCACGGGACCATCGATATGTATGTATATCGAACAAGCGAAATTTGTCGTTATTGATTAATTTTGATATGTACGTCCTTCACTCAAAGTGTTTTCCAAGTAATTTTATTACCAACCAACCATTTCCGTAGACTGAGTTGAAGTTAAGTCAGAAAAGTTTAAGATATTATTTTTCTATTATGACCCAAATGCCACATTAATTAACATAAAGACTGCAAAATGAGTTGCGAAGTTATGGCGAAGTATTTACGCCAACGGGATGCATGTCGGGTGATTGCCATTCCACCGTCATTCAATGGACTGGGCGAAGTGCCAAGGCAGGCGCGTGTCCATCACACTGGCGCAGAGTTAGGTGACAGCGTGTCAGCACAGTATGGCCACTTCATCCGCAATTCATTAATAACCTTTTCATACGCTCATTTACCAGTCAGTCAGCTGTAGCAGTTGCGCTACACTTTTATGTTGCGATGTTGTTGCTGGGCAAGAGTGATGCATGGAGTTTGTTTGAGTGTCAACTACTCGGAAAGAACCCTAACTAATTACTGTCAACGAGCATATTATCAAACAACAATAAGCATGGAAAAACGGTATGAGGAAGCAATAGCAATAACAAAAAAAAAAAGAAACCAGAAAATTGTGAAGCCGGTTGGCTAAAGGTACTAAGGGAAAGCTGAGGTTTGAATCTTCCGGGACGGAGTAAGTGTAAGTGTATGTGCATGTATGAGAACAAATATACCTATTTATGTCCCAA
The DNA here is from genome assembly GCF_013731165.1 of Rhagoletis pomonella. Taxonomy (NCBI): domain Eukaryota; kingdom Metazoa; phylum Arthropoda; class Insecta; order Diptera; family Tephritidae; genus Rhagoletis; species Rhagoletis pomonella. The sequence goes on from NW_023458558.1 coordinate 2,953,932, forward strand.
CTTACATATTTACATACTAGGCTGGCCTACCAAAAAAGCTCGCTTATCCTGTGTTGGCATATATTCGAAAGAAACTAGTTTTTACTCCAAATATTTTCAAAGAAAGAATACAAGACTTTCTTTGTGTCTCAGTCTGATTTCAACACTTGGGTGATTTAAACAATCTTATGACACAAGAGCCTCTTCAAAGTACGCTTTCAAAGTAGGAGAGCAATAACAAAGTTATACTTTCGCCTGTTGATCGACCAGGTCTAATGCACACCCACATAGCTTGGAGTTTTTCTAGCTAGCTAGCCTTCTCAGTGTCTCTTGTGGTTGCTTTTGGCCGGCCACCAGTCAACGGCTGAGTAGAAAAAAACCCGACTAAAAATACTGATTTCAACGCCATGGTCGATACAATGTGACAAAGAACGAAGATTTGTGCGGCGCACTCATGTCAACACACACACACACACTCACATACAAACTCAAATATATCACGCTGTCAGCACTATAATGGTCAGGAGCGCTGGCACGGGACACCGGAAAAGTCGTCTATTGAAAATAAATAAAATAAAAGAAAATAAAATGAGTATAGCAACGCTGCAAGGAAAAGTACGTTGCAGGCTGAACACAGACGCTCACATACATACACATGCCAGTAAACCAGTGAATGGGGAACAACCTGTAGCCAACACACTGACTGATAGACTGGGCTGATCAGACGCTGAAGCTCAACTCAGCTAAGGATATACATATGTATGGGCTCATTAGATAAATGACGAAGCTAACGAGAGTGGCAAGTGTGCCAACCGTTACCGTTGTCCTCTAGCGAATTGCCGCAAACTTAATACTTATTAAGCGTATATGTATGTATGTATGTTGGTGCCATGATGTTGTATGCCACATGGTCATAATCAAGTGTCAACACCGAAGTCATTCGTGATGCAAGTATAATCTCTTTGATTTTGTGGCTTTACAACTTTGTTGTGAGGCATGCGGAATTGTCACGGATGGATGGATTGCTGTTAAACTGTGTTGAGTCGGGTTAAAATTGATTACCTTTAGGTTTGGATCACAAATTAGTGATTAGTAATAAATTGTGGCGCTAAGGGCTTTGATTTTCAATTGACTGGGAAAGTGTAGAAATATCTAAGTCTGAAAATGGTCTCAAATCGTAAAGTTTTTCCGTAGGAAGAATCAAACTTACATAAACACATTTTGTTATACAATTTAGTGCTAGGTTGGTTAAGGCAGTTTGAAGAAATCCCTAAAAAGCCAAAAGTACATGTTGGGATCATAAACATGCACTTTAACCCGGAAAAAAATTATGAGAAAGTCAACGAAGAAATGAAATTGGAAAACCTCCATTACGTCAGATACAATCCATGGAGTTTAAACCCTAATTAAAGGTTATGATTATGGTAACTTAACGTAACGTTAAATGAAACTTAGTAAATCAAAATGAAACAGACTTCGATGTGGCATTAAGTTACGTTAAGTTTTGGCTGTTCAATTATAAGCAACTGTCAAAACGCATGTGCTTCCATTCATTTAAGGTAATTTTTAAGTGACGGCCTCTAAGTAACGTTAAATTGCCATAAACGTATGTTTAGTTATACCAGTGATTTAAAAACCACTGAGGAGATATTTTACGACGGGTGTTTGCATTGTTAAACTTTGCGCTCAACATAATGCAGGGTTGTACGGAAAAAAGCTTAATGGCTAAAAAATATCAAAATATGAAAAAATATCAAAATATTCGCCATAAAAAGGCCTTTGAATTGTTTAAATTTGCATATAACTTTTTGTTGAACGGCCTTTCAACTAATCGCTTTAAACAAAGTTGGTTGCCAGCCAACATTTAGCCATTCAACTTTTTTTTTTCATGCAACATTGCCTTGAGTTGAATGCAAATGTTGAACGTAAAATCGAACAAAGCAAACACTGCTTTACACTCAAACCTGAAAAGTGCATATTTTGCCGACTTATCCTTATTGTCATTTTAAGCAATCTTCTGCCTTTCAGGGCAACCCTCTCACCTGACCAAGTATCATAGGGCAGAGGATGAGCCTTTCTTGCCTTATTGGAGTGCATTGTTTTAAGAAACGAACACAGATTTTCCCTCTTCTACTAATTCTTCAGAAGAATTGGGACGAGTGCGCCTTTAGTTAAGCTCTGCAATAACCAAGTATTTTAAAAGCATAAACAGACGGCAGCGTTGATCCGGATCAACTCGGGTATTAACTGCAGTTGATCCGGATTAAGTCCGAGTTCATCCGGATCAACGCTGCCGTCTGTTTAAGTTTTAACACTATATATTTATGTACTTGTGTTGTATTTTCATCCTCTTGAATAAAAATCTTAATCCACCACAAATATATGTATATATTACCTTTATTCGTAAATAGTCCATAATTGGAAGAAAAATAGAGGCACTTCAAAACTTTCACACAAAATGGTAGCAATTCCCCTGTACAATGAAACATTTCGCTATAACTTTGTAACGATACTTCGTAGGAATTTGAAATTTTGACAGCTTTTGTGTATGGTGGCAAAAAAACGCTTTCTGTCAAAAACAGAAAATCGAACATTTTGTCGCTTACGCCCTTTTGGCGGCTAGGACTCGATATTTATAAGCGTCTTCCATACTTTATACAATGTACATACATACTCACATATAGAACCTCATTTTCGCTCGCAGTGATTTAATTGCATTGCACATAAGCAAATTAGAGCAAAGTGATTATTATCAACAAGGAGTACAAAGCGCCAACATATTGCGTAATTGATTAATTAGCTTAAACATTGCGTAATCTATACCCATGCAAACACGTGTCATAATACGTATGTACGTACATATGTATGTAAACAAGGGTATGTGCATAATTATTTACATACATAAACATTTACCTATGCATATATATACATACAATGTACATTAGCGTGGGTCGAAAATCCGCTCTTTTTAGAATTTTGATTGGCACTAGCAAAAATATGGTTCATTATGCTCTAAAAACAATCTGTGTGAAAGATGACAATTTTTGGTCAATATCTTAGGCTCGCCCAAGTCTATCAAAGCCCAAGTGCTAAGAAACTTTTTTATAAGCTTACTTCGTGCCTCTACAAAAAATGTCAGTTTACCAAATAATGTTGGACTAATACTTTCGAAGGTAATTGAATTTTAGTAAAAAAATGTATAAATTATTTTATTTATTAATTTATATTTTTGAGCACATTGAACTTTGATGAACTTGGATGAGCCTGACCAAATATTGCCATCTTTCACATAGATTGTTTTTAGAGCATAAGGAACCATATTTTTGCCATTAATAATCAAAATTCTAAAAAGCGGATTTTCGGCCCACGCTAATGTATCTACATACATGTGCAATTACGAGCACGCAGAAGGTCTATGGAATTATCATACTTGGCTATTTCAGGTGACCCACCCACCTACCGGCTTCGCCCCGTTAACGCTTTCAATTGGTTATGTTTGAAGTGAGCCGCACCTAAATTCACATTTTGTCACATCAGCGATGTTGTTCAGTAAGGACTACAATAAAACAAAAAAAAAAGAACTAAAGAGACCGGCATCATACTCAAATAATTAAAAACCACACCACTCCTTTAAAGTTTTTGCTTTAGCTGATAATAAGCAGAAGTTGACCGTTTTAAGCTTTGTTCTTTTTGATTTTTCTCTTCTTAATTTGCGTGTTTCTCCTACGTAAAAACCTGCTCATGAACACTAGTCAACAGTCATCGTTTTTCTGAAATGAAAGAATTATACACTAGTTCAATAACAATAGTTATAATTACTATCTTCTGTCGCTCATAAAAAAAAATTATCGAACATTATTTTATATGGAGAAAATCAGTTACATTTTCAAAAAAACAATTTGCCAAAAATAAATGGTAAGTCATGCTTACCTCGCTTTATTTATTGTACTAAAATTTATTGAGGTAAAAAAATGCATATAACATTTTTTTTTCTAAAGAGGTTAATTATGAGTGAAATATTTTAATGAAAACATGCAGAATTTTCTTGACATTGCACAAGCTTTGGAACTCGGGGATTTTGTTGTAGAAATAAACATATTTTTATAAAAAATTTCGAAAAATAAAATATTTGACAAACGGTTGTTTGTATTGCAAAAAACTCACTGTAACTAAGTAAACTTTATTGACTGGCCGTGTAACTATACGTACATACAGTGGTCGAAATAATTATAGCTGCACTATATTTTGACAAGTTTTAACATTTTTCTTTTAAAAAAAATTTAGTTCACTATTTAGGGAAACCCGTGTAAATCCAAGTTTCAAACTTTGTGCAGTATTAAGCAAAAAATCAGCAAATTTTCGTAAAAATTTCAAGATTTCTAAACTCGATTTCCTAGAAAGATTTCGAGCATGCAGTTTTGCAGCCCATTTAATTCCAGTAAAATAAAGTACAAGTTTCAAATGGCTAAAAATTACCGTTGATATTTTTTAATGTTTTTTTTTGTGAAAGATGTTACGGTCTTTTCATATAAAAATGAATTGTGTGTATTAAAAAAAAATCATCCCTAATGCCGGATTTAGGTCCTGAATACCTTGCAAAAAGCTTATAGTTAATGCAGTGAATCGAAAAAATCATTTGTAGTTCGCCGATATGCATTAAGGTGCATCACTCGAGAGTACGTAGAAAGCGGGGAGAAGCATATTTACTACCCGAAAAATACGATTTTTAATTGACTTCCATCGAATTTGGTATGGCTTATAATATATACTAAGTAGGTAAATACAATTCAACAAAGTCTGGATCAAAGCTTGGAGTTGTCCTGTGTACGATTACTACATTAAATTTAAAGCGAAAATTGCCTTTATCCACGATATGACAACCGGGTGAAATAACACTGATCAACAGTGGTTTCGTTAAACAAAATTAAATTTTTGTGCATCAGTGTAATCGACTGACCGTCGTTTCCTCTTTTGTTTCAGTGTATTTAGGTACATAGCCCATCTTTTATCGTGCTATAACTTTGATGGTTGTAAATAAGGTAAAGTCGCCTTACAGAAGCGGTTGTCAGGCCGAGATTGTTTCTTTTTCTTTTCTGTTTTAAAAGTACTATTTAAGATACTCGTATTTTGTTGTGTCCTTTAATTAATGTTTATTTATATTTTTATGTGTGTGTATACATTCTGCTTCATTTGAATAAGTAAATTGGGTACATATATATATATATGTTTTTCTTGTAGGCAATGGCAAAGCTTCATTTACAGTGCGTCATTATGCGTACAAGAGAGTTAATGAATTGCCCTGGCAGACCTCCATAAGCAAAGGCAAACATTTGACACTTGCCTACGGAGTTTTGCCAGCACTGAGAATGGCTGACTTTCTGCATTCAAAATACCAAACTAGTTATCAAAGGCGCACCTTTAACAACCGAAACCACTAACATTGTTCACAATTTTAGCAGGCGCATCATCCGAAAAAAATTAAAAATTTAATGGTACTGCAAGAAGCTCCACTAAAAAGTACCAATAAGTTACAACGTTAAGAATAAATTGAAGGAGAGAAACTACAAATCCCACTTACATATATTATAAATGTCTTAAGCAAGGTTTACACGATTTGTATATGTATTTGTACATTTTGGAAGACAAAGAGTGGTGTTGTCTAGAATTTTTTTATGTTTGTTTTTCTTTTCACGCTTTGAATTGTTTAGATAAAGGGCATTTATAAAGCCTGCCGAAGATTGTGAGCTTTGTTTCTACATACATATGTCGTATAGAAGCTGCTGTAGTTGTTAAAGTAAACCAAGAAATTTTAAGATTTTTTTGGTGTTTTGAAGTAAGAAAGCAGCGACAAAAACAACCTATTCCATATGTCACTAATTTTCTTCGGAACTGATCGATTTTCGAAATATGATTAAAATGGAGCTTCTAGTTATTGAAGAGAAGAATTCGCCCATGCAAGTGCTGTGGGATAAGCATACAATTTCATTCAGACAAAATTTTTTAAGCTCTCCATAAATATACACTAATACGCTCGGTCAGTGGTTTCCATGGCTCAGTACTCATTTACATACATACAGAGGCACATTCAGTACATATATTCATACTATACATTCTGCAACCATTAAAGTAATCGCGTTGGCATCCTTGCATATCTTTTCCCCTTTTCATTAACTATTTACCCACCGTAATTGCTTGTCGTTCGCTACTCCCACGTCAAGGTCTCATGGGAGTTGCCACTTGATTTAGCACACTAATGCAGTTTGTCCAGCCATGAATCGTTTAATTGAGGTGAACTATTGAATTAAATGATTCAATTAATTGAACGTATGTATTCAAAATGAGTAATGACTTGAAAGTGTACAAATAACTAGTGAACCTGCGTGGCGTTAAAACAGCAAAAATTAAATTAAAAAATCGTAAGAAATATTTCAAATATTAGTCAGAATTAAAAGCGATCTGAGCGCCATATTTCATCTAAAACCGTCCAGCTATTTCTGAGTGAATAGAGGTTTCGCATAGCGCAGGTTTTTAATTTAATCAAATTTCAAATCACCTGATACCGATAAAAAAAAGTTTTTAATTAAAAAAATAAAACTGCACGCTAAGGTCGTAAATTTGACCTCCCATTCTAAAGAACTGTGCAAATTTAATAATTATCAAAAAATGCATATTAAATAAATAAAATAATATACATATGCACTTAGTTAGATCGATGTGACTTTTCAAAGATATTTTCAAACTAAAACTTTCATAAATCACTTTCGATTGACATCGATATTTTATTATTTCATAAAACTTGTGTATGTTTTAACTAAATTCGACTTTTCAATCAGGTGGCAGCCCTGTTCAAAAGAATTTTCAAACTAAAATCTTCTTAAATCTCTTTCTTTTACATTGTGATACACTTGTATTTTAATAAACTGATGAGCAAAGTTGAATTTTATTGTTAAAACAGGTGGCAACTCTCTTTAGTAAAGGTCAGAAATAATAAAAGTCAGAGTTTTCAAACCCATTTCGATTTATACCTATCTTTTAACAATTCATCCAACTTATTGAGTAATTCAAATGTAACTTTTGAACACGTGGCAACCCTCTTCAAACTTTCCAAATGTTCAACCTAAATATTTCTTAATATTCATTCGTTTGACATTCGTATTTTAATAATGAATATAATTAATTGTATTAGGTAATTAAATTAGACCTTTCAAATGTGTGGCAGCCCTCTTAAAAATATTTTAAAGCTTAAACCTTGTCAACTCTCAACCTCGCTACATATAATTCAGAAATAAAGATTTTTCAATCACCTTCAATTGATGCCCATATTTTAATAAATAATTTAACTTAGTAAATATTTTGAATTTAACTTTCTAAAAGGTGGCTACCCTCTTCCAACACCTCAAAAATATTCTTGCTATTCAAACCAAGGATCCACCATGTAAAAATTCTTGATCGCGTTCATAACAAAGTATTTTTTTGTTTGTTGTGCTGTCCCTATTCAATTCCTATGTAAAATCGCTCGTTCATTTCGAAAGGTGAGCTATATTCTTCCGAATGATAAGTTTTCGAGATATTTTCAATTTACCGTTATTCAGCTTGAAAAATAGTTCCACTTAATCATCTGTTTCCTACAAACCAATTCGCTATTTTTATTAAATTAATCCTTCCAAATTTTAAGTTTTTTTTTTGATGAAAAAAATAAAAATTTCTAGCTTTAACAAGGAAAAAATAAAAAATATCAGATTCTGTGCTACTAATGAAAAAAAATCGCTGGTTAACAATGTAAATGGGTATTTATTTTTTTTGTATGAAATATTTGCAGGAGAGAGCTGTTTGCATCACTTTTATTTACCCTTGGTTTTAGGTAATGATTTTGTGAATGCAGAGGTCTTTCTGGCTAATAGCGCCTTTTTTGGTCACTGTCCTCGAGTATTCGCCCCAAATCGGACGGAATAGCTTTCAGCAACCACCATGTCAAGGGCCAAAAAAAATTTGATAGTTTTTTTCCGGTAAGTGGACCAGGGACCGATCATTTCGAAAAAATCGTATTTATGGTCCGATTTTTTCCTAGAAGGAAATGAAGGATATGCCTTCTGTCGACTACAAAACCACGAAACGAGAACGTGAATTGTTGGTGAAATCGTTGGAGCAAATGTTTCAATAAAAAATTATTTTTGGGTGGGACGAAGTTCGACGGGTCTGCTACTATTATTTAAATGTAAAAAATTATTGGCGTGGAATATTTATCCACAGTAGTCTTAACGCATACGTATAAAATACATTGTATATACATATGTTAGAAATTTTGTATATAAAATTTAGCATTTTACTATTTCTCCGCATAATTGGTTAAAAATATGTTCTACAGATTTTTTTCCTACTTGACCAAAAAATTTGCAATTGCATTTCTGTTGAATACTAGATTTACAAATTATATTTTTCTAAATGTGCTGTTATCTATTTTATAACCACATATTTTAAGAATTTGCTACGCACAGGGCCGCTAAGAGGGCCTCCGAGCCCGATACTAAATATCACAACATTTTTTGCGCATGAAAACTCTAAACCAAAACGGTAAATTTGTGAGGTTAAAGTTGTGCTGCAAAAACATCGACATTTAGATATTTGGTTTTGTCAATAAAACATTGATAGTAGAGATCATATCGAGTTTTCTTGGGTACAAAAACTTTTCAAAGTGAAAATTTTTTAGCGGCGGTTGGTTGGTGGCCCTTTGGCCGCACTTCAAAACAATAACCCTCGTCAGTTCAACACCGGCTACGTAGTGCATGGTAGTGTTGGGTCCAACCTATTTACATGTTGGCGGCCGTGATTTAGAAAAAGTGACCCTCATCAGTCTAACAACGGGTACGCAGTCCACATTATTGTTGTCTCTAACATTTAGCCCAGGCTAAACCGGTTTGTCCTATCGCATGTAGATAGAATTTGTTAACCATAGGTAAAACTAGTTTGTCCCAAAATCGAGTTTGGCCGATGGAGACCATCGCGTGCTAACTATTCGAAGGCCGGGAGCAGTGTTACGGTAAATTCTAAAAAAAAAAAAAAATAAGTTATGAAACCACTCTCGTAAAAAGTACAAGTGTTGAGTCAAGTCTTTTTAAAATAATTAAATTAAAAATCCACTCGAGTATGAGCAAAAAAAAAAAAAACTGTTGAGCTGATAATGAATCAAATATCAAGAACAGACGCTTAAGCGTAAATAAATATTTAGACATATTTGAACTAAGAACTCAAAACGTTTTATGAATGTGCTAATGTTGTTGTTTTCTTGAATATAACTTAGCATTCTTCAAAGAGTACCAATAAATTTGGCAACAACACTCCGAGCACTCAGTCGTGCGCTTAAATGAACTTGTGTCGAGAGCATTCGAAAGGAGAGTGAGTGGCAAGTGGACTGCAATTCACCATTGCTGAGCTGCATTTCAGTTTTACTTGCTTGCTTGCCTGCACTTCAATTTTAATTTCAAAGCAATTTAACAAGCATTTTGCATACAATTTTAATAACAACTTTTTAATTACTTATTCATGTGCAGTGTAAGCAACACTGTGATTAAAATTTTTCTTCAACAAAATGTCTGAAGCGTCATGGTCAGACGCATTCTAAGGAAAGAAAGGCGCTTGAGTGAATAGAAGGAAAACTGTACAGAAGCGAAGAGAAATTTGGAAGGATGTGCAACTGGCAAAGAAGTTGTGACGATGAAGAATGTGTCTTGTGAATACGAGTGCAGGGGAAGCGGGTAGTTACCGAGCGGGGGAGGGAGCACTATTACTCAGTCAACCCATTTTCGCTGCATCAATTTGGTTGTCCGTTACAGCGCTGCACTTACACAGCAAGCACGCTTAATACTGTTTATAAGTTCTTTGGTATATTTGCTTCGCGTTGCAAACAAACTTTTACTTTTAAATGTTTCTTTATTAGTTGTTTTACTAATTGTTTTTACTTGTTTTCCCCCATTTCGAATATTAATTTTTGTTACTTTTCTTTTGAAACAAATTTTTTATTTGAATGGAGCTATGCTTGCGGGTGTGCGCTAGTTACATATTTGTTTTTATAATACGAGGATCGAGGCTGGACAACTTGTGGTCGATGTATGTACGTATGTATGTATGTATGTATAATAACAGCGGCAGTAGCAGCAACAACAACCGCTGTAGTAAAATTACAAGCTCAAGCACAATTACTAGTAGAAAGTTCTAAATGCGCTGTTGAGACAGCGCGGGACTACAAATTAAAGCCCAGCAAAATGGTAATGAAAACAAAAAAGAAATGCAAGCTGTGCAAAAGCAACAATCGGCGTAGCAAAACTTCTGCAACAAACAGCAACAAACAGCGCCATTAAGAGCATAATCAACAACAACAACAACAACAACAATAGAAGCAACACTTCACTGCGATTTGTGCGGAAATTGCACACAAAGTTTTCATATGCAATTTTCACTGCTGCAGACGCAGAACGACAGCAGTACTTAGTAATATGTAAATAGTTGGCGCCAAGGCGTTGAGAAAGCGAGCGAATTTGCTTGAAAGTTTTCCCTTTTACTGATGCTGCCGCTGCCGCTGCTGCTGCTGCTTCAGCAATTCCACAAATGTCAAATCATTTCCATGCCGAAATGCGGCAAGTAATTTGTGTGAATGTTGCTATTGCCGTTATAACTGGTCGACAACAAGCATGCGTTGTTGTCGCCGATGTAGTGCTTGCTGTATATTTGTCTACAATGACCAATGGTTACAAGCTTTGATAACTCGATTCGTAGCAAATATTGCAACACGATTTGTGTGGAATATGTACAAATATTCGCTACCTCACTCTTCGCAAAGAAGTCTGTCGTAATATTTGCTCAACAGTTTTGCTGCTTTCGAAATGAGCTCAAAGTTTATTTAATGAAATATTTTAGTTTAACTATTTGCGTTAATACTTTACGAGCACTTGCAAATCTTTCTAACAAAGTTAGCAATCAAATTCAGTAATGTTTGTAAAAACTTATGTTCGAAATTTTTAAAATGTAAATTTTTGGGGAAAAAATTGATTTCGCTTTTGGTTCCTAATTTGCTGAAATTTTTTTCGCTACAAATTAAAAGCTTTCTAGCACTTCTTTTTTAATGGCACGTGAGATGTCTATGTAGGAAAAACTTTACATACATATGTATCTACATATATGTACATATATGCTATAATTAGGTCAGTGACTGTCCCATTGCTAAAGAACTGAAGCTGGGGTTTCAGATGATTTAAAGTGTTCTCTTAAAGAACAGGAAAAAACAGAACGCAACAATGAAGGGAAGTGATTATTTTCCTGTAGGTCAGGTTGAAGGGGTTGAAGGTGCTGCCTGTACACATACCAGCAAATCAAGTACTACGTAAAATATTTTTAGGCGTTGATTTTAATCTTGATATACAGAGTAAATCGGATATTTTTATTGGTTTTCTCCTAGTTTATTTATTAGATATTATCGATAAAGCTCTTTCCCAATAGACTTTCTTTTAGTCAATAATGATATTTCATTTTCATTTGAACTAACAACCCACACTCTACATACTCAGACTCAATTGTCTAACATACAAAGTTAAGTTGACACAAGTGGTGAATACAGTGCAATAGACTAAATACGAGATGATGACAGCTCGGCCACTCCTGACATAAACTCGTCCCGAGTTAACCTGCTCCCTCAACATCCTCAACATCTCTGTCGTTATTTATGTATCTCCGGAAACAAAGCAGAGCATGGCCTCATCTTATCGGTTGTTGGAATAGTACTTTACGATCGGTGTATCCCTGCATGTCTTCAAGGTTCTCAATTACATAACGATTGAATCTGAATACCTTTCTTACGACAAATGGTTGGTTTTAGCTTCCTGGATTCCCCTGTTTTTGTGGTGGCGCTTCTATGAGGACTAAAGACCCCTTCCAGATATGGCTTCGGTTTACTATGACGAGCATCGAACCGTGCTTTCCATTTAACTAATAACCGCGACGATTCTTAACAAATGGCCCGAGATGATCTAAATGAATTATTTGAAATGGCAAAGTTGGTATATCCATTCCGTAAAGTTCACACTTCTTCCGCCCGGCTCTCAACAGTAACAGCATTCAATATAAGATTTGATAAAACTCTTTACGAAATTCCTTAAACGTGCGAACCAATAATTTTGCAAAACTCTTTTAATGGTTCCATATACTCTAGGGTGACCGACATCATCATAACAAAGCTTAAGTATGCGCCATCTCATACCCTTGTTGTTCCTAGAACAAATAATAAGTGATGTCCATTTTCAACCTTACAGAAAAGTTGGCTGTTCTATAAGCAGTAATCGAAACTGATATCTGTTCGTTTCCCATTCGCACTCTTGATATTTTGTTTCTGCTTTGTTTGCACCCAGTCATCAACTGAAGACCGAACGAAAATCGTTCACTGTTTTTTTTTGTTTTTGTTGCATCAGGTTTCTAAACTCAGTTTTAAGCAGCGCATCGATCAAAGGTTGTCTTCGTTTTCATCTGGTGGCAGGCAAAGGCCTGATCCAACGGATTTTGGCCACAGGGAGAGGGATATTAGACGGGCTGATGTCAGTGGACATACAAGGAGGTGGTTAGCGTCGTGGGGGCACCTTAGTCAAAATAAAACTGAAGAGTTTAACTTGCTACAATATCCAGAATGGAGTAGTTTCAGAGTATCGCGAACCTCATGAAACAATTCGAGCTTTTCGTCTGCGATAGGTGGCGTTGGTCACCGATATTCGAATTCAAAATGTGAGAGTTGGCGAAGGTATTGATTGATACTCGATTAATGGCCTGTCTTTAATAAATATATTTGTGTAGTACTTAGGTCCCGTTCAACGGAAGATATAATCTCATTCCCCAGATAGTCGGTTCTATATGATCGAGTCTCTAATTATACCGAGCGAACTTGTGCACAAGGGTATTATGGGTTTGTTCACATAAGGTTTGTTGTAACAGCCTAAACGAATCGAGATAAATATAGACAAATGTATGCATAAATGATCATTATGAAGAGAGAAGCACTGAAAATTTATATTTACAATGACATTTAGACGTAAAATAAGAGTATTATGAATTTTTGCAAAATGTATATCTTGGTACCCGCTCCACCAATTCTTCCTAAACTTGTTGGCCTTGGTACAACATACCAAATGGCTGAAAATTACATCCCATATAACGATAATTTAGAGGAATACGAAATTTCCGATAAATCAGTTAATACTAAAGATAATTTATTAAAAATTGATGTTTGCACTAACGATTTAACAAAAAACACGTTTATGATAAAATTTTGGAAAATGTGCGTGGCACCGCCCACTTCTGACCAGGTATGTATGTATTACTCGGTAACCGTTCGATAAATTTGTACTAAACTTGGTACGATTATTTCGCTTACCACATAAAAGCAAAGCTTGAAAAATTATTGAAATCGGACTAAAATTACTCCCCCTTTTCATATAACGTTAAATTTTAGAAATTCTTGAAACTTCAATATTTCGAAACTTTAGGATGCTAATTTACCCAAAATTTATACTAAAAACAGTCCCTTGAAATAAGTAGTATTGTTATAGAACAAAATTCGATAACTCGACTAATAAAGTGTGTATTTCAAGGCCTCGATAAATTGCGATAACTAAAAAATATATATGCCTCAATACAAATCAATAATTCGATAAACTTTGGATACCTCTAAAAATTTCGATAACTCAGTTAATTTTCTTAGCTACATATTTTTCAATTTTGTTTTACTTTGGTAACACGATAAAATTCGAAATTCATTAAGTTGTGAAATTTTGATAGTCCAATAAATTTTTATCGCTTTTATAACTATCCGTAAATTTTGTCAACTAAGTTTCTATGTATACAAATTTCGACAACTCCATAAACATGGACAACTCGATAACTATCGATACCATAAACTTCTGTGATTCGATAAATTTTTATGAAAATTGATTACTTTCGATAACTAGTTTTTTATGGCTGAATTTATTTCAATTCCTACCGAAAACTTTCAATAAATTTTCTTACTCTTAACGTAATTCTTATATAGTTCTCAATGTTTTTATTTTCGCCTTTATCTTTAATTTTGGGTTCACGTGTTTGTCTTAATCTTTATCATTTAATTCTTTATCATCACAAAGTTTAATTTCAAATACGAAGTATTTAAAACAAAATGTTAAAATGTTAAAACAACTCAAATTCAACAGGCTGCAATAGAAACTATACACAAATACGAAAATTTTAAACGCCGTTTTTCGCCCCTTTCGATTTCATTTCTGATTTTATATCCGGCAGTAGAACATTGAATAGACATTAGTCCTGGGTCACTTGCCCCCGTCAGGTATTTCCACTTCACTGTCACTTAATTGTTTCTAACTTTTGGCAGGTTATGCGCATTCAGAATCGAGGTATAACTGCAGTGATTTTCTTTCCACTTAGATAATTTCCGTAGTCTGATGTCCTTGCCAGCTACATTTTGGTTCCACTTAATGCCTATGCTGGGAGATTTTCTAACTAAAACTTCCATATAAATGTATTGACCTGACTAATACACTTCTAAAGAGATCTGCCGTAGACTTTAACATGCGCTCAAATGTGTTTTGAGGCCGGTTTAATTTTGTTTTACAATATGGCTGGTTGGTTGCAGTGCTTCCTAGTGGCTTCTCAGGACACAAAACGCGCATACTTGGGCCATTTGGATACACTTCTTGCGGGCGATATTTTGTGTCTATGCACATTCTATGTTGGTAGGTCGAACCATTTCGAAGCTCTATTGAATCTGCCGATTTCACTTAAGGAAGCTCCCGATAGGTCGGTTAGTTATGCCACTAGATGTTTTCCTAATGTTTTGTGTCTAATATTCGAAAGGTCTGTACATTCATATAGGAAATGCTGGACACTTTCTTCGCTATCTTCTAGTTCTCAGCTGCGGCAAATCATATTATGGAGTAGACCTATTTTTGATGCCTGTTTGCGTATGGGCCAGTGCCCCGTGAGGGTTGGTACAATTCATAATACCTCTGGCCTTGAGAATATATTGTTGTTATATTGCCTAGGATTTTACAGGCTTCTAGGATCCCTAAAACTTCCGCTTGCAAGATGTTTGTATCATTTCCCAGCCATAGAGACAGAGTCACGCCGAGCTCCTTCCGCCTATAGGAGCTGCTTTTCTAATGCAGCATCAAAAGAAAAAATTTCGTTTAAAAACAACAGCTTGAAAGCATTTATTTAGCATCGCTCCTCAATTTTCGCACAGGGTATGTCAGTCTGAACGTTAACTTTTGTAGTATTTCACTTGCTACTCAAAAGATGTTAACCGCAATTTTCAATTTCTACTTCATTAGAATGTAATCTGCTCAAGAGCAAATATCACACCAACACACACCAGCGCGTACGCATTTATACACTGGCCGTGCATGGGAACACTTTCACTAGCAAACTTGCACTTGACGTTAAGAAATGAGTGAACATAAAAAGCTTGAAGGTAAGAAGAAAATTACATACATTGAATAGCAATTCAGAAATTAAATAAACTTTGAAATGTGATTACAGCACACACATTGCAAGTGTTGAAATTAAACCAGCTGTCATACAAACACAGAGGCATACAGCCAAGCCCGGGCTATAAAGGAAAATGAGAATCTTATTTGATTATTTGAGAGGCTACGGAGGGTGCCGGGCGATATGAAATTGTGCATACTTCAGTAAATGAACTGATTGTTGCGACTCGAAGGATACCGCAGACAACAACAACAACTGCTACCACATACGCAATAAAATAACCGCAACCACTGTCAGTGCAATGAAATGTGACGAATGTGAAAAGTGTGTTGCATTGCTTTTACACAAATGGTGATGAAGTGTCACTAGAGCGCGAGGACGAATGCAAGTGCATATGTTAACACATACTACATACATATGTACATATATATTTATGTACCCTGCAGGAAATGTAACTAACTATAAGCTAACTTCAAGTTGATTAAGAAGGAGCTAAAATTCACTTACTATCTGTATATTTTCTTTGACGAAAGCTAACTATATTTGTATGGCGATGGCCGCGGTATAGTCAAGGGTGGTTAGCTCTGCATTTGATGTAACTAACTTGTAACTAGCTACTTTTGGACATAAAATATCAATAGGAAAAACAAAATATTTATTTTTATTTTTATTTACTTTATTTATTTTATTACATTTCATATTTGTTCTTGTTTCAAGTTAGCTTTTTGTAGCTAACTACAGGTTATATATTTTATAAAAATCCCGCAAAAAAGCTAACTACAAGTAGGTTATTTTTTATCAATTGATCATTTTTTTCTGCAGGGTATATACGAACTGTACGTAAATGTATGTATACATTTGTGTGTGGGCGACTTTTTGAAGTGCAGCGCCACTTCACCCTAATTACATAAAAATGTGCACTCATAAACAGGTCGAATGCAACAGCAAGAGCAGTACTGTGTATAAACCACATAAGCAACAAAAAATTAATAAATAAGAGAAACTTAAGCCTATAAATGTGTCTGCTGTGAATGTCATACAGTATGTCAGTAGTATGTAAATTTATACGCATGTACATTAGACCGTACCACCATACAAGCAAACAAAAAAAGTTTGCCTTAAATATCTGTCTGTTTTGCAAGACAATTTATTTAGATTTTTCGGCGACACCAATATACATCTATACATGTAATAAAATTGTAACTGGCCCATGTCTGTACATTAGAGATATTAAAGAAAAGTTTAAAAGGGGAGGTTTTTATTAGAGCAACATAAACGAAATAAACAATTTTTAAAATTTTTGTCTGTCTGTCTGTATGTTTGTAGGCGCATCACTTGAAAACTAATGCTTGGAATCGAATGCAGCTGAATAAGTAAACTGATAAGACAAAGCAGATATAGCAATATGGCTGTCAAAAGAAAGAAGTTTAAGAAGACAGACGAAAATATTTTTGGGGAAGGTTGCCACATGTTGGTAAGATTAGGGTTAACTCATCACGTGGTACAGTCTTTCGCAAGACAAATGTATTTCGTAAAGAATAAGACTATTCCCAAATCTGGCAAATTTCTTGTAAGTTTTCTTTCTGTGTTTCACTAAATGAAAGATCTGCTAACGAGAAGCAGATGAACCAATCAAATTCTAAAAATTAAATGCAATTAAATAAATATTTTCCATTTATAAGTAATATAATTTAAAATTAAACAAAATTATATTATATTAAAAAAGTTGTGAAAAATATTTTACATTTAAAACAATAAAATCTAAAAATTAAAAGAAAATTGTTTAAAAAAAAAAAATTAATTAAGTAGAAAAAATGTTTCCAAAAATTTAATGGCATTAAAAAATATTTTTCTTTTAAAAGTATAGATTACGTATGTATATTGTTCTTTTTAAAACAATAAAATCTAAATTTCAATTAAAAAAAAAAAAAAAACAAAATCCCTTGCCCGGGGCCTTCGTGCCAGTGCTTGTTTTACAAACAAAGTTTAACTATTTTAGCCACAATTGCCATACTAGTCCGGTCGAAATAGAAACCTTAAGTCGCTGTAACTTTTCTGTTTCTGACCTTATTGTTAAGCTTCAAAGGAAAAAATTCATCGCTTCTTAATCGTCGCTTTTTGTTTTATTTTTATCTTTTTACCTTTATCTCTATCCTTCTATCTTACTTCATCTTTGTCTCACTAACCATATCTATCTCCATCCTTTTCTTTGTATTCGGCTTTATCATTTTTGTTTATCCTTTATCTTAATTATTATTTCCATCTGCAAATTTCACTTAACCTTAGTTCTTATATTAGTTATTTAAATTTACCTTAATTTTTGTCTTAAAAAGTCTTTATTAACCGACTTCCAAAAAAGGAGGAGGTTATCAGTTCGTCGGAATTTTTGTTTCTTTTTTTTTTTATGTATGTTACCGCATAACTTTGCACCACGTCAACCGATTTGAATAATTCTGCAACGGAAAGGTAGTGTCTCAGAGGTGGTCCCATACTAATTTGGTTTAGATCCGATCGTTGGATCATGAAATATATAGACATATATATATTTTTTTTAAGTCGGTTTTTTTTTGCTAAAAATTACTTGTTTGTATATCTTTTCCATCTTAGCCTTTAGTACTTAACACGTTTCTGTTATTCAGTGTCAATATCAAAATATAATTTTAAGAGTCATATTCGTCCCCTAACATCCACCATTTGCCATGTTGATTTTTCAATTCACTACCGTCGCTAAAGAAATTTCACTTCAAAAGGTAAGGAAGAAATTTCGAGTTTGGCTGTTGTTAGAACTCGCAAATATTTTTTTCTTTTTGTACCGCAAATTGCAACATTTTTTTTTGCGACCCAGCCTTATGTTCTTATGGTTCAAATGTTTATGAGCACAGAGAAAAAAATTTGGTAAAAAATGGGTATGCTGTTACATTGTAAATTAGTTCATTTTGCAAGGTTAATTTCAACACTTAGCAAGTTTTTATGAATTTTCTACGCAAATTGTGTGCCAGTGTGCCAAGTGCGTCATAAAAGCACATCCTCGTACAGATATGAATATGTAGCCATTTGAATTAAGTTTTTAATTTTAATCCTCCTCTACCTCGGTTTTCATATATGTATAAGCTAATTCTGAAGTCAAATAGACAAATTAATCTTGGCACTCTTGTGAGCTTTGCACTTTCTTTGGCTTCAAAAGAAAAAAAAGACAAAAATAATAGGTATTTTTTGTTACAGATAATATAGTGCTTATCACAGATATAAGCTGGAATGCTATCGACCATTAATTTTATTGTTATTTAATTTTGATGATATTTTTTATAAAAATATAATTTTTTCTTTAAAAAACCAAGCTCTACTTCAAACTTCGAGCATACCGACCGACGTCTTTTGTATGTGTAAATTTAAAAATATTTAAAATTAAAAAAACAAAAAGTTATTAGTCGAAGCTTATCACTATGCGGATGGCTTATAAGTGTGATATGCACGATAGAACCGACGTTTTGGGTTGCAAAATTTAAACAGGACTCTTTACCAGTGTTTGTTCCTATGCTGGATTTAATAAAAACGAAGCATTTTGCTTGAGCGGTAGTACTTGCTTCAGCAGTTGTTAGCTTTATTATCGTTTCAAAATACATTCCTCAAAATATGAACTAAATACAAATGGAAATGAATAGCTAACATAAATTTTCTTGCTATCTGGACCTCGTTCGTTAGTTCTGTCCAAATTTTTATAAAATGTGTGTAAAAGTCCAATAATCATACAAATGTGTATGGATTCATGCTTGAGTGGACAACTAATGCCGATATAAGCTTTTGCTTTTGCCTGGGAGCAGGGCTGTTTATGTTAAGCCAATTGCTATCTCTTACTAATTCTTTAATTATTTATTTTTTTTTTTATTCATTGTTTACCCACTACAGACACACAAAACCAAACGCAAAGTCAAATGTCAACAGCAACGCCAAATAGCCACAGGCTGCGGTAACAGTAAATACAAACAGAAATGAAAACAGAAGCACTTTTACATATGCACATACATACATACAAACATACACACACTTGACAACAAATGAAAAGTCAACTCGGCAGCAGCTTTTTTCACTAATTAAAATAAACAGAAATGTGAAGCGAGCATTGAACGCTGGGAGGCGCGCTCGTCCATTCAAATCAACAAAAAAAAAAAATAAAAAATTAAAAATCTTTTGAAGCGTTATAGGACCCGAGTAATGGTAGCTACATTTAACAATCGTTATCCACAGCAACGTGTCACCACCACCAATGTACCACCACTATAAACTTCAGCTGAGCTGCTGCCGCTAGCGGCCGAGAGCCAATGCCTCAACAAGGTTAGCAGCCAACTCTAATTAAGCCTTAAATGCCAACCAGGCAACGGTTATACTGCAACCATGCTTACACTAACACACACATTCAGTTGCTGATATGCTTGAGTTGCAGCGCGCGGTGGGTGGTGAGACAACAGCAACATTAACGGCAATACCAACTGAAAACCGGGTATGAAAGCGTCCGCCATTTTGGCTTAAAAGCACTGTACTGTACTATATTACAAAAGCTACCGTGAAATGTAGTAATTGCTGTATGTTGTTGTTGCCGCTGTGGCTGCCGTCGTTCACATTACATCATTGTTTTCGGACGTTAGGCGGTGGCTGCAGCAGCCATTTGTTGCTGTTGTTTCGATTGTTTGTTCGTTTCACTTAACGCAGTGCCGCCGGCACGCATGCATTGATGGCCGTCGTCGCTGCAGTGACGCTGAGTACGCTGTACGCGGAGATTTGAATGTTGGTTGACGAGTGCTGGGCGTTTTGTAGGTTCACAGGTCCAGTTCAAAAAACGTACCAAGTGCGATAGTTGACGTTGTTATTGCCATTTTTGTTGCTAATGTTGCTATTGTTGTTGTTTTTGCTTTTGTTAATATTGTTGCTAGTGACATTTAAAATGCATTTGACCCCGCATTTGTTGACATGGCATTGACACGAGTGCGTCCCGGTGCGCCATCAGCCGCCAGCCATCAACAGCGCGCAAACAGAGTGCGCTCAACCGCCTTCGCGCTTGACAGATAAAGCCTCAGCGCGACCATTATGTTGGCATGACTGTATGGTTGGCTATGTGTTTGTTTTAATTTTTTCTTTGATTTTTATTCTGTCATCACATTTAAGTTCAACGCAAATAGCACGCATGGCGCTATGCATTTTGAAGTAATTTCTTGTTGTTCTCCTTAAAAAAATACTATTTTATTTTCCTAAATTTTGTTTCGAAATTTTCTATTAGTTTACTAAAGTCATCGAGTTCTTCCATTTTTGCACTCAAGAGTCCTCAGCTTTTGTGCATCCTTGAATTAGCTATATTATCTGCTGGTGGCAAGGGTATGCAAGGGGACTTCTTCCAAGGTTCCTTTAAATCCAAGGCACTTCCATGAACAAGTGGCACTTATCACTGGATGTTTGTATGTTGTTGATTTATTTTAAAGGTATTTCGATAAATTCAGTAACGCCATGTCCCCACCGTAGCTTAACAGCGTAGTTATGGCTGGTGAGTTGGTCATCCCGATAACCCACTTGATTTAGCGTGATTTTGCCATATACATACACATATGACAGCGCTTAACCATTTCACTGAGATTTGTTAAAGAAAAAACAAACTCAAAACCCCGTTGAAAGGCTGATACACACCTGCGCTTTGCGCCATCTGTGGGTCATTAGCGTTCGGACTACTTGAACTTGATGAGCTGTATAAGCTTTACAACGACATAGATATAGTGCAGCGAATTTAAATACATCAAGTTCGCTGGCTAAGCCACGTTATTCGAATGGCTCCGACCCTCCAGCACAGAGAGTATTCAACTCAGTACCCGCTGTCGGTAGCAGAGATAGAGGGAGGCACCACTGTGATGGAAAGACCAAGTGGGGAAGGACTTGGCTTCCCTTGGCATTTCCAACGGACGTAAGTTGACACAGAAAGGAAACGACTGGCGTGCTTTGTAGAACTCGACCAAAATCACCTAGGTGGTTACAGTGCCGAATAAGAAAAAGAAGAAGAAGAAAATACAGATGATGTATGGTAAGTTACATAGTTTTTTAAGTATAATTCCAGTTTGATATATATTAGGAACATGGGAAAATTACATTACGGGCCTTCTGCAAGAAGTGTTGAGAAATTCCCATGTATATACATAAGTACGCTTGTGCGCAATTAAAAGATTACTCCCATGAACTGCTTTTATTTCCTTTTTTTGGATATTGTGCGCTCGTCTTATGGAATTCCAAAATATCGGTATCGAGTATCGAAAGTATTGGATAGTATAGACTCAGCACATTACTACTGTACACATTTATGACCACTCCGCCAACGCCTATGCCCAACTTGCTTGCTTTGTTTATTTTTGACCGTTTTGACAAGTGTTGATCCGCATTAAGTTTGGAAATTAACTGTAGAATTTAATTCGCGTCCCGCCCAAATTAAGTAAACTTAAGCTCCGACATAAAGTAAAGTATTTAACTCTAGTCCACTGCACTTTTGTATTGAAATTGAATCTGCGTTTGAGTTGAAATTTCGTGCATAATTCAATAATTCTATATAATCTAAGAACTCATTGAAACGGTACAGCAAAAACTTCTTTGGAAAAAATTTATTATATCATTTAAATATGAATAGCTTCATATATTGACTAGGGATTACAGTGATGAGATATTTCATCAGTTACAGAACAATAGCCGTACTTATATTTTCGTTTGTACATATCTATAATGGCATACTGCTGCCAAGTATGTTTCCACCAAAACTTCAACCAAACAAAAACTCTTTCTTCTAGTTACAAACTTACTTAACGTATTCTAATAAACTTAATATTGCCAATAAAATAAAAGTACAACAAAAAAGTATAATGCGTTTCAATGAAAGAAAATGAATATCATTAGGGCAATAAAAGAGCAAGGATAAGCAGCATGCGAGTACTGCTAAAGCAAGAAACGCGACGGAAAAAATAGATTAATAAACAAAAAACTATTACTTGTACTACTCAAAAGAAAAAAGAAATCACTGAAGGAAATGCTGCTGTAATAAATATAAAAAGAATACGCTACTAAACAAACAAGTGAAATCAAATAAAGTAAAATGAAATAAAATCAAATCAATTCGAATCAAATGAGATTAAGTTACAAAACTAAGCAAATATAATTTCGATACCGCAAACAACCAATCACCAGAGGCCAAAAAGTGGCTTTACATAGAAATGAGAGCGAAAACAAAAAAAAAAAAACGTAAAGCAAATGAATGTAATAGAATAGCAATGAAAGGGAATATAATAATGATATACTTGTAAGTGCATATATAGTAAGAGATAACGGTAATAATAACACATGGATGGAATACATATACACATATACATATGTACCTACATACATATGTATGCACGAAAGTCGTCATTGGAGAAGTGGCTGTGGTTAAGGTTATTCATGTAGCATTAACTGTAGATTGCTTCTAAAAAAGTTGCGAATTTCACCTTTTCCAGCATTTTTGTTCCCTATGCATATTTAAAGCCGAATTATTTCTTTTTTCTTTATTTGATATTTAAGTGCAATCAAAAAACGGCAAGCAAAGTGAAATTGTGAAATATGCAAGACACTTCAGAGTATCTTGTTGTAGTCTATGCCAAACGATTTTGAATTTTTCAACTTATTTCAATTAACTCACGCACCCTGAATTCGATTTCTTTTAAACGAGGAATAATGTGCCATCACGAATGGTACTTATTCAGCTCTTTTAGACTTAATTTGATAGACAAGATTTTGTTGCCCAAATTATGGGAAAAATATTGGTTATTAAAATAAATAAAGACCATTTTGTGTCCGGTATAGAATGAATAACTTACCAAGACAGCTGACAAGAAATAGGACTATCCCGTATAAAACAGGACGGATGGTCACCGTAGATATGACGCATGGTTGCCTATTTATGAGGGACTAAAATTTTAAGAAAACGTCACACGTACGTTTCTTTTCTATAAAATGCTGTATCTTTGAAAATTTTTGACGATATTTAATTTAGAAAATGCTTTCGTTCACAACAAAAATTCAAATTTTAATATAGAAAATGTTACTCATACGCCATGGCGCGCCATATCGCTTGCTTAGAAAGAAAAGTTGCTAAGTCCCATTTTAAAAATTTTACAGGAGAGGAAAAAATCTTCCTATAGCCATTTTCTTTAACTATTTCGCAAGACTTTGAATTAAACATTTTGCGCGTTTAAAGCAAAGCAAAACTCCATAAGAATCAGAAGGATTCGATATTTATTAAAAGATGTCGTATTATTTTGGCCTTATCGGATTTGTGGTGCTTCTTTTGGACTTAGCAAATTTTCCTTTAGTGCTTATGAAGAGTAAAAAATAAAACAAGTACCTTTATAATTTTCGAAACGATGCGTATTCAATTTCTCTAGCCTCCTATATCAAAATATGAGTTTTCATAAAAAGTGGACTTAGCAACTTTTCACTCTAAGCTAGCGATATGCGATTTTTACGAGTACGGCCATGGCGTATGAGTAACATTATTTCTTGCTTCTATTTCATACTAAAATTATGACACGTTTGCATTTGGCCATTCAAAGGTGGCCGATTAAAAGTCCACCGATTTTCGTGGTTATTAACTTAATTTTTGGGAAAAAGAAAAGGCTTTAACACAAATAAGAAAAAAAAATACAAAAAAGGTGTCAGTTTTTCGATTTTTTCCTTTTTAAAGTTTGTTAAAAAAAACCGATCTGGAAAAACGCCATAGAGATCCATAATTTATGCCCCACAATTTAAGTGTGTTTAGGCGTTTTTTTTTGTCATTATAAAACTCGAGATTTTCCTTAGAAGTTATAAATTTATTGCATTTATGTGCGAGATATAAAAAGAACTTATTAAAAATTAAGTCAACAATTGTTTTTGAGGTTGATATTTTTAAATTATTTTTTTTTTTACGTAAAGCATTTGCCCTTATTCATAAAAAAAAAAACTTAGATAACTCTATAAAGCGAAATTTTTATATAAGTCTTCGATTTATAAAGTATTTAAAGTCTTCTTTATTTTTTATGAATTTGTGTGATTGTCTATAATGTTAACTTTAAGTACCCTATTGTACAAAATGTATCCTAAAGGCATATGGACTCGCCAAAACCCCTATTAAGCATATACAGGGTGTCCAATAAGTACCACGATAAACTTAAAGAGAACGTAGATTGGGGATAACCTCAACGATAAGAAAAAAATTTACTCCATAAAAGTGTCATCATTTTTGCAAATTTGCAATTCCTCTCCAAAAAATCTGTCTATGTGGTACATGGCGTATGAGTAACCAAATTTTCAATCTCGCCACGTATAAGTTACAATCGATCCCAAATTAAGATTTTTGGAGTACAAAAAGTTACCATTTTACTTAATTCTTCGTTTTCAACTTAAGTCGAAGCAAAAGTTCGGCCCATATTTGAAGTACAATTCCACTACAACATTAATTAGCGCGCATAGAAGGCTAATAATAGAAGGCTCCGTCTCCACCCAAAAAGATTTAGTTGTTCGATTAGAAATGAAATATATATGTACGTATGTACATATTTATCACTGGCTACAGCTTAATTTCGAACTGCAGCATCTAAAATATGCACAACGCAAGTCAAACGAATAGAAAAAACTCAGAAATTGACAACTACACACAACTCGAAAGTAAGTACACAAATATGGTATTATGACCGCGGTATTCAAGAAAGCAAAATACAAAGCTAGGATTCTCCTATATTAAACTTTTCATAATGAAATAAGCGAAACTCATTTAGAGGCAAAGTGAAATTGAAAGCGCTTACACGAAAACACAATAAAACAAATTGCAAGCGAGCATTTAAAAACCAAAAAATAAAAAATATTTCAAACATGAAAAACAGCAATTCATTGCAATTGTGAGTGGTGAATTGAGCATACAACATGCAGCAATTTGCCACAAAGGCACTAAAGTACATACGATAATTCGATGTTGCACATTTAAAAGGCTTGTAGGAATGTAAGCATATACTTGTGCAGATGTGTATGCGTATGTACATTAGATTGTACCAGCTTGAAAGCGAACACTCCCTTGAGCCTAAAGTATATTTGGAAGGCAATTTTGAAAAGAAAAAACACTTTTTTACCGAACTTGGGGTCGCCTTTTCAAACCTACGCTGTCAATAGTAAATACCCCATTTCAACGTGATTTTTTTTCCAATTATGTTTACTTATTTATATTTAAGAATTTTCAATTAAAACAAATTTAATTCTCTAATAACACCCATACAAAACGAAGTACAAACCTTTGTAGAAAACCTAAGTAAATTGCAGAAAATTTTCACTCAAATTTCAAACCTTTTTTTATCAGAAATATACAATTTTATTTTATTACGTATTTTCATAGTCCTTGCAATTTTAGTATAATAAAGTGCAATTCCAAAGTAGCTGAAAACTAACGTGGATTTTTTTGATTTTTTTGTTGCATTTGCTTCCATATACGGAATAAATAAAAACTCTTTTTAAAGGGAGGAAATCGCAGCACCTTCGGCAAAAAAAAAAAATCTAAAAAATCAACGGTAATTTTTAGCGACTTGAAATTTGCACTTTATGTGACTAAAATTGAATGGGCTACGAAACTGTATACTCAAAAAATCGAATCCTGCATATAAATAAACTTAAGCGGGAAAAAATATCAAATTTGAAATGGGGTGCTAAGCGATTGACCGATACTGTACAGTCAACAATTCAAATAATTCAAAGGTTATAAGGGTAGTAACTTAGGGTGATAAGAACTAAGTCCTATTGGATAAGTACTAAAACGGGATACTTGAGGTCAATGAACTTTGGAATACAATAAAATGTGACCTACAGAAAAGAACATTCGACGATCATCGATGAAGATATTATGAAAATTTTTTCGAAATTGCCTTGCAAAAATACTCTCGACCTAGGCTGTACGGCCATTGTGTTTTTTTCTGGTTCGGTCTAATATACGTAGAAACAAAATTATATCGTTTGCGAATTCCCAGCGTATTTGCCTTTTTGCTTGTTGCATGCAACAGTGGCGGCAGTAACAAGGCAACAGAGCAACAGCGGAAATGAAATTGTTGAATGCCTTTCCGTTCTATGGGCAGCCGAGAGGACTCATGCACACTCACACGCACAACAATCCAAAAGCTAACACATAACTGCTTTCCACTTAAATATGTGTTTATTTGTTTGCAGATATGTTTACGTATATATGTGTATATATATATATATATATATATATATACGATATCAGACCGGCCGCCGACTGACCGGTTGAAAGGCATGCAGCGAAAGTATTTACTTATATACATTAGTAAATACATATATTTGTTGATTAAATGCTTGGCAATTCTAAATGGTTAAGCAAATTTAGTAACATGCTCCCTTAACAGGTGGGAAGTGTGGTTTGGTTGCTCGAAAATGATGAAAAATATTTGAAATACTATGAAATTCATTAAATACTGAAATTATGCGAAAATGTGTATTTGAACTTAATTACATTTAATGCATTCATTTGTTACTTAATGAGTTTTTTTTTTTTGTGAGCAATAAAAAGTTTTGCTGAACGATAATTTAGCATATTAAATATTTGGAAACACTTTGTTTTTGAAAAGCTGAAACTCATCGTCAACTGAAAACTTAGAAAAGCCGCGCCTTAGGAGTATCGACACACGCCACTTGCGTGTCGATCTCAGATCCGTTTACAAAAAATAAAAGGCGGGAATACTAGGTAATCATGAAATTTGATATGTAAGCATCTGCATACATATGTCCCGAACTATGTATACCCGAAGAGGACCCGAAAAAGTCCTGAAATAGTCCCGAACTAAACCCGAAGGGATCCCAAAAAAGTCCCGAACTAGAGCCGAAATGATACTGAAACAGCCCTGAAAAAGTCCTGAACTAGCCAACGAGAAGTGTTGCTAGATCAGCTGATTAGATTTGTTTTCTTTTGTACTACTTCCAAATTCGTCTTAGTTTACGCCGTCACGGTTTTCGCAAATTTTGCCCATACCGGGAGCAAAGATGCTTAGACATTAAATAAAAAACAAAAGGAGCTACAAAGTTGGATCGCTCGTTGGAGAAACCAAGGTAGGAAAATTGGTCTGAAGATCATAGATAAATATCTTCCTGCCCTTTGAGCTGAACGCCACCCTGATGACCGTCCAAGCTCGGGGTGTATTTTTTTACTTCTTTATTGGCGCTTTAACCGCCTATACGATTTTGACAGAATCCCATAAGGCTCGACAGTCTCTTCTATTCCAAATAGAATTTCAAAGCGAAGTCACCAAGAGCCCTAAGATAAATAATATTATCTTTAGAATAGGGGGCGCGTCACCCAGTTAGAAAAACAAAAAAGCATTAAAACAAATCTATTGTAACATACATCTATTTGGCTGCATATCTTCTTTGATACACATATCGCTAATGCACGTTGATAGAACCCTTGACTAAATTCCATTTCGGGCATGTGCTTCTAGGTACGGTTTTCCTCGGAAACGAAGTCTGATTCTAGTTAAGTCTTCACAGTCGCACATAATATCCTCTGCTATTTCCTGTACTTCGTCACATAACTTGTACTGATCAGGATTAAAGTTCTCCCCGAAAATCGTGCACTTTCGAGGAGCACGGATTCTGGGCCTTTAGTGTACCAAATATGGCTGTACATTCGGGATTTTGGTCGTCCGTCCGGGACACAAGGTCACAAGGCTAATGCACTTGTTTTATGACCTTGAAGGTAAGAAGTTGCATACGCTTCCAGAAAATAACAATGTGCGGAGGAGGCAATTTTAGAACCACCACGGGAACCACGGTTGGTGTTGTTCTCGTTGCGTCAGTGATACCCACTTAGGCTGAGCTTAACCTGCATGGACTTTCCTTTTACTTTTTTTCAACCAGATGGACTCAACATGACTTACAATGGGTTTGCCAGTCTACATCTGAAGAC
>NW_023458558.1:2992414-3005133 GCF_013731165.1 Rhagoletis pomonella
TATTTTATTTGCCAAATTTAAAAAATAAATATGTAAATATTTTCCCACACATCTGATACTTTGCCTATTGCATTTATTAATTGTCCATAATTTAACTAACCATTTATTTGAAAAAAGTAAACAAAAAAAAATCAAAACTGTGATAACTGAATTAAGTAAAGTGGCCTCCACAAATCTACTATATACAAAAATTATATTGTGTTTGGTGCTAATTCAATTTCGTGAATTTTTTTTTTTCTAAACTGGCTAATTCGGTTTAAAATAAATGCGAGCACATAAATTTGTGCAAATTTTTTACGTGAATACAATTTAATTGGATCAAAGCATATGCCACGAAATTCGAATAACAACTTTTAATTAGTCGTATATACATATGTACGTATGTAAATGCATTTCATAAACAAGTATTAACCCTAAAATGGCAGCTTACGTTAATTTTATTCCCATTTCGGCATTTTATGGTACAATCTTGGCCAATGATAGTGTTTCTTCAAAATTGAATGCTCTACAAAAGTGTCCATATCTCAAGAAATATCGATGTTAGCGATTTGGAAATTGAATTTTCTACAAGATTGTCACTTAAATTTCTTCTGTAGCTCTTGTTGTCGCCCTATCTGGGGCAAAAAAATAGACTTTCATGAAAAAATTGGGCTGCGCCGCAATAGACACTTTCATAGAGCATTCATAAAATGCCCCAGAGCTGTAGAATTTTTAAGAAAAAATCAAAGTTTATGTGTATTTTAAACGGAAAATTTTTCCACGCCTTAATAATAATACTAAGCGCTCAAATTTTCAGGGAATTTTTTAGGTATTTCGCACAAAATTTCGAGTTGGGAGTGAAAAAAGTGGTACTCCAGTCAGCATGAATCTATAGCTTTCAGTTATGTTCGCTTTCTGCTGCAGATCAGTTCGATTATGAAAATGGGTACTTTTCAGGAGAGCAAAGAAACTGTTTTAAAAACTATTGTTGTCATTAGGAAAAAGTGCGGTATTCGACATTTTGTTAACGCCAGTATTCTCTGCTTCTAAGAAGACTCGAAATTTGACGATTTGCCAATTTGCGTATCACTCTAATAGTAAACAATAATAATAAGTAATAAGAAAATAATCTAATAATAAATGCATGCGCAAGGTATCGTAATTGAAAAAGCATTTTCATTGCACTATTTCTATTTTCCTGATACTTAACTTACGGTTTTACTAGAAGAAAAGATCCCAGCTCTAAATGACAAAATTTGAATGGCCAAACATTATTTTCCTATAAACAAGCGAAGTACCTAGGAGTCATACTTATCAGCTTACTTTTTTCACAGCGAAATAAGCCTGCATACGAGTTAGCCCGGCAGAGTTCCAAAGAGCCTTCAATCTAAGACCGGATCTCACGCTCACTAGTAACTATATGAAAGGGGATTTTCTCCAAAATCTTCAAAAATCGGTCCATAGGTTGTGCTTGGTTTAAGGCTGACAAACTTGTTTGGTCCATATACAGAAAGGCACACGATATTTTTGGAAAGTTTAGACCTGAAGTTGAGCGGCTAGCGGAGGTGCTTACCGGTCATCGATTATTTGACACGATCGCCAGAAGGCCTGGCATTTTCTACAACGAATTCTGTAGAAACTTCAGAAGCGCAAACGAGTGCACCTTGATAAAATATGAGTATTTACTAGATTTTATCAACCACATTGGCTGGATTCAGAAGTGACGTATGGGGTTACTACTTACACATTCAGTTTTTTTGCCGCCATTCTAGCCTAGCCTAAAGCAGTCATAGAGTACTAAGGAATT
The DNA here is from genome assembly GCF_013731165.1 of Rhagoletis pomonella. Classification (NCBI taxonomy): domain Eukaryota; kingdom Metazoa; phylum Arthropoda; class Insecta; order Diptera; family Tephritidae; genus Rhagoletis; species Rhagoletis pomonella. Next base: position 2,994,201 of record NW_023458558.1, read on the forward strand.
TTGAATTAAGGATCATGCCAGTTTCAATTTTGAAACCAGTGGTAGTTAGAAAAATATTGTTGGGCATTTCTTAATAAAGCTTAATGAATGAATCTATTTCTTTCGAGTATTTCAGTTTATCTATTTATGTAATTCAATCACACTTTTGCAAAAAAAACTGAAATGTGAGTAAATGCATTACTTATTTAAATAAGTTTAGTATTCAAGGGTTAAATTCTAAAAGTTTCATTTCATAAAGTTGCAGTTGTTGTAACAGACCAGCTTAATTAACATTTTAGTCATATAGCCAGTGGCGGCGCACGTATTTGCATCAAAATAAATAATTGCAATAGTACAAAAAAGAAAAACTAACAAAAGCCGATGGCCTAAAGCAAAACAAAGCCAAACTAAATTAATTTCCAATTGATGCCAACGAAATAGTTAAAGAAAAAAGAACTGTTAAATAAACTCTAAAAATTTTAACCAAAAAAATAAAATAAAATCACTGCAAATGTCAATAAACAATAAGCCGAACAAAAAACGCTTGTAAAGTTGTGTAAATAAATGTTGCTATGCGGCAAATGGCTAAATAGAATGCAATCAGCAAATAGTAAATTGACTGACACAAATTTTTGTTCCCTTAATTACTGATTTGGATGTGAGTATGCGAATGTTGTATGTTGTAACATACAAACATACAAATACATACCATATATAGAAAATATAATTAAATCTGCGAAATTACACCTGATGAAAGGAAAGCGGAGGAGTCGATTAAAAAATCAAAGTGCCACACAAAAACCTCGTAAATTTGAACAAATAAAAGATAAACCGCGTGAATAAATTTTAGATAATTTCTACATTAATTTTAGCGTGTTGCTATACACACGCATGGCATAATTAGCTTAACAAATAATTAAATGAACTGACTAACAAAAATTTGCACAATATGTCTTTTCAAATAGTTTACGAAATTTAGTAGGAAAATATGTAATTAAGAACAAAGTAAGCAAAGAGTTTAGCTTACTAAGGTACAAACATTCATGCATTTTATTTTTATTTATTTTTTGATGCAGAACTAGATCTAAATGTTCTAGGAACATTTTTGAATCAAAAAGTTAATTCCGAAAAAAATGTCATCTTTTTGGCGATTAGGGTTCGATATGTACAAAAATATGCAGCTATAATCTGAAATATCCAGCAGAAATAGTTGGTCCAGTGTTCAAAGCATCACTCATGCAAACACTGGGTACTTGCAGAAAAAGTGTTTCAAGGTCTCATTAAAACTCGGGTCCTCACAACTACTGTAAACCTATTAAAAGCTAAGCTGATACTTTTGACATATCGTTAACTAAACGCGTCAAAAGTTGCCAAGTCATTGTTTTGAAAAAAATAAATTTTGAAAAAAAGTCGACTTGGCAGCCATAGGTATATGCATATATGCATATACTACTACTACATATTTACATACCCAGCTATTTTCCTTGCTAAGGGAGCCCTGCTTTAGGTGGGTGGTAGGCCTGTGCGATACTGTAGATACATATGCTTAGCTTTCGAATACTAAATTCGGGGAATTCCTCAATTGATTTCTTTTAGGGAGGCGCCCACCGCTTGTGACATATTTAGTGCAGGGCTAGCCTCGCTAGTTCATCCGTCGTCTCGTTACCGTATATGTTCGTACGCCGAGGAAGAAGAGAGCGGTTGTATTTATGCATGGCCCTTCGTGTTTAATTGCAGGCTGCAAAACGTTTGCGTGGCCGGATAGGCCAAATTATATGTAGTTTCAAATAAAGTATCCCAATAAAAAACCCTGCAATAAATACATACTTGTTGCATCTGAAAATACAGCTATACATTATAGTCAATATGGCTTGGACATTTTCTGCGGGTTTTTAGGTTGGTCCAGGTTTTTGGCATGACATACATACTTGGAAGGCATGCATTCAGTTCTGTAAAATATATATTTTTCCCTGCAGAAGATTCCCAGTAATAATAACCAATTGTTTATTTATCCATGTTTTATAGTAACTATACTTTATAGGTCCGCCAAAAATCGCCAAAAACCCCAGAACATGCTATATGGTAAACAATAACAAATCTCTAGTATCGAAAAATGGTTAAATAAACAATTGGGTATTATTATTGGGAATCTTCTGAAGGGAACAAGAGTTTTCCGACCGAAAAAAAACATTTTCAATAATTCTATACCATTTCTGCGGAAAATTTTTTTTTCCCATATAAAATACATGGAAACATTGTGTGCTTTGCCGACCTCTAAACATTTTTTGATTTCCAATTAAAAAAGGGGATATTTTTTCGGCATAGAACAATCCTATGGGTGCAAGCATTAAAATTCCGATTTTTTTTTTTTTGGATCTTGCTAGTGTGCACATACGTGTACATACATTCATTAGGGTGACCCAAACTTTTTTCCAACTCCCCCCAGAACTGGAGAATATTGAAAACTCGATTAAAAAATATATATTTTTAATGATTATAAAGCAATTCTGAAGATAATGTCGACCGTCGACTAGGTATTGGCGCTTTTTTTCGCTGAAGTTTTTTTATGCGTGCCCTTATTCGTATCAAGTGACGATGTGTATGGAAAACGTTAAAGCACCGGTGAAAAGGTTAAATATTAACCTATTGAAAAATTAAAAATAAGAGTCTACTTATTTTCCACTTTCTATAATACCGAGGCGGGTGTGTATTTTTCCAATAACATTCCAAAAGATTGATTTTCCTGTGTATAATCTGGCTACCCTAATGTGCATACATATACAAAAACACATATGTATATACATACGTACATATTTATGTAGCAAATATTTCCACCTAGGAGAGCGAAATTAAATATGCTTAACGTTCATTTGTCAGGTATCGCCAAGAGTGATGTAATAAAAGTACCGCTATATCATTGTCAACTGCAGCAAATAAATGAGCAAAACTCAATAATAAGGTTCAGAGCTCAGAGCCCATCTCATAGCACAAGTCAGATCATTCATGCGGAGTCGGCTATGAAGTTGACATAACACAGCCACTATCAGAAATACCAACAACAATACCAATAGCTGTGACAGTTTTAGTACATACATATATATGTATGTATGTATATTAGACTGCACCAATCCCCATACAAAAAAAATCGATAATGTGTTTCCACTGGAGTTATAAAATCTATAATATTTTAAGACGACCTCCAAAATATTTCGGAAAAATATTGAGATTAATACCTCCAAAAATGTAGTTTTTTATGAATAAAAATAGTTTCTTAAAGAAAAAATTTTTTTTTTAAATCCCCTCAAATGACAAACGGTTTAAGCTTGAAAAATTTGCATAAAAATATTTAAAAAATGTAAAAAAATTTTGAACGGAATCGTAATAAAGAGATTTTTATTTTTTCAGAGATTGGTATAAGAAAACCTTAAATAACTGAGGCTAAATTCTTCCGATATAGACTTGTGAGGTATTATTACAAAGGTATTTTCTCGCCCTTTGTATTTCTTTGCTACTAAACCCATTCAAGGAATAAAAGAGAAAGTTACGAACATCAATCAAAGTTGAATTAAGATATGTTGTTATTTGAAAAAAAAAATTGTGACACGAATACTTTAATTTTTTTTTTTACAGAAATGAAAACAGTGGGAAATGCCTTCCATCTTAAATCCCATAAGTCTAACTCAGAATAGTTTTTCGATCTTTCAAAAAAGTTAAAAACAGCATCAAAAATCTCAATATTACGATTCCGTTGAAAAGATTTTTAAATATTTGTATGCAAATTTTTTAAGCTTAATCTGTTCTGTCATCTGAGTTCTTTAAGAACCCGTTTGTATGCATAAAAAACTCCATTTTTGGAGGTATTTTGAAATCGGTTCGGCTCACGTAAATCTTAATATTTTTCCGAAATATTTTGGTGGATGTCTTTAAAAGATAATAGATTTTATAATCCCGGCGGAAAAACTGCAGCTTTTTTTGTTGATGCAGTCTAATGTATATGAAAATTTACAACAGTAACGACAATTTATATTATTAAAAGTGTTAAAACCACAATGTGACAGTTGGCGGTGTGGCAGCTACATATAGCAAAGCAAGTATGAAAGCCAACCAAACAGCAGCGCCAGTCAACCAGCCAACCAGCCAGAAGCAGCATATCGGAGTCAAAAAGCGAAGTCAAAGTGCGGCAGCGACAACAAAAACTAGACATTGTTGCACAAGCATTGAGCAAAATGTAAGACGAACTCTCGCGAATCCTATCGCATTACTTCTGGCTGCTAAGAAGCGCAAAGGTGATGAGACAGAAGTGATAAACGTCATCAACTGTGAAGTGACACACCAATGGATGACAGACATACAGAAGATGCATTTATGTCACCGAGCTGCGTACAGACAAGTGCCATATGTCATGGACTTGAGAAGTGTTGCAATTGCTTGCTTTTTGGTTTATAAAATGCCGTGGTAGCTGCTTGCCATAATTTTCACATTTTTAATTTGTGGTTATCACAATGTCACAATAAAAAGGCAGCGAGAAAAACTGTACGGGCACAAAGAAATGATGATGCCATAGGGCAAGCATATGTATGTATGTACATTAGGGTGATGCAAGTATGCACTGGAATAAAGTTAGGTCCGAATTTTAAATCTCTTATCCCTAGGATTGCCGATACTCATGACTTTCCACTGCATTCAGTCGATGAGAGAGCAGTTACATTTCAGATCAAAAACAAGAAGGCTCACAAGGTATGGCGCTTCCAATAGCTCAATAATCAGAGTCAAACAAAACATTGCACTAGTTTCTCTTCTGTGCCAGTTGATGCGAAGTACTTCTTCACCTGATGTTTTCATCGGAAAACAGCCTTATATTTTTCTTTGTCACCAGCAGTGCCATCCGCGTTGAACGGAGCTGCTGTATTTTAGTTCGCTGTGTATACATTTCGTTGTAAATCTCACCCGTATATCTTTTGTCTTCTGAGAGATTTCGTTTTGTCCTCGTCCACCCTTTGCATCTCCATCTGATTCGGAGAAGGTAGAACAGATAAAGCTCTTGTTTTTAGTGATGTTGTCCGCATACGCCAGAACTTGTACTCTCTATAAAAACGTATACTCGAACGGTTCAGTTATGTTACCCTATTTGAAACCTCGTCAGGTATCAAACGGCTCGGAGTAGTCCTTCCCAATGCTGACGTAGGTTTTGATAGTGCTCAACGTCTTTTATTACGGCCTTATTTATTTTGTGTGGACACCAAATTCATACACAAAGACAAGTTCTTTTCATTATGTCGAAAGCGGCTGTTATCTCGATAAATAGGTGGTGTATGTGGATCGTATTCCCGCGAGAATCGTCCTAAAGTGAAGTATTGGTAATATATTAGAGCCCAACCAATTCGCTGCCGGATCGTTCAGACTTCACACAATATGCTCCTTATCCGTATGGCAGATGTTTAGAAGACTGATCTTGCGACAGCTGACGCGTAGTGTCTCTCTTGCGAAGAACATAATTTCAAGCTCAATTCTTGCAATACTCATCTTGAGATACTCCCTAGTATTCGGGTGGGCGGTACCGCGCTCGGTATGCTTGACAGCTCAATGCCTCTCCTGTCAAGGCCTGGAGACCTGCCAACGTTCATAAGCTATGTTTTTATGTATATCTGATAATGGTTAGATATGTTGATATGTTTTAAATTTCTTTTTCAGGATGGTTGAATACAAGCATTGCAGATCACCAACGATAATGGGCAGAATATGGATGGATCCATAAAATGTTCTTTAATCTTCTCAGAATAGTAGCAGGCAAAGCCGTTCAACCATTATGTCCTATTAAATAATCTATGGATAATGATTTCTACAGCCGAAATATAGATAGAGAAAGGTGTAGCCTTTAAGGAAGTCTTAAGTTTGCATCGAAACGATGTACATATTTTAATACGAATTCGTGAGGTAAAGGTTTTTGAATGACCACATTGAATCTTAAACCGATGAATTCTAAAATAATATACTAGACTATATATTATGGGAAGGTCAAAATAGTATTTGATAAACGGTAAAAATATACATTACTTTAAATTTTCCAATGGAAGGATTAAATTTTTTGAACCTTGCCCCGTGCCCGCGGGTCTGTGGGAGGTAATTTTCATGCAACCCTTCAATTGTCTGCTGTACATGACCTGCAAATGCATTCCAAATGGGTTCGAGTCAGTGTAAGTATGTACGTGTGTAGGTACACATCGTAAGTTGGTAGTCCTATACATTTCTTGCGCGGAGCTACGTAATTTTACGTTTGTAGATACATATGTAGGAATGCGGGGAACTGAGACTGTCCACAGTAGATGAAGTCGCCGACTGAATACTTAATTTTAGCGGTATTTTGGAAAATGCAAATCTCTTCGCCATATCCTACTACCTCCAATTAAATTTGTAGGCGTATACGTTCGCATTATGGTCGTCCTTAAAAAAAGGTTTGTGACAAAACTAGATTTAAAATATCTACGCTAAGAAACGTAATCTGTTTAATGAGAGTATTTTGTTCTTATTCCCCATTTTTTTCTTATTTCCCGTTGGCTGTAAACTGTAGGCTTCTCTTTAAAGCTTCTGAACATTACTAGTGAGATACTAGAGTGCCAGTTGCTGTCGAAATTCTACAGTCTTTCTAGTTTTTATGGGCCTTGGAGAGGTTTCCTAACTTAACACGTAGCCTAACTTATAAGGTACAAAGTAACTTATAAGTACCGCAAAATCTTCTGTTTTGGAACTAAACCGTGACTGCAATGTTGTATATTTCTCAAAGTCTTTGGTCGACTTCTGCAGGATTTCGAGTTGAACCGATACATTCCAGTTTATCGATAAATTTCAATGATTTGATACATATCGGTAATTCTATGAATTTCAAAAGCATTAACATCCGATAGCTCAACAAAATTCGATAACACCGAAATTCGGGGGCTCGATAAATTCTGACAACTCAAAAATTTATATATCTTTCTCTGTTAATACGATAAAATATAAGTAAATAAAATCGTCAAAACATCGAGGTATGCATATTTTTGGCACTATCTGTACTTCTTAGATTGTTTGAAAATTTTGTCCAACCTTATCAACCTACTTACACAAATACATATACGAGTACGTATAGCAGCTATGACTACTTACCGCATCACTGTGGTCATGTGCAACCTGCTCGCATGAATTAACCGTTAGCAAGGCAAGTAGTAAACGATGAGTGTCGAGTATGGTACAATTTGCAAGGCCAATACGCGTTTCGCATGCGAAATTCACCGTAACCGAAAAAGGTGTAACACATTGCAGTGTTGTTGCCAATGTTGCCGAGGCTACCTACAAATGTATGTACCTCTCTTGCTGTATTTACAAGCAAATATTCCTATACCCCCACAATAATCAAGCGTTTGCCTCGCTATCGAATCTGTGTTGCACTAGACTGTAGAGTAGGTACTTTTCCACGTGATCATTCTATCAATTGCGCTTGCAGATTTTGGTTGCGGCTACGACTTGCAGGCAAAACACGTTGACAATTATGTCGTGCTGCGTTCTCTATCATAAACTAAGTGCATATGGGTAGGAATGAGTAAACACCTATGTTGTAGGTATATACTGTATGTATGTGTATCAGTATAGGTATGTTAGGGTGGTCCTTAAGTTTAGGAAGCAAATTTTTACATCAGATTTCTTAAGATTATGTTTATGATTAAGCTTAAATCGGGACTGAGATTGAGATTAACATTAAAATAGCTGTTCATTATTCTGCAGGAAAACCGTCATATAATACGCGAAGGCATTTTTATTAATCTCATCAGATCTGTACTGGGTATATGTATGTATCCCAGTGTCAGACGAAATAGATTTAAGAAGATTTTGGTTTGAAAATACTTTTGGAAAGGGTTGCCACCTGTTTTATAGGACGACTTTCGTCAACTTATTACAAGATATGCGTATGAGATATTCAAATATTAGTGTAAAACGAAAGGATTTTATGAAAGCTTTTGTTTAAATATACTTTTGGTTAGGGTTGACACCTACTAGAAACGTCAGATTCGTAATAAGCGATCTTGGTAATTCCTGATTGTAAAGCTTTAAGTGAAAAGAAAAATTTATTTTTTAATTGTCAACTTGATGTTTTTGCTACTTACCTATATTTTATATGCCTCGTCGCTTTTGTCGTCATTTTTATCTTCGCTTTGCTCGTCGCTCTTGTCGCCGTTCCACTATGTTTTTAGCCTTAGGTTTTCTACATCATGTAAAGTAAATGAATTCAAATTTTCTTTTTGTCAATTACGATGTTTGATTTCACAGTTGAATAGTGGAACTAAGAAATACTTCGGGGTGCTTGCGCATTTCATTTTCTTCAATAAGAAAATTATTTGCAACCTTAATGCAGTTCTACACAGAGAAAATACTGCCTAATATAATAGAGTGTGGCTTTTTCTGAATAAGAAATTTAATAGGACAACAATAAGGAATCGCCTCCACCTTCATCCAAGACTAATTCATTAGGATGTTATTTTAATTTTGTTTAGAAGTCATACTTTTTCCGTGCAGTTTACTTAGTTCAAAAATTTCCTTAGCGTTTCAGCAAATAAGGGGATTTTGTACTGAAACAAAAACTAGAAATTAAATATAAGCTAGGCACACACACGCCAAACATACTTTTTCGGAGCTTCTTCTCCGATTCGTTGCGTGCGCGTTGATGTTGTCACACAAAGAGGAGCGACCTAGAGTTTTACGCCGACTCCGAATGGTTACAATATTGTTATGAGAAGCTGTTTTTCATGGCATAAATAACAGTCGGAGGTTTTGTTTTCCCTGCCGAAGGGCGACCGCTATTAGAAAAAAATGTTTTTGTTTATTTTAAATTTTGATGTTGGTCGGAAACTGGGCTTTAACCCAGGCCCTGCAAAATGGTAGCGCGCACTGCTAATTACTACACCACAGCGGTTGCTGATTGTTAGTTTTTGAAAATTTCGATCGTTTCGGGTAAGAGTTAACCCCTTAACCCCCCTATGTGTTCGCCGCTACTGAATTCTATAAACTGTCGGTTTTTAATTGTCATGAAAATTGTGTTGCTAGCTCCATTTTTCCAACATGTTGCAAGCTTTTTCACAGTGTGAACAGAGTGCTACTTTGCTGAGGAAATGTTGTGGAATTTCACACTTATTTCACTGAAAAAAATTTATATGCAATTTGACAGCTTTTTCACGTGAAACGGGAAGATAATACTATGCTTAAAATGCTTTGAAACTTACTTGTAGAAGTCGCTGTGGCCGCAAGATATGATTCAAACTTTCTCAAAAAAAAAAAAAGCTCATTCGGTTAATGAGTGAAGAGTGGAAGTCTCGTCTTCACCACTAGCCAAGGAAACACGAAAGGTTCATTGAAATATGAAGACAATGTTATTGGCATTCTTCGATAGCAAAGAAATCATCAAAATAGTCAAACTATTCTGGCGAATGTTGTGAAGTGGTTAATGGCTGCACTTCGTCGACTTTGGACCGAATATCGCTATAAAGCAAGTTCGTCTGTGTTAAGTGATAATGTTCCAATCGCTCAATACTCAGTGTTCGCCAGTTTTGCACTTGAAACCGAGTCGGAGTGTTCTATGATCCAACGTATTCACATTACATATTTGGCTTGTGGCTGTGGGTTCTCTTGAATTTCAAAACCAGCCGTGAAAGCAAAAAGATCTTAGGTATTGAGTTCAGGGATTGTTTGGAAATTTTGTGCGTATTTGGCAGCACTGAGCCATATAAATGTATTTCTCTGCTGAATCCCCGGAAATAGCTAATGGGATGGCCAGATACGACTCTGAGATGCCAATTAACGAGGCGGATAACATAGTAAAACCAAATTTAAGTGATCACGTTGGAAGAATTTATGAGTACACCATGGCCGTTGCGAATGGCTTGTGGAATAAGCCTGAAGACTGTAAAATTTCAAGACTACTATAACTGCGCCTTAGTAGCAAAAATAAGGTCTTCTTAAACTAAATAAATAGATCTAACTTAATAAATAGCCTAATCAGGCTGGTGCTGCAATTCACTTCCTAGTGGATTTTAATCAAATTCGCTTTGAATTCAAATTGGCGGGGATTATTTTTGCAGAAACTCTCGCGATAAAAATGTACATGTCCGGGCCTAAAGTCAAAGCGTCTTAAGCACATGAGATCACGCTTGCTTCTTCCAAAGTCTGGCTAATATAGCGGAAATGAAACTCCTGGATTCCCTCAATTTCACTTAATAACTAAATTATAATAAATAAACTAAAATATACATATATTCGCATTCATTTAGTTTTCTATTGTTTAAGCTTTAATTTTTCAATTCGCCTTAAATCTTGCTGTAAGCTTCGTTTTTGTTTTTTTTTGTTTGTTTGCACAACTAATATTAGTGAGAAACTAAAAAATTTTTATTAACGCACGTAACGGTGCATTTGATTGAATTAATTTTTGTTTATCGCCTAAATGTATGCACACTGCATAATCAAAGAGGCAAATCCTTCGATCAAGACAACATCCATGCGATTGCGGATTTGCACATTTAAGCTCGCACACGCACACATGTGTTTGTGAAAATACATATGTAAATGAAGAGTGAAATAAAAATTAAGTGATATTCAAATAGAAGAAATGAATGCGATTGCAGGTAATGGAATGAAATGGCAAGGAAAAAAATATTCATACAATATGAATCAGAGAAAAAAAAATCGTATTGAACACAACACAATGGAAATGTAATGAATTGAAATGTGATGGCATGACATGCATACATACATCGCGCTTAAGGTTTACATGCGTAAGCATGAATTCACAAATTTAATGCAATGGAATGTTTGTGATGAACGTAAATAAATTTGATTCTTCCAATTTTGCCACTAACGAAGTGCTATTGTGGCGAATGAAAATATATAACGGGTGATTTTTTTGAGGTTAGGATTTTCATGCATTAGTATT
>NW_023458558.1:3025133-3036035 GCF_013731165.1 Rhagoletis pomonella
TTTTTCTATTTTCTTTTACATTTAAGTATTTTTGTAAGTGCAACGTTTTTGGTGTTGGCCAATGGCCAGCGGCTGAGTCTTTCATTCATTTCTTGTCTTGGCCACTGGCCACTGGCCATTCAACCGATTTTTTTTTTTTTTTTGGCCAGCCACTATGGTCAACGGCGCTGTGCCTTATTTTTTGCTCTTCTCTCAACTGACTCTTTTGGCTAAAGTTTCCAATACCTTCTTTAGGCAAAATGTGCAAAGCAGCAAACCGTAAAAATAAAATGCTAGCAACTGATTTATGCAGATACATTAATGTACAATTTTTGAACATTTAAAGGAAATTCAAGCAAATAAATGGCACTTGGTCGTTTAATGGGCATACTTACATGCATACCAATGCATTTAGATTCTAAATGGAGACAGGAATGCAGTCTAGCAAAGCTCTTCGAATTATGCCATTGAAATTTTTTTTATTCGTTTGTTTTTTAAATAATCAATATGAGATATTCAAACAAAACTTGACATGGAATGGGTGAAGTTGGTTATATCTTCATAGATGCTCCAGCCACATTTCTGCGTCAAAAAGAAAATTTTGGAAAAAAACGCTTACATATTTTCGGCGGTTAGGGCTCCATATAATATTTCTACCTTGTGAAAAGCTTTAACATAAGAAAGCTAGAACTTAACATTACGCCCGGTCTTGGCCAGATAAAAATAATTCATCTTTTCCAAGTTTCTTATTGTTTTAGATAGGGCACAGGTATTTAAACTTCAAAATGTTTCCACAGTATTATAATTGTTTGAGAAGATGTTGAAAGATTTAGGAAAGAGCAACAACAATTTCGATTGGGGTCAACTTGTTAAACTAAAAAGACGTCCGACACGTTTCACCCGCCCCTCAATATACAAATTATATAATCTTTTAAAAAATAAAAAGATACAAAATTTTACATTATTAAAAATTTCACCAAATTGAGCAAGTGGTCCGATTAGCTCAAGCAACTATGTTGACAACACTTCTAGTCATTTCATGCTCAGTATGTACCCTCAGTTTCTTTTTGTTTGTTTAATTTTGTTTAATACTAAACAATTAATTAAATAATCTACATCTATATCTACATATATCTATATATATTATATCTATATATATAAACATGAAATGTTTTCCGTATGTCGGCGATGCCTGACCAAACGGCTGAATTGTACAAATCACTTTTTTGTGTGGAAGGTTTTTCGATAAAAAAAATTCAAAACTTTTCGTTGTTGTTGCCAAAAAATTAAGAAAGCTGGGATCTTCCAAATTCATATTCCATAGAGTTTTCTGTACATTGAAAGTCACTAAACTAATAAACGGCTGGCCCGGTTTGGTACTCACATTTGAAATATATATGAATACCTTGAAAAGAAATATTCCTACCAAAAATTTGCTCGCCAGGTGGCGCTGGGGCCAGGATATTCCTAAAAATTTGCGTCTACTTGCCGATTTGGCTTATATTTAGAATACAATTTAGCCAATTAAAAAAAAAATATTCGGTCTAAAAACTTATACTCGAAATCTTTCTAAGAAATCAAATTAGAAAGCTCGAAATTTACCAGGCGCCATACTGGATACGCCATTTTGAATTTTGCAACTCTGACAGCGGATTCATTAACTATGAAAAACAAAAAACTTCTAGTACAAAATTTCGAATAAGTTTTTCAAAGCTTCGAATTTTGGCCGCACTTTTGGGTTTCGGCCGCATTGTGCGCTGGGAAATGGATAGATATTCATATCTACATATATTTGTAAAAGTATGTATGTAAATATGTGCCGGGTTGCAGCCAAAATGAATGGAAAGTAGCGAATGAAGTTTTGACAGAGTATTGCCATTACAACTGCGGTATATATAACTTATATTGTAAAAGGGGGCGTGGCACATCCCATAGGCGTGGAAGTTTTAATCAGCTATATCTTCGAAACCATGAGTCACGTGAACTTGATATGCAAATATATCTTTGGAAGGTGCTTATAGTACGTATAGTACATATCAGGCACCGTAAATAACAATAATTTTTTTCAACAGTAAAACTTGGCCAGCTATTTTTAAGTCCAAAACCATTATCCAAATTATACAAGTTTGGTATCAAGTGAAAGAGGACTAATATAGCTTTAATACTGAAATATTTAAACGAGTCAAGCCAGCTATTGAAAATTATTTAAAAAAAAATATTAATTAAATACCATAGAACAAACCTTGGATCAGGATACCGAATTTGTTTAATTTGGATAAGCGTTTTGTTTATTATTAGGAAAATACTTTTATTTTGGACTTAAAAATATTTGGCTAAATTTAGCTGTTGAAAAAAATTACTGTTATTTACGGTCCCTGGCATATGTATATGTAAGTGAGACAGCTATAACATCGAAACCATAGGTCGTTTCTTCGACGTGCAGTTTTTGGGGCCTGCCGATGAACTCTGCTTTTCATCCGATGTTGAGTTCGTCGGAGAGTCGTCGTTTTATTGTTAACTTAACTTGTGTTATTCCATTAATGATCATTCTCAGATAAGCAAAATGTTTTTTGAGTTCGGTGATGAATTCTGTCTTGATTTGTAACTCTATGGCCAAAACCTAGACGTAAGATAACAAAATATTGCGATTGTGTGAACTAATTACCGTTTTGAGAGGAGAACTCAATATCGAGAGAAAACAAAAGGCTCTTTATAATTTTGTTGCTGCAAAGACTAATTCAAAGTGAGATTAAATGCAAAGTCCTGCTAATAAAAAAAATTAAAATAAATTAATTTTACTCATTAAATACAATTCAGAATAAACGGCTATCACGTATTCCACTATGAAAAAATAAACGATTTATTTGCTATTTCCTGCGATATTTTCATTACGATTGAATTGCTTATCAATTACCTATGCACAAGCAAATACAAATACTTGCATTTAGTTATACATACATACATGCATATGTACGTTAAATGCACACTAATTAAATCAATTGTTAACTGAGCTTTTAACTTGCACATTCACAAAGATAAAGTACTTACCTCGTGTTTGAATGAATGAATAAATGCTATTTAATATATAATTAAATAAAATTATTAACACAAAAAATGCTTGAACACTTTCATTTCTGCATGTGTGTTTGTATTTATAGGCGTTAATTGTTAAATCATGCAAAATCGGCTGCCGTACTAAGCGGCAATCAGCAATCAACGCTGGCATCAATAGCTTTAGTATTAAATACATACCATACTACATACATAAATATGTATAATAAACCCGGTAGTAAACTAAGTTATCCTTTCATAAAGTAGCTGAAATTCTTAACAAGGCAATGTCCTACGAAGAGTCGATAGCTAGTCTATCCTTCAGGATGTAGTACTTCTGCAACACTTCGTAAATGCATGGAGCCGATATAAGCCAGTTTACTACGAGCCCCCTCTGTGACACTAACTTTCCGATGCAAAAAGACTTATAGAAATCGGTTGACGTGGTCCAAAGTTATACGGTAACATACATAAAAAATAATAAAAAAAAAAATAAATAAATACAAAATATTCCGACGAACTGATAACCTCCTCCTTTGTTGGAAGTCGGTTGAAAAAGGAAAAGGGTGTTTCGTACCACTTCCGAGCTTCTTGGAAATTTTTCCTTCAATTTTCTGTGGAGATAGCCGTGAGTTTGTTGGTATTTTCCTTGTACATACTTAACAGAACCCTGGTTTTAAAATGGACTATAGGCACTACAGTTCTTCTGTCAAGTCAATGCGATCCTGTACAGCTTACCATACAGATTTAAAATACCTGAAGAAGATGTACAGAAGCATATCGGTTTACTAGATATATCTAAAATATTTACGATTTCGAGTGGAAATTTTCACTGTATCGTTTTTGTCTACCAAGCTAGACACTTTTTACGCAGACCCTCACCACCTCGCTAGTTTAATCACTATTCATTTAAATTGAAATTGCCAACATTGGCCTACAGTCCTTTCTCAATATTATGCACTTGCCCCTGAATTTCATTTTGATTTGGTTTTATATGCCAGCTAAGCATTGGAGCTCTCTTCGAATAATCCGAAATTGCTGCTTGAAGCTGAATTTTCTATAAGAAGACCTTTCGATTATAAATTAAGCAGAACTTATATTTAGACCATGCGTTGGGAAGGATGTCTTTGCACCGGTAGCGCCAACAGCAACTGTCCTATAAACTTCTCTGAATTTTATAACGACGAAATCGTCATTTGATTTATATACAATTTAGATCAATCGCTTAACGTAAAAGAAATAAAGAAGTTTGAACATCGCGGATATTTTTCGCACATGTGTTCCGTTCCTTAAGATGAGGTCTCAATCATTGATTTATGTAGATAGAATATTAAAAGACCATAATTTATTTTTAATTATTAATAGAGTAGAATGCTCCTAGAAATACGAAACAAATTATGAAACTTCAAAAATCTCAGTATCTGGTAAAAAATGTGAAGCAAAACTACTTTCTTTTTTATAGACGTACATATCGAGCCCCAACTGCCAAAATAAAATGTAGCTTACGTTATTTCGGCGGTTAGGGCTCGATATGTATATGTATACATATACATATATACTACAGAATCTGTTTGTTTTTTTTTCGCTCACATCATCTGTCAATTTCGCAGCCAAATTGGTTGGCAGTGACACTGTCTGTGGTGAACAGGAGTTAAATCATTCCAATTCCGACAAGTGGCTTTGTTTTGTAAAATTAAAATCCGAAATGAACTGGAATAATTTTTTATATTTTATTTATTTATTATCATTATTTATTTATACATTTGTTTGCACTTTCGAAAATCTTTTTTTACATACATACATACATACATAATTTAATTACAAATTTATTATGTTGTTACACACAAATATGCATTTTACTTGTAAGTCCGGCTGTGTGCGTGTGTGTGTGTTTGTTTTACATGTCCGTTGGTATTTGTATTCGTTCTCCACGATTTAATTATAACTATTCATTATTATCGACATATATTTATTATAAGTACTGTATCTATAGTGCATACATACATATATGTAAGTATGTGAATAGTACCTAAACTTTTTTGACCCTAGGACATAGATACATATCGCATTTGCTACAAGAGTGTCATAATCAAAAAACCAAAAATGTAGTTAACTATGCAGAAATGAGCTCCACCTCTTCTTCTATGTTTTGTATAAATAGCTATATCGATTAACCATAGCTCAGTAGAAGAAAAGAGGTCTTAATTTTTACTATAGGCGCGTAAGTATTCTGTAAACTTTAAAGCAACTTTTATCGAATTTTTAATTTTTTGGGATATGTCACTCTTGCAGCAAATAAGCGTTGTGTACCTACATAATTATATACATACATATACGTATATCTTCAATACCTAGGCAAAATGTACTTGTGAAATTTTTTTCAATCTCCATTTTTTATATATTCTAGTAGCATGGGTTCAAATATGTTCTCTTACACAAATCCTTAGATATATTTTATATATTATTATAATTATTGGTTTCTTAGGAATTTCTCCAAAATAATTACTAATGCATATTCAAAGATTTTAAGGTTTCCCCTATAAAATTTAAATTTTTCATTTAAGTAATTTTGCGATGGTAACGCTAATATAATTAAATACCATACCATATACTTAAAAATACCATCATCATTTTTCTACGCACAAAATAAACACATCCACGGCACTTTAAATATCTGCTAAAAATTTAGGGATCGCTACCAGGGTGTCAAAATTTAATTTTGTTATCGAAAAAAATTCTCAAAAATTTAGACTAAGACAGGGCACTGAAAAGCACAGCGAAACAAATTGATGCGTTGATCAGCGTCACGAAAACGCAAGCATTATTGGTACCAATTGGCAGTGCGGAATGGGCACACTAACCACCTTAGTAGGGTTCGTAGCCTATCTAAACCTCTGCCGTACTTTGGATCCGGCATTCGGTTGTAATGCCAATCCATATCGAGCTAGCAATGTCAACTCTACCCTTATTCTGGTGTTAAACCACAACAATCACGATACTCCCCGAGGAGCCTAACTCGAAAATAGGCCAGAGTGAACGCTGGCGCCTCCTGTTCCTTGTGACGCCTACCAGAACTAAGTCTCCGGTTAGACCTCGTAGCCGAAGCTAATAACAGTTCAGTTTCCATATTAATCCGGACTTTTGAGCATCGAGGCACATCTACACCTCCTGAAAACTTCATGCGCAAAGCCCCCAATATTTGTCACTGTCCAATGCATGGGGAGGGAAGTGTCGAAGTCGTAGGTTGTCCATTTTATCCCAATGCTGTCGAGACTCCTCGCTTCCGAGTAAATCGGGCAACCCCAGAGCACGTGTTCAACATCTTCAGTCTCCGCTACGCACTCACACCCTTCAAAATCGTGGAGGTTCCTCTCGTGTAAGACTACATTAAGAAGTCTGTGCCACGTCAGGAGGAAACCCAGACGACCGTTGAGGCTACTGTTCCCAGCTGTGGGGCAAAGCTTATGCGCTCACCGATAGGCAGCGCCAAACATTTGACTTGCGTTACATAACTAAGACTGACCCTTGACAGCTTGTCCTTGAGCAGTATATCTTGTTCACTCACATATGTGGCCCCAGCTTATGAAAACGTGAAGAAGCTGTTTCATCTTACGCTCAATTTCGGCTCTAGGCTGGCCCTTCACCAAGACGAGAAGGTCATCCGCATACGCACTGAAGCCACAGCGCGGCTCAAGCTTCTGAAGCAGAGAATTCACAATATTGACCCCAGATGGATAATTTTCCAAACGCTAGTAGCGGCATCTCAAAATCTGTTTAAAATTTTTAAATTCTTGTATGGCTTTAGATGTGCACGTTTTAGGGACCACTTTAGTGTACATACGTATATATATTTATGTAGATTTGTAGAAGATTAACTTGCTCCTATGAACTTTAAACAACTGCGTAGAAAGTATTTAAGGAATATGAAAATTGTTTATTTTGGCAGCGTTTAAAAATACCTGAATCAATTTATTGCAAAATTTTAACGTGAAAATCTTCTAAGCTATTGGGAAGCAATTGGTAACACATGTACAGATTTTCTCAATATACTTGCAACGGCATTCCACTCATCAAAGCCGGACACCAGTTAGAAAAAGTTATGACGAGAATATAGCTTTAGCTGCTTTAGCTGCTTTAGCAGGATGCCGAAGTCCTTGTTACGTTCTTAAAATACTTTCACGCCCTTTAATCAAAATCGCTAGGAACATTTTATAATCGTTTTCTTGCAATACATAGTGATACGGCCTAACGTACATATGTACACACATACTAATACTTGAACAATATAACAATCAATTATGTATTTATTTGCGGCCAGGCCACCACCAAAGCTTTTAAATACATTTAAAATTTTCTAAATTAATTTTGCGGACAGGTTCTCCACTTTATCTTGTACTTCAATACATACGCGTATGTATATAAAATGCGAGTGTAAACATATTTAATTACATAACTTTATTACACCTACGTATTCTTATTATTTCAAAGACATTGTATAACAAGAAACTGTAGTATTTTGTAGTGCTTAATCATATTTAAGTGTATTTGTTTGACAAATTGTGTAGCTGTTTTTGTTATTTGTTTAAAACTATAATAAAGTATAATTTTTATATTTCTAATTAAGATATTCTCATTTATTTAAACTTAAAGATATTTCGGAAAATAAAAATATTTTAATGAAAATAATTGCCAAACTAAACACAAGCTTATAATTTTTTTACTCCTGGGCATATGTACATACATTAATATTTTTTTTTCTTCGAGAAACAAGCTTTTATATACTATGTATTTGGAATTTTGGGCAACGGAAAAGCTGCATTTGAATCCCATTTCGAAAAACTAGCAGATTAGATTCAGTATTCTGTATTGAAACTTCAATACTTTTCGGTACACTTTTACTTAACGGAAACAGCACCCATCATTTCACATTTAACAAAATACTATTTGTATTTATATAAAAAAAATTATTTTCCGATCGAAACTTGTCACGGAATTGGACTGGTATGATAGTTACATATGTGGATTTTTTTCTCTTTATTTTCTTTGTGGATTTTCTTTCTTTGTGGAACAATTGAAAATGATGAAAAATTCATGCGAAAAATACATCAATCAACTTTCCTTAAATAAATGTTGTGGATGTATTTTCACACCCTTTTTTGAATATACCATCAAAAGAGGCGCCAATTTGTAAGACAAAAACTGAAAACGAATGAAATGAAGAAAAGTCTTATTTTTTGTTCGTAGTAATACAATTTTACAATACAGGTTGTCCTAGAACACCCATCTATGAGGGCCACCAAAATGTCTTTAGACTAGCTAAGGATAAAACGAATTTTGTCGGTAAAAATATTAATATTGTTTTTCGAAATATTTTCCAGAATGATTGATGCACTTTTGCTTACGCAAAAATCAATTGACGAAACATTTTTCCCACAGTGATATGGTTCAAAGTCATGCTTTTGAACGCGTCTACTGGCCATACAGATCGTTGCCCTCGCAGTTTTTTCTCGATGATTGCTCACAAAAATAAATACATATTTAGGTGAACTACTATGGACCGAACTTCTGCCATCTTTTGTAAATTTTTCCTTGGAAACAAACCGGCTTCGACCTTATACCATCTTTGGTGCCATTTTTCGTTTTATTTAGGTGCCAAATCAGTTCGATGATTCTGTGCCTATAAATGATCGCGCGAATAAAATTCTAAAACGCTCTTACCGGAACGGATGTCATTGTTCCCAATTTGTAAAACGACTTCGTATCGACGTCGTTTTCGACTCGTTATAGGGAACAATTTGTTTGCGCAAAGACGTCTCGCCAGCGGGCCATAAAAACGACTGGCCGGAGGGCCCCAAAAATGATTCACCGGGGAGCCGCAAAAACGATGCTCAAAATCTTTAACAAAAACCGTATACATAAATCCCATTTCAAATTATGTGCAATATTTTAAAAAGAAAAACAAACACAAAGCTTTAAGCTTTTTTAAAATTTCCAAATTTTAAATCTGAATTAAAGAAAAAAGTATAAAGCAATTTCATCGCTTATTAAATTTGAGTGTAATGTCAAACAATCCCCTTTAATTTAACGCTGGCTAGAGATCAGGGTGTTTATTGTATTAAAACGCATAAAAAAAAACATCATAAATTTTGTATTGATAGAATGAATCCGGTTTGGGGTCGTTTCGAGTTCACCCAAACGACTGCACCACAGCAGCCGCCGGTCCAAATTTTACTACTAGTTTTGGGTGTCCTGATAAAGAGTTTAGTTATTTAATATTTCTCTCAACACTGCTTTGGTTATATTTAAGAGAAGTTAGTTGAGGTAACTGACGACTAAATTTCTCAATGTGCTTTAAAATTAATTTTTGTTTTAAAATATCAATATGTCAGCTTTTCATTTAATTAATGCCTTTTAAAAGCGTTACCTAACCTCTAAAATGTTTCACGGTAAAATAACTTGTATCAAAATCAAAATAAATGCAGCTAGATAATAAATGCAGCTTTTATTAAAGTTTCTTTTTTAACGTGTATACATATAAATATTATATAAAAAATTTCTTATTTAAACGTAATACAAAATACCATTAATTAAGTTTCTATGTATAATAAATATTGTGCTTACTAAATTTTTTTTTTGAATAAAAGTCTTTTTTTCAGCAGAATAGAAATGCATTAAAAGCGCCACAGCATTGCTTGCGTATAAATAAAACGATTTTTTGGTCAATTGTTTTGTTTTTAACAAATCAAAAAATTACACGTGACTACGTATACGAACTTGTTTATGCATGTATGTATGTAGGCATGTGCTTTTTTTGTGTGTATTGGTATTTAATTGTTTACATAAGCTTATCCATATATGCATCAACATAATAACTACATATTTACAAATATTTATTTAATATCAATTCTTCCACAATAATTAACACCTAAATTATTTTTGTTTCTCGTTTTCCATTTTCATTTTCATTTCCATTTAAATTGGTTTTGCTTTACTTTGTTCTTACTTACGCTTACGCTTAATTAACTTTGTAAGTGTAAAACACGATTAACAATATTCAATTACAAACATGCAAATATTACATACATATTTATGTAGTTACATGCATACATACTCGAAAAAGCTTATTTAAAAATGTTATTTACTTATCGCTCCGCCTTCGTGTGTTTTTTTTTCCGCATTATTTTCAACTGCAACGCCGCTCTTTAAGCTTTTCCTAATTAACTTAATTAACATGTATGTATGTACATACATAGAGTAATGTTTGTGTATGTATGCAAGGGTGTTCGTGTGTGTATCATCACTTATGTAAACTGGCTTAAAATATTGTATGTATTTTAACTATCGCTTTATAGCGTGTTTCGTATGTTTTTTTTGTTTTTGTTTTGGTTTTTCACTTGGCTTCTTCCTTTGCAATTAAAAGCTTTTGTTGCAGCGCCTATAATTATGCTCCATTTTCTTGTTTTCGTATTTTATGGCGAAGCTGTATGTATCGTAGTAATTCGATGCATCGACGGCCATCCGCAATCGCTTCTGGCCCAGCCTCCCAGAGTCAGCTTGGGCTTTCTGCTTCTTCCTCTTTACTGCATTAATTCATTCGATTTGAAGCGATTGAACTATCTTCCGGCGATGGCTGCTTGTTTCAACCTTAATGTGTTGTAAATACTCACTGCGCTGACTGCCATGTCGAGGAGGAGTGCCTGTGAACGCCATACAGCAGCTGCCAATACTGTCAATTTCAATGGACGCGCTATGCTGTCGCTCGATAATGCACCCGCCGATGCGGAGGAGGTGGCTGAGGAGAAGTACGTCTCGAAGAAATTACGCAGACTGGAGCCGGATGACAATGTCACTGTATAAATAGAGAGAGAGAGA
>NW_023458558.1:3036135-3038483 GCF_013731165.1 Rhagoletis pomonella
AGGCTTTCTAGTAATACTTCAGCAGTGTCTTCTTTGTGTTTTTTTTTTTATGGCATTCCAACTGGATATTTTGTTTTAATTTGTGTTACACATATACACGCATACACATACCCACTTCTACTAAACTTTTGAAGCGCTTGCCCTTTTTCGCATTTGTTAGCATTATGATGCATCATTGTTGGCTGTCAAAACTTTTTTATTTTCCTCAAGCTCAATGCTTGCCTCCTCGGCGACTGAACAACTAAACACACAACTCTCCAGCCAGCTCAATTGGGCCGCCGCTGGTTGCATATCAATTTTATGTATGTATAGGTTGTACGTGCTGCCAACATGCCACCCTCGAGGGATCTAATCAAAACTGAAACTATGAAAGCAAAAGTAATAATATTGCTAACAAACAAGCACAATACAGCAAATACAAGAGCTGATTTAGTGAACCCATGCAATTTGAAGTTTTTCTACATCGAAGGAAAAATCAAAATAGGAAAACATTGCAATGAAGAACTTCTATGGTACTTAGAAAAACTGCTACATGGTTTTATGAAGACTACTTTCTTTTCAAATCTGAAGTGCATTTCTTATGTAGAATTTAGGGAGCTAGCCCTATAAACTTTTATAATTAATGTCTTTAGAAAAAAGTTATTTTCGGACTTTTTAGTCAAGTAAATTTTTTTAAGGCCTAAATAAAAATCCTTTCCTAATAATAAACAAACCGCTTAACCCAATTAAACAAATTTGTTATCAAATAAAAGGTGAGTAAGGCTTTCAAACTAAAATATATTTCACTTGTTGAAATATATAAAACTTGTTGAAATATATTTCAATTAAAAATTTTATTTCATTGCCACAAAACAAACCTTGGTCAGCTATATGAATTGCTTATGTATTAAATTTAAAAAAAATATTTTAATAGGTGGCAACATTCGTTTAGATATGCCTATTTGAAACCTATTTCAGTCCTTTTTCATTTGATAACAAATTTGTTTAATTTAGATAAGCGGTTTGTATATTATTGGGAAAGAACCTTTATTTCGGCCTTAAAAATTATTTGGCCAAGTTAAACTTTTATTACTGGACTAAAAAAATAAAAGTCCGGATGTTTCAGTTATTTTGGAATTTTTCCTAAAAAGCTAGAAAACTTACTAGTTATACATATCAGTGTCATTTTTTCCTTAAATGTTGTTTTATAAAAACTAGTTGAAGTCAATTATACGGTTACCGCAAAACGAAAAAACTGCAGACGAAAAAATTAAAATGTTATAAAAACATTCTCAAAATTTAAGTTATTTCATTGAAGTTTTATAAAATATTTAAACATGCAAGTTTTATAGCCTATTAAATTGTTGTATACTTATGGCCTTATTCATAAAAATTAAATAGATTTAAAGAGCTCTCTAAAGTGACGTTTTCATACAAATTTTAAATTTCTAAAGCAGTTAAAGTCTTTGTTATTTTTTATGTATTTGGGTGTTAGACTTTAAGGAAAATCCTAAGTTTTGAAATGACACAAAAATTGTTAATACGGATGGGTATACCGTTTTTCTAGATCAGGCCATTTCCCCACAAAAATTTAATTTTCTTGAAAAATAATCAAACTTTAACAAGGAAAAAGTAAAAGAAAAAAATGCCAAATCTATTTTGGTTTTAGAAGAAAAATTAAGCTACTAACGGTAAATATCGATGGAGAAATAAAAAATTTTTAAATGGTCAAACTTTTTGTAGGAAATAGGAGCAGGAAATAAAGTTACTCAAATACCATATCGTACATGGCGTATGAGTAACATTCCAAACTTAAAATTAAAATAGATATCTTGGGAAAATTACCTAATCTAGCAAAATTGTGTATAGATCCGCAATATATGACCCAAAATTATGTTTGCGTCTTTCGGCGGTCATTTTAGCGTCCCTACAGAGTTAAAAAATCGCGTTGAGATTAAATAAATGGTACTGTTGGCAATAATAAAAATAAAAGTCAGTGTGAATTCTTAACAACTTCAAACTTGCACCCTATTAAATATACCAAAATTTAATGGACTATGAAACTCGCTTTCACAGTTATAAAAAAAATTAGCTACATAATTTTGCATTGTATTTTTAAAGAGAAGATTTTCGCCCTCCAACCAATTTCAAATTCGATCAGACTTTTCTTACTTGTCTTGGTCATTGTTTATCCAGCCATTGTATTAACTTGTAATCTCTTGGCCATTCTTTAATTTCATACATTGTCTTTTACGCTCAATTCAATGAGTTTCATTATCAACATCTACTTCGCCTTTGCCTTCTTAAATGTGTTTTCTTGTCTCTCTCTCTCTCTATTTATACAGTGACATTGTCATCCGGCTCCAGTC
>NW_023458558.1:3038583-3066817 GCF_013731165.1 Rhagoletis pomonella
CGCAATCATCGTGATTGTAAATTTTGGTTGAATGCAAACAGTTTTGACCATTCAGTACTACACTGAAAAAATATGCCTTGAAGAAAATATTTATAGGAGAAAATAGTCGTTTTACTTCTGCTTTTGTACTACTGCTATGGTAAAGCATTACCTAAGACCAGAAGTACGTACCAGCTTTGGATGTTCTGTCAATGCTGTTTAAAACCAACTGCATGTTTTTAAAGGAAACTTGCGCTCAATTTTATTTAAGGAGCTAAATTTTTATTTGTACAAAGAGATATTTTTATTTCTCAATACCAGGCGCTCATACATATGAAGTAGCTAGCTTTCTATATGTATAAATTTGTTTGTAGAACTTTTAAATAAATTTTTTTTTGTAGAAGCCTTTGAACTACACAAAGTAGAATTTTGGAAATTTAAAAATTTATACAAACAATTTTGTACGTAGAAATAGAAAACGTGTTACTTCACATGCATAAGCGCCTGGTATTGGGAAATGAGAATATCGTTCTTTTCAAATAAAAACTGATCATAAAGGGTGGCCGCGCGAAAATTGGCACATATGTATTTAAAAAAAGACATTATATGTATGTGGATAAACCATGGACTGAATGATAAAAGCTGCTATCATTTGATGGTTGTTATGCTTGATTATTTCATGTTCTGCAGATTTTCCAATCTTTAAAAGAAAAAAGTTATAGATACTAATTGTCTTGGAACATTTTTCACTCAGTTTTCAAGCAACCAAAACTATAAATTTGTACAATATGTTCATGTGAATCAAGCTCCGTTTCATGCGTGGAGGAGTGCAAGCACAACCATTCATTCGTAGGACATGGCTTAGCCCGCGTGGCCGCTGTGCATTGATACGCGACACTATGTCAATAGCGTTTTAAAGTTCATACACCTCATTATTCCATCATTTAAACTTACATATTTTTCTTAGTGTATAAAATTTGATTGGAACTGAATTAGAGAATGCACACATAGCAAAGTGTTCATTCATCTGGAAGCTAATTCAGTATTGAATTCTGTTTACTTCAGCATTCTCAGTTTTTCATTCAGGTATTTACTACCTTACTGTGTGAAATCAATTTTTTTTTAATGATTGTATATTGAAAAAAATATAAGCCACACTACCAGACCAAAGGAAAATGAATGAAATCCTACTTGTAAATATTTCATGATTAAAATTTTAAATGATTTCACAGTTTTACAGCTCTGGCGCTAAGTAAACATTACACAAAAAATTATCAACGGTGCAATAACGTCATAATGGCGTTATTTCACTTTCACAGTGATAATTAAGACAATACGCAAAAATATGGCCTTATTTCTCAATGTAAAATAAAATAAGTCATGTGACGTTATTTCCTAAGGCCTTATAACACTGCGTCGTGGTAAAAATGGGCGTATTCTATCCTCTCTATTGCAGTCAGTGGCCGTGATAGTCCTTTATTGTTTCACTTTTTACCTCATTGCACCAGCTGAGGCATTGTTATTGGCCGGCAGGTTCATTCCACCAACATGCCTACTCATTAAGTAGCTGCTAGTGAGGTTATGATTGCGGTTACTTATCGAAGAAAAAAACATTCTAGACGACTGAATGGGCCAACATTTTCTTGTTGCTGTTGGGCGAAATTGGTAAGGTTGTTCTACAAGTATATTCTGACCACCTTACTTTCTTTTTCGAAGAACAATTACGCCAAATGGGCAAGTTCCCGTCCTCACAAGTTTGTCTGCCTTGCAATTAACCTTACCTTTATGTCCTTGCATGACTTGGTACCCATACCAAATATGTGTGCTAACTTTTTAATGGCCACTATCGACGCGGTTCCACAGCAGTTCAGTAATCTTATAATTAGTTGCTTGGCTATAAGCGTAGATAGTTGCTAAAAAAATATGATAAGCCAAAGTGCAGTGTATTTCATTTTATATTAGATTTAGAATTTTAGTTTTCCTTATAAAGTGAAGCGCAACTGTTTTTGCATGCTTATCATTCAGTATGCCTTTTTTACCAGCGTTCCGGAATACTTAACGCGCTTTGCAACAGTTCGTGTGAGTGTTCACCATTTGAGTAAGCAAAGGCGTTGCAGACTATGCCATATAGGCACTCAAGTTAGGTGTTCACCATTTAATCTAAGAGAGTACTTCGTCAGATAATGCACTTTTCAAAATTAATTACACTTTTATTTAACAGAAGATCGACCAAACCCACCAAAGGTCGATGCAGCCCAACACGGGGCTGTGGCTTTGCGATCCTTAAAGTTTGACGCTGATATAAGCCCTTTTGGTATCTTGAACAGCACCTAGTGTTTGTTGGTTATAAGCCAAAACTTGTTCGATACCGGTAACAATTTGGTGGAGTGCGGTATTCTCAAATGTTGCTTTAGTATATTCGAGTTGGCAGTCAGACAGCTTCCTTGTATTTATCTTTTGTCGAATAAATGTATCCAGCATCCCTACACGGATTTTTCAAAAGAAAGATGGCAGAATTTTCATGCGAAAGGCGTTAGGGTATACATTCTAAAAAATTTGTTGTTTAAATTTGCGCATATTAATATAGGTAACCAGCTTCCTCTCTTAATTAATACAAATTTGCCCACCGTGTTAATTAAATTAAACAATTCTTGTATACTTTTACTTATCCTTTGTGTGGCGTCGAACAAATTTCAAATTTGTTTTTTGAGTTCTAAACATTCATGTTCACAATTGCACAGTTTACACATAAAATGTTTAAAGTTTCATCTAAAAAATTTTTGTTTAAATTTACCCATATAAAGGGAGGTAACTAGTTTCTCCTCCTAAAGTGTGCAAAATTAAATACTGTCTGCTTACTTTTACATGCCAAATTTTATTTTTTATTTTTACTTCCAAAATTTTTGTAATTTTTAACATTTTATGTGTATATTTTAAACAACTCATGTTCAAAATCGAATCTCTTAAACATCTTGTGCATATATTTTCACAGATTCTGGTGGAAAAATAAACACTTTTCAGTAGTAGTTTTACATGCACTTTTTAGAGTGTAGCAGGCTTTCTAGTAATACTTCAGCAGTGTCTTCTTTGTGTTTTTTTTATGGCATGCCAACTGGATATTTTGTTTTAATTTGTATTACACATATACACGCACACACATACCCACTTCTACTAAACTTTTGAAGCGCTTGCCCTTTTTCGCATTTGTTAGCATTATGATGCATCATTGTTGGCTGTCAAAACTTTTTTATTTTCCTCAAGCTCAATGCTTGCCTCCTCGGCAACTGAGCAACTAAACACACAACTCTCCAGCCAGCTCAATTGGGCCGCCGCTGGTTGCATATCAATTTTATGTATGTATAGGTTGTACGTGCTGCCAACATGCCACCCTCGAGGGATCTAATCAAAACTGAAACTATGAAAGCAAAAGTAATAATATTGCTAACAAACAAGCACAATACAGCAAATACAAGAGCTGATTTAGTGAACCCATGCAATTTGAAGTTTTTCTACATCGAAGGAAAAATCAAAATAGAAAAACATTGCAATGAAGAACTTCTATGGTATTTAGAAAAATTGCTACATGGTTTTATGAAGACTACTTTCTTTTGAAATCTCAAGTGCATTTCTTATGTAGAATTTATTAAGCCAGCCTTTTATAACTTTTGTAATAAATGTCTTTAGAAAAAATTTATTTTCGGACTTTTTAGTCCAGTAAATTCTTTAAGGCCTAAATAAAAATCTTTTCCTAATAATAAACAAACCGCTTAGCCAAATTAAACAAATTTGTTATCAAATAAAAGGTGACTAAGGCTTTCAAACTAAAATATATTTCACTTGTTGAAAAATATTTCAATTACAAATTTTATTTAATTGCCACAAAACAAACCTTGGTCAGCTATATGAATTGCTTATGTATTAAATAAAAAAAAAAAAAATATTTTAATAGGTGGCAACTTTCGTTTAGATATGCCTATTTGAAATCTATTTCAGTCCTTTTTCATTTGATAACAAATTTGTTTAATTTAAATAGATAAGCGGTTTGTATATTATTAGGAAAGAACCTTTATTTCGGCCTTAAAAAATATTTGGCCAAATTAAACTTTTATTACTGGACTAAAAAAATAAAAGTCCGGATGTTTCAGTTATTTTGGAATTTTTCCTAAAAAGCTAGAAAGCTGACTAGTTACACATATCTTTGATCAATCGCAATGAACAAAGCACTGAGCGGGTACAAGCATCTTTAAATCGCTCGCCAGAAGCTTTACAAGCAAAAACAGAGACGTTATTAACAACATACAAAGCAATTGGCCGGCCAATTTTAAGTGATGCTATGTCCATTTATTACCAACGACTAGCTAGACACAGTGGAGGAAGCTTAAGTCTGGCCAGAACGCGCACTCCGGAGAGTGGCGTGATTGCTTCTGATGTCGCTCGAACATCACCTGCATATTAAGGCATCTATTTATGCTCCCAGCTACGGTTCACCACTCAATGCTCAACATACAATTGCTGGTTAGCTGCTACAGCTGGAAGTATCAAGAGAGCCACTTGCTTGGGGCAAGGTCACTGGACCCGATGCACAGTGGTGCCACACTGGAATTTTCTGTTCAATCGCTTTGGAATTTTTTTAATTTAAAGCTAATAAGATTTAGACGAGACTTTTCGAGCACAATTTTTGAATTTTTAGTACTTTATATTTAAGTTTGCGGAGCAAAGTGCAACGAAAGTATAATTTTTTCTTTAAATGTTGTTTTATAAAAACTAGTTGAAGTCAATTATACGGTTACCGCAAAACGAAAAAACTGCAGACGAAAAAATTAAAATGTTATAAAAAAATTCTCAAAATTTAAGTTATTTTGTTGAAGTTTTATAAAACATTTAGGCATGCAAGTTTTATAGCCTATTAAATTGTTGTATACTTATGGCCTTATTCATAAAAATTAAATAGATTTAAAGAGCTCTCTAAAGTGACGTTTTCATACAAATTTTAAATTTCTAAAGCAGTTAAAGTCTTTTTTATTTTTTATGTATTTGGGTGTTAGACTTTAAAGAAAATCCTAAGTTTTGAAATTACACAAAAATTGTTAATACGGATGGGTATACCGTTTTTCTAGATCAGGCCATTTTCCCACAAAAGTTTAATTTTCATGAAAAATAATCAAACTTTAACAAGGAAAAAGTAAAAGAAAAAAATGCCAAATCTTTTTTTTTCTTTTAGAAGAAAAATTAAGCTATTAACGATAAATATCGATGGAGAAATAAACAAGAAATAGTAGCAGGAAATAAAGTTACTCATATTCCATCACGTACATGGCGTATGAATAACATTGCAAACTTAAAATTAAAAAAATTGATATCTTGGGAAAATTACCTAATCTAGACAAATTATGCATAGATCCGAAATATACGACCCAAAATTATGTTTCCGTCTTTCGGCATTTTTTTTTTGTCATTTTAGCGTCCCTACAGAGTTAAAAAATCGCGTTGATTTCTAATAAATGGTACTGTTGGCAATAATAAAAACAAAAATCAATGTGAATTCTTAACAACTTCAAACTTGCACCCTATTAAATATACAAAAATTTAATGGACTATGAAACTCGCTTTCACAGTTATAAAAAAAATTAGCTACATAATTTTGCATTGTATTTTTAAAGAGAAGATTTTCGCCCTCCAACCAATTTCAATTTCGATCAGACTTTTCTTACTTGTCTTGGTCATTGTTTATCCAGCCATTGTATTAACTTGTAATCTCTTGGCCATTCTTTAATTTCATACATTGTCTTTTACGCTCAATTCAATGAGTTTCATTATCATCCATCTACTTCGCCTTTGCCTTCTTAAATGTGTTTTCTTGTCTTTCTCTCTCTCTCTATTTATACAGTGACATTGTCATCCGGCTCCAGTCTGCGTAATTTCTTCGAGACGTACTTCTCCTCAGCCACCTCCTCCGCATCGGCGGGTGCATTATCGAGCGACAGCATAGCGCGTCCATTGAAATTGACAGTATTGGCAGCTGCTGTATGGCGTTCACAGGCACTCCTCCTCGACATGGCAGTCAGCGCAGTGAGTATTTACAACACATTAAGGTTGAAACAAGCAGCCATCGCCGGAAGATAGTTCAATCGCTTCAAATCGAATGAATTAATGCAGTAAAGAGGAAGAAGCAGAAAGCCCAAGCTGACTCTGGGAGGCTGGGCCTGAAGCGATTGCGGATGGCCGTCGATGCATCGAATTACTACGATACATACAGCTGCGCCATAAAATACGAAAACAAGAAAATGGAGCATAATTATAGGCGCTGCAACAAAAGCTTTTAATTGCAAAGGAAGAAGCCGAGTGAAAAACCAAAAAAAAACATACGAAACACGCTATAAAGCGATAGTTAAAATACATACAATATTTTAAGCCAGTTTACATAAGTGATGATACACACGAACACCCTTGCATACATACACAAACAATACTCTATGTATGTATACATACATACATGTTAATTAAGTTAATTAGGAAAAGCTTAAAGAGCGGGGTTGCAGTTGAAAATAATGCGGAAAAAAAAACACACGAAGGCGGAGCGATAAGTAAATAACATTTTTAAATAAGCTTTTTCGCGTATGTATGCATGTAACTACATAAATATGTATGTAATATTTGCATGTTTGTAATTGAATATTGTTAATCGTGTTTTACACTTACAAAGTTAATTAAGCGTAAGTAAGAAGAAAGTAAGGCAAAACCAATTTAAATGGAAATGAAAATGGAAAACGAGAAACAAAAATAATTTAGGTGTTAATTATTGTGGAAGAATTGATATTAAATAAATATTTGTAAATATGTAGTTATTATGTTGATGCATATATGGATAAGCTTATGTAAACAATTAAATACCAATACACACAAAAAAAAGCACATGCCTACATACATACATGCATAAACAAGTTCGTATACGTAGTCACGTGTAATTTTTTGATTTGTGAAAAAAATAATGGATCAAAAAATCGTTTTATTTATACGCAAGCAATACTGTGGCGCTTTTAATGCATTTCTATTCTGCTGAAAAAAAGACTTTTATTCAAAAAAAAAATTTAGTAAGCACAATATTTATTATACATAGAAACTTAATTAATGGTATTTTGTATTACGTTTAAATAAGAAATTTTTTATATAATATTTATATGTATACACGTTAAAAAAGAAACTTTAATAAAAGCTGCATTTATTATCTAGCTGCATTTATTTTGATTTTGATACAAGTTATTTTATGGTGAAACATTTTCGAGTTTAGGTAAGGCTTTTAAAAGGCATTATTTAAATGAAAAGCTGACATATTGATATTTTAAAACAAAAATTAATTTTAAAGCTCATTGAGAAATTTAATCAGTTACCTCAACTAACTTCTCTTAAATATAATCAAATCAGTGTTGAGAGAAATATTAAATAACTAAACTCTTTATCAGGACACCCAAAACTAGTAGTAAAATTTCACCGGCGGCTGCTGTGGTGCAGTCGTTTGGGTGAACTCGAAACGACCCCAAACCGGATTCATTCTATCAATACAAAATTGATAATGTATTTTTATGCGTTTTAATACAATAAACACCCTGATCTCTAGCCGGCGTTAAATTAAAAGGGATTGTTTGACATTACACTCAAATTTAATAAGCGATGAAATTGCTTTATACTTTTTTCTTTAATTCAGATATAAAATTTGGAAATTTTTAAAAAAGCTTAAAGATTTGTGTTTGTTTTTCTTTTTAAAATATTGCACATAATTTGAAATGGGATTTATACGGTTTTTGTTAAAGATTTTGAGCATCGTTTTTGGGGACCCTCCGGCTAGTCGTTTTTATGGCCCGCTGGCGAGGCGTCGATACGAAGTCGTTTTACAAATTGGGAACAATGACATCCGTTCCGGTAAGAGCGTTTTAGAATTTTATTCGCGCGATCATTTTTAGGCACAGAATCATCGCACTGATTTGGCACCTAAATAAAACGAAAAATGGCACCAAAGATGGTATAAGGTCGAAGCCGGTTTGTTTCCAAAGAAAAATTTACAAAAGATGTCAGAAGTTCGGTCCAAAGTAGTTCAGCTAAATATTTATTTTTGTGAGCAATCATCGAGAAAAAACTGCGCGGGCAACGCTTTGTATAGCCAATAGACGCGTTCAAAAGCATGATTTTGAACCATATCACTGTGGGAAAAATGTTTCGTCAATTGATTTTTGCGTAAGCAAAAGTGCATCAATCACTCTGGAAAATATTTTGAAAAACAATATTAATATTTTTACCGACAAAATTCGTTTTATCCTTAGCTAGTCTAAAGACATTTTGGTGACCCTCATAGATGGGTGTTCTAGGACAACCTGTATTGTAAAATTGTATTACTACGAAAAAAATAAGACTTTTCTTCATTTCATTCGTTTTCAGCTTTTGTCTTACAAATTGGCGCCTCTTTTGATGGTAAATATATTAAATAAAAGGGTGTGAAAATACATCCACAACATTTATTTAAGGAAAGTTGATTGATGTATTTTTCGCATGAATTTTTCATCATTTTCAATTGTTCCACAAAGAAAGAAAATCCACAAAGAAAAGAAAAAGCAAAACAAATCCACATAACTATCCAGTCCAATTCCGTGACAAGTTTCGATCGGAAAATTATTTTTTTTTTATATGTAAATACAAATAGTATTTTTTTAAATGTGAAATGTTGAGTGCTGTTTCCGTTAAGTAAAAGTGTACCGAAAAGTACTGAACTTTCAATACAGAATACTGAATCTAATCTGCTAGTTTTTCGGAATGGGATTCAAATGCAGCTTCTCCGTTGTCCAAAATTCCAAATAGTATATAAAAGCTTGTTTCTCGAAGAAAAAATATATATTAATTTACATATGCCCAGGAGTAAAAAAATTATAAGCTTGTGTTTGGTTTGGCAATTATTTTCATTAAAATATTTTTATTCTCCAAAATATCTTTAAGTTTAAATACATGAGAATATCTTAATTAGAAATATAAAAATTATACTTTACTATAGTTTTAAACAAATAACAAAAAACCGCTACACAATTTGTCAAACAAATACACTTAAATATAATTAAGCACTACAAAATACTACAGTTTCTTGTTATACAATGTCTTTGAAATAAGAAGAATACGTAGGTGTAATAAAGTTATGTAATTAAATATGTTTACACTCGCATTTTATATACATACGCGTATGTATTGAAGTACAAGATAAAGTGGAGAACCTGTCCGCAAAATGAATTTAGAAAATTTTAAATGTATTTAAAATCTTTGGTGGTGGCCTGGCCGCAAATAAATACATAATTGATTGTTATATTGTTCAAGTATTAGTATGTGTGTACATATGTACGTTAGGCCGTATCACTATGTATTGCAAGAAAACAATTATCAAATGTTCCTAGCGATTTTGATTAAAGGGCGTGAAAGTATTTTAAGAACGTAACAAGGACTTCGGCATCCTGTTAAAGCAGCTAAATCTCGTCATAACTTTTTCTAACTTTTTTTTTTTGCCCGGCTTTGATGAGTGGTATGCCGTTGCAAATATATTGCGAATAGCCTAGAAGGTTTTTACGTTAAAATTTTGCAAGAAATTGATTCAGGTATTTTTAAACGCAATCAAAATAAACAATTTTCATATTCCTTAAATACTTTCTACGCAGTTGTTTAAAGTTTATAGGAGCAAGTTAATCTTCTACAAATCTACATAAATATATATGTATGTATGTACACTAAAGTGGTCCCTAAAACATGCACATCTAAAGCCATACAAGAATTTAAAAATTTTAAACAGATTTGGAAGTGCCGCTACTAGCGTTTGGAAAATTAATTCTTATAAATCGGAAAAATTTGAAAAAATTTATTTGAGATCTAATAAATTTGACATATGTAGGTCTTTTAGTTCATAAACTCGAATGCGGATTAGTATGTGGCAGTCTAAAAGATGCGTTGTTAAATGTTCAGAGTTTAGCATAGAAGATTGTCAGCAAATATGTCCTTGGCTTATTTGTTGACTTTAAAGGGGTCTTGATTACCGGCGTTGGGACAGAGTCTTTGAGCGCTTCGATCACCTTGGGTGCGCGGATACAGCTATTTGACAGAGTTGTTTCTCTGACCGAAGAGTCACCATGGTTGGTGTTGCAGAGTTTGGGATCGCTCGAGGCTGACCCCAGGGATCCATCTGGGGTCAATATTGTGAATTCTCTGCTTCAGAAGCTTGAGCCGCGCTGTGGCTTCAGTGCGTATGCGGATGACCTTCTCGTCTTGGTGAAGGGCCAGTCTAGAGCCGAAATTGAGCGTAAGATGAAACAGCTACTTCACGTTTTCATAAGCTGGGGCCACATATGTGAGTGGACAAGATATACTGCTCAAGGGCAAACTGTCGTTAGGACGTACATCAGTGGTTCGCATTAACGGGGTCAGTCTTAGTTATGTAACGCAAGTCAAGTGTTTGGCGCTGCTTATCGGTGAGCGCATAAGCTTTGCCCCACAGCTGGGAACAGTAGTCTCAACGGTCGTCAGGGTTTTCTCCTGACGTGGCACAGACTTCTTAATATATTCTTGCATGAGAGGAACCCCCACGATTTTGAAGGATGTGAGTGTGTAGCGGAGACTGAAGATGTTGAACACGTGCTCTGCGATTGCCCGATTCACTCGGAAGCGAGGAGTCTCGACAGCATTGCGATAAAATGGACAGAGGGACGGTGTGGCTTCGACACTGTCCTCCCCATGCATTGGACAGTGACAAATATTGGGGGCTTTCCGCATGAAGTTTTCAGGAGGTGTAGATGTGCAGAGTAAGCAGTGCGTCGATGCTCACAAGTCCAGGGTGATATGGAAACTGAACTGTTATTAGCTTCGGCTACGAGGTCTAACCGTAGACTTAGTTCTGGTAGGTACCACGAGGAACAGGAGGCGCCAGCGTTCACTCTGGCCTATTTTCGAGTTCGGCCCCTCGGGGAGTATCGTGATTTTTGTGGTTTAACACCAGAATGTGGGTAAAGTTGACATTGCTAGCTCGATGTGGATTGGCATTGCGACCGGATGGGGGATCTAAAGTACGGCAAAGGTTTAGATAGGCCACGAACCCTACTAAGGTGGTTAGTGTGTCCATTCCGCAATGCCAATTGGTACCGATAATACTTGCGTTTTCGTGACGCTGATCAACGCAACAATTTCATTCGCTGTGCTTTTGAGTGCCCTGTCTAAG
The DNA here is from genome assembly GCF_013731165.1 of Rhagoletis pomonella. Lineage (NCBI taxonomy): Eukaryota > Metazoa > Arthropoda > Insecta > Diptera > Tephritidae > Rhagoletis > Rhagoletis pomonella. The sequence goes on from NW_023458558.1 coordinate 3,049,796, forward strand.
TATACATTTTTGAGAATTTTTTTCGATAAAAAAATTAAATTTTGAGACCCTGGTAGAGATCCCTAAATTTTTAGCAAATATTTAAAGTGCCGTGGATGTGTTTATTTTGTGCGTAGAAAAATGATGATGGTATTTTTAAGTATATGGTATGGTATTTAAATATATTAGTGTTACCATCGCAAAATTACTTAAATGAAAAATTTAAATTTTATAGCGGAAACCTTAAAATCATTGAATATACATTAGTAATTATTTTGGAGAAATTCTTAAGATACCAATAATTATAATAATACATAAAATATATCTAAGGATTTGTGTAAGAGAACATATTTGAACCCATGCTACTAGAATATATAAAAAATGGAGATTGAAAAAAATTTCACACGTACATTTTGCCTAGGTAATGAAGATATATGTATATGTATGTATATAACTATGTAGGTACACAACGCTTATTTGCTGCAAGAGTGCCATAATCCAAAAAATTAAAAATTCGAAAAATGGCTTTAAAGTTTACAGAATACTTACGCGCCCATTGTAAAGATTAAGACCTCTTTTCTTCTAATGAACTATCGTTAATCGATATAGCTATTTACACAAAACATACAAGAAGAGGTGGAGCTCATTTCTGCATAGTTAACTACATTTTTGTTTTTTTTTTATTACGACACTCTTGTAGCAAATGTGCGGTATGTATCTATGTCCTAGGGGAAAAAAAGTTTAGGTACTATACATATATACTATATATGCAGTACTTATACTGAATATATGTAGATAATAATGAATAGTTATAATTAAATCGTGGAGAACGAATACAAATACCAACGGACATGTAAAACAAACACACACACACACACACACACAGACTTACAAGTAAAAAGCATATTTGTGTGTAATAACATAATAAATTTGTAATTAAATTATGTATGTATGTATGTATGTAAAAAAAGATTTTCGAAAGTGCAAACAAATGTATAAATAAATAATGATAATAAATAAATAAAAGATAAAAAATTATTCCAGTTCATTTCGGATTTTAATTTTACAAAACAAAGCCACTTGTCGGAATTGGAATGATTTAACTCCTGTTCACCACAGACAGTGTCACTGCCAACCAATTTAGCTGTGAAATTGACAGATGATGTGAGCGAAAAAAACAAACAGATTCTGTAGTTACAGTGTAGTATATATGCATATGTATACATATACACATCGAGCCCTAACCGCCGAAATAACGTAAGCGACATTTTATTTTGGCAGTTGGGGCTCGATATGTACGTGTATAAAAAAGAAAGTAGTTTTCAGTAGTCATATTTCTAGGAACATTTTTACTCTATAAATAATTAAAAAGAAATTATGATGTTTTAATATTCTATCTACATAGGTCAATGATTGAGACCTCATCTTAAGGAACGGAACACATGTGCGAAAAATATCCGCGATGTACAAACTTCTTTATTTCTGTTACGTTAAGCGATTGATCTGAATTGTATATAACTCCATTGACGATGTCGTCGTTACAAAATTCAGAGGGCGCAAAGACATCCTTCTCAACGCATGGTCTAAATATAAGTTCTGCTTAATTTATAATCGAAAGTTCTTCTTATAGAAAATTCAGCTTCTAGTAGCAATATCGGATTATTCGAAGAGAGATCCAATGCTTAGCTGGCATATAAAACCAAATCAAAATTAAATTCAGGGGTAAGTGCATAATATTGAGTAAGGACTGTAGGACAATGTTGGCAATTTAAATTTAAATGAATAGTGATTAAACTAGCGAAGAGGTGAGGGTCTGCATGAAAAGTGTCTAGCTTGGTAAACAATAGCGATTCAATCAAACTTCCCACTCGAAATCGTTAATATTTTAGATATATCTAGTAAATCGATATGCTTCTGTACATCTTCTTCAGGTATTTTAAATCTGTATGGTAAGCTGTACAGGAGCGCATTGACTTGACAGAAGAACTGTAGTGCCTATAGTCCATTTTAAAACCAGGATTCTGTTAAGTATGAACAAGGAAAATACCAACAAACTCACGACTATCGCCACAGAAAATTAAAGGAAAAATTTCCAAGAAGCTCTGAAGTGGTACGAAACACCCTTTTCCGTTTGTTTAGGATTTATTTAGCTGTTGAACAGGCAGACGGCTCCGAGCATTTATGAAATGTTGCAGAAGTACTAGATCCTGAAGGATAGACTAGCTATCGACTTCTTCTTAGGACATTGTCTTGTTATGAATTTCAGCTACTTTATGAAAGGATAACTTAGTTTATCTGCAAAGAAAATTCCAGCGGCTTTCACTACCGGGTTTATTATGCATATTTATGTATGTAGTATGGTATATATTTATTACTAAAGCTATTGATGCCAGCGTTGATTGCTGATTGCCGCTTAGTATGGCATCCGATTTTGCATGATTTAACAATTAACGCCTATAAATACAAACACACATGCAGACATGAAAGTGTTCAAGCATTTTTTGTGTTAATAATTTTATTTAATTATATATTAAATAGCATTTATTCATTCATTCAAACACGAGGTAAGTACTTTATCTTTGTGAATGTGCAAGTTAAAAGCTCAGTTAACAATTGATTTAATTAGTGTGCATTTAACGTACATATGTATGTATGTATAACTAAATGCAAGTATTTGTATTTGCTTGCGCGTAGGTAATTGATAAGCAATTCAATCGTAATGAAAACATCGCAGGAAATAGCAAATAAATCGTTTATTTTTTCATAGTGGAATACGTGATAGCCGTTTATTCTGAATTGTATTTAATGAGTAAAATTAATTTATTTTATTTTTTTTTGTATTAGCAGGACTTTGCATTTCATTTCACTTTGAATTAGTCCTCGCAGCAACAAAATTATAAAGAGCCTCTGGTTTCCTCTCGATATTGAGTTCTCCTCTCAAAACGGTAATTAGTTCACACAATCGCAATATTTTGTTATCTTACATCTAGGTTTTGGCCATAGAGTTACAAATCAAGGCAGAATTCATCACCGAACTCAAAAAACAACTTGCTTATCTGAGAATGATCATTAATGGAATAACACAAGTTAAATTAAAAATAAAGCGACGACTCTCCGACGAACTCAACATCGGATGAAAAGCAGAGTTCATCGGCAGGCCCCAAAAACTGCAAGTCGAAGAAACGACCTATGGTTTCGATGTTATAGCTGATTAAAAAATCCACTCCAGTGGTATGTGTCACGCGATTTTTAACAATCTCACTTACATATACATACATATGCCAGGGACCGTAAATAACAGTAATTTTTTTCAACAGCTAAATTTAGCCAGATATTTTTAAGTCCAAAATAAAAGTATTTTCCTAATAATAAACAAACCGGTTATGCAAATTAAACAAATTTGGTATCCTCAGGGGCGCACCCAGGAATATATTTTAGGGGGGGTTTTATATTTCTGAAGATATATCACCGGAAAATAATGAAAATTTGCTTCAGATAATACCCTCTTTAAAATACATTTATGCAAGTTTTATGTGCAGTATGTAATAAATAAATAAACGTTTTAAAATTCATAAACTGCACTTTGTTTACAGATTAACAGAACTCAAACACTTTTAACCGACTTCAAAAAAAAGGGAGGTTATTATCTCGCCGGAATACATAACTTTGGACCACGTGAACCGTTTTCAATAATCCTTTTTTTATTAGAAAGATGGTACCTCAAGGTTCGTCCCGTAATTTGTTTTAGAGATCCGATGATTGGATCATGAAGAAGTTAACGGTACCCCTAAATTTGAATATGAGAATTGAAGTCGGTTGTGTTCTTTCCTTAAATACTACTTGTTTAATAAAAAGTTCTATAAACTCAAGATGCGCTCAACTTTCAAAAGTACCTAATAAAAAATTTAAAAAAGAGTCAGTAAAAATAAATTTATTGGTTCCATGAATTTTTGCATTTCTATGTTTATTTTTTCGATTTCTGGTTTTCGATGGAGATGGTGATTTTTCACGATTGCTAAATTTTTTTAATATTTCAAATACCGAAAAAATTAACTGAACTCTCAAGAATAACTAAAAATTCATATAAAACGACGGACGAGAAATGGAAAAGAAATTTTCTTCTACCAAAATTTAATAAATCAGTTTGCAGCTCTCAAGAAAAAAAATGCTCGTATATTTATTCCCTCATGAAAATTTACAGCAAAAGCAAAGCGCTTTTTCAAGCAACAGAAATTATAATAAATATTTCTTATAATTTCCTTGAGAGCAGGATTCTTAGCTTTAAGATACAGATTGTATTTGAGGTTATTAGCTTTAGGGGGGGGTTTGAACCCCAAAACCCACCCCTTGTGTGCGCTAATGGGTATCCTGATCCAAGGTTTGTTCTATGGTATTTAAATAATATATATTTTTTTAATATTTTTCAATAACTGGCTTTCCTCGTTTAAACATTTCAGTTTTAAAGCTATATTAGTCCTCTTTCATTTGATACCAAACTTGTATAATTTGGAAAATGGTTTTGGACTTAAAAATAGCTGGCCAAGTTTTACTGTTGAAAAAAATTATTGTTATTTACGGTGCCTGATATGTACTATACGTACTATAAGCACCTTCCAAAGATATGTTTGCATATCAAGTTCACGTGACTTATGGTTTCGAAGATATAGCTGATTAAAACTTCCACGCCTATGGGATGTGCCACGCCCCTTTTATAATATAAGTTATATATACCGCAGTACCTACATGTAAGCACCTACCACAGAAATTTTAGTTTCACATGACTTATAGTCCCGAAGTTATAGCTGCTTAAAAGCTGCATGACTACGGGAATGCCCCGCCGCCTTGTCGAATCCCACTTTTTTCACCCTATTTTAGACCCAGTTGTAATGGCAATACTCTGTCAAAACTTCATTCGCTACTTTCCATTCATTTTGGCTGCAACCTCGCACATATTTACATACATACTTATACAAATATATGTAGATATGAATATCTATCCTTTTCCCAGCGCACAATGCGGCCGAAACCCAAAAGTGCGGCCAAAATTCGAAGCTTTGAAAAACTTATTCGAAATTTTGTACTAGAAGTTTTTTGTTTTTCATAGTTAATGAATCCGCTGTCAGAGTTGCAAAATTCAAAATGGCGTATCCAGTATGCGCCTGGTAAATTTCCAGCTTTCTAATTTGATTTCTTAGAAAGATTTTCAGTATAAGTTTTTAGACCGAATATTTTTTTTTTAATTGGCTAAATTGTATTCTAAAAATGAGCCAAATCGGCAAGTAGAAACAAATTTTTAGGAATACCCTGACCCCAGCGCCACCTAGCGAGCAAATTTTTTGGTAGGAATATTTCTATTCAAGGTATTCATATATATTTCAAATGTGAGTACCAAACCGGGCCAGCCGTTTATTAGTTTAGTGATTTTCAATGTACAGAAAACTCTATGGAATATGAATTTGGAGGATCTCAGCTTTCTTAATTTTTTGGCGACAGCAACGAAAAGTTTTGAATTTTTTTTTGGCGAAAAACCGTCCACACAGAAGGTCCCAAAAAGTGCTTTTTACAATTCAGCCGTTTGGTCAGGCATCGCCGTTATACGGAAAAGATTTCATTTATATATATATATATAATATATATAGATATATGTAGATATAGATGTAGATTAATTAATTAATTGTTTAGTATTAAGCAAAATTAAACAAACAAAAAGAAACTGAGGGTACATACTGAGCATGAAATGACTAGAAGTGTTGTCAACATAGTTGCTTGAGCTAATCGGACCACTTGCTCAATTTGGTGAAATTTTTAATAACGTAAGATTTTGTATCTTTTTATTTTTTAAAAGATTATATAATTTGTATATTGAGGGGCGGGTGAAACGTGTCGGACGTCTTTTTAGTTTAACAAGTTGACCCCAATCGAAATTGTTGTTGCTCTTTCCTAAATCTTTCAACATCTTCTCAAACAATTATAATACTGTGGAAACATTTTGAAGTTTAAATACCTGTGCCCTATCTAAAACAATAAGAAACTTGGAAAAGATGAATTATTTTTATCTGGCCAAGACCGGGCGTAATGTTAAGTTCTAGCTTTCTTATGTTAAAGCTTTTCACAAGGTAGAAATATTATATGGAGCCCTAACCGCCGAAAATATGTAAGCGTTTTTTTCCAAAATTTTCTTTTTGACGCAGAAATGTGGCTGGAGCATCTATGAAGATATAACCAACTTCACCCATTCCATGTCAAGTTTTGTTTGAATATCTCATATTGATTATTTAAAAAACAAACGAATAAAAAAAATTTCAATGGCATAATTCGAAGAGCTTTGCTAGACTGCATTCCTGTCTCCATTTAGAATCTAAATGCATTGGTATGCATGTAAGTATGCCCATTAAACGACCAAGTGCCATTTATTTGCTTGAATTTCCTTTAAATGTTCAAAAATTGTACATTAATGTATCTGCATAAATCAGTTGCTAGCATTTTATTTTTACGGTTTGCTGCTTTGCACATTTTGCCTAAAGAAGGTATTGGAAACTTTAGCCAAAAGAGTCAGTTGAGAGAAGAGCAAAAAATAAGGCACAGCGCCGTTGACCATAGTGGCTGGCCAAAAAAAAAAAAAAAATCGGTTGAATGGCCAGTGGCCAGTGGCCAAGACAAGAAATGAATGAAAGACTCAGCCGCTGGCCATTGGCCAACACCAAAAACGTTGCACTTACAAAAATACTTAAATGTAAAAGAAAATAGAAAAAAAAAATTGTAGAAGAAGTATATTGAAGAAGTAGCTGAAGAAAGGTGGTCGAAGAAGCAGAAGATGGCGGGGAGGTAAGCCAATGCATAAAACAGTTAGTTTTGTTGCAAATTTTCAAAAAATCCTTATTTATTTCTGGCTACAAATTATGTGTATGTGTGTTTGTGGGGTTTACATGTGTTCGAGCAGCACACGCTTACATATTTCAATTTGGTGGCAAAATGGATGCTGCTGCTGGTCGGGGCCGGTGTCGGTGTCGGTGTCGGTGTCGGTGACGATGCACACAAAAGCCCAGGAAGTGCCTGCTGCAACGGAAGTGGAATGAACGACCACTGAGCATTAGGTACTTGCTAAGACTCACTGTGGCTGCTTGCGAAGACTCGCCAAATAAATGTGTATGTTAAATGCATATAACCATGAATTGTGCGATTGCGAATATGCAATAAAATGTTACAACTGCCAGCAATAAGACGAGTGAATTTATTGCAAATATATATTTGAAACTTTTTTTTCTCTCCTTGTTGCCAATAGGCAATGGGAGAATTTTCAAAGTTTTCGATTTTATGGCTTCTATGTAAATATTAGTGTGTTGAGTGCCTCGAAGTGAAAAAATATATAGCGAAATAGTCGAAGAAACATCGATAGCTGGCACCTCAAATAATTTGTTTGGCTTTCTTAAATACCTAGTGTCTTATGTATGTATATCGATATCGATATTTTTACCGATAGCGATTTGATTATCGATGTCATAAAAACTGCCAATACCGATTTGATTATAGATGTCGCTGAAATTATCGATGTTAATAAGTAAAATTTTCGATTCATCTTCGCTAACAAAAAGTACAATTAGGACTAATTAAACAATCAGTTTCGTGTTCGGCTAAGCATCAACTCGAAGTTATTGTGTGCTTCCTCACGCTATCACACGAATGGAGAAATTTATTGTGCCCGCGACCAGTGGTTTGGTGCGCCGATAGCTTGTTAATTCTTTCTCAGTTATGTTACGTTTTTTGATTATAATCTATTTTGATTATAAACTCAAAACGACCTTTCACTTTAAAGAACATTTCATTTAATATTGTTATTTCAGAATAAAGGTCATCCATTTTAATACTGCAATACTATATCTTATAGTACGGTTGGCAACTCCACCTGAGGCTCATTATCCTCATCATTCAAGTAATTCCGAACGAAGAATAAATTTGTATTCTTTGCAAGGTACAACCCCATTTTCCTGTGGGAAAACTTTGCAAACCGGGTAATCGCACTTTCGCATGTCCTGACGTATAAAACCAATTCATATGAAAATGCCTGAGTTTTATATGAAAGAGCAATGCAAAAGCCCTTAACAACAGTGCTGCCGTTTTGCGACTAAAGGGGAAATTTGGCCCTTTTTAATCGCCAATACCCGGTGAACCGACTTTTTGAAAATTTGGATTTTTTGACGCTTGTCCAAATTATGTGCTACTTTTGCCACTTTTCATTTTTTTTTTTTGTAGGAAATGTTAACATAACCATGCTAAAAAAAAATATTTGCTCCCGTGAATTAGAAAAAATGCATCACTTAAAACTTTTAAAGGAAAGGCAGCTCTTCTCGTTGCAGCAACTAGATTTATGTGTTTGTTTGCAACCCTGTTTTGTGCAAATCTTGTCGCGCTTTTTATACCTTTCATGAGCATGAAATGGTATTATAACTTTGGTCCGATGTTTGTAAGTACCAGAACAAAAAGAGATAGACCCATGAAAATGTATACTTAGCTTAGCTTAGCTGTCGAGCTGAGTTGATTTAGCCATGTCCGTCTGTCCGTCTGTCCGTCTGTCTGTCTGTTTGTATGCAATCTAGTCTCTCAGTTTTCGAGATATCCGGATCAAATTTGGTAGGTGGGTGTATTTTTATAATGTATTAATCATTTGTCGGAACCAGAAGAATCGGACCACTATAACATATAGCCCCCATACAACTGATTGTTCAGATATGAGATTTTTCGTTATAACTTCTCCATTTATGCAGCTACGAACATGAAATTTTGCAGCACTTGCACCCATTATCAACAGAATGCTTACAGTGAAAATTACAAAGATCGGTTCACTATAACATAGCTCCCATACAACTGATTGTTCAGATATAAAATTTTTCGTTATAACTCCTCCATTTATATAGCTGGGAACAGGAAATTCCGCACTGTTTTCAATAATTATCAACAGAAAACTTACAGTGAAAATTAAAAAGATCGGATAACTATAACCTATAGCTCCCATACAACTGATTGTTCAGATATGAGATTTTTCGTTATAATTCATCCATTTATGCAGCTAGGACCATGAAATTTCGCGCTGTTTTCACTCAATATCAGCAGAAAACTTACAGTGAAAATAACGAAGATCGGTTCACTATAACCTGCAGCCCCCATACAACTGATTGTTCAGATATGAGGTCTTTTATCATATCTCCTCCATTTATGCAGCTAGGAACATGAAATTTCGCACCATTTTCACTCATTATTAACAGAATACTTACAGTGAAAATAACAAGGATCGGGTGACTACAACATATATCTTCCATACATCTGATTGTTCAGATATGGGATTTTATTGTAAAACTCCTTTATTTGAACAGCTAAAACCGATAAATTTCGTAAGATATTTTATAAATAATAATACTAATAAGTCTACTGAGAAAATCGTCAAAATCTATGCTGTATAAGCTTTATCTCCTATATCACTGATTGTTCAGATACCAGTTTTTGCGATATATCTCCTTTATGTAGGAAACTAAACCCAACAAATTGTGTTACCGGTTTACATACCGATCACATAGCAGTGAAAATCACTTAGATTGGTGCCTTATAAAGTATATCTTCCATACCTTTGATTGTTTAGATGCGATTTTTTATAAAAGTATGTAACTCCTCTATCGATGTATGCAGATGTATTCAAAAGCAGTAATCTGTCAAAGTAAAATTTGCAGATGTTCATGAAAGGTATGAAGCCTTCGGCATAGCCGAAGACAGCGCTGTTCTTACTTGTTTCTCTTTAAAATTCAACAGATTTATTCTTTTATTAGTAAAGAAGGGCGAAAGTAATATGGTGACACTTTTCTTCGTCAATGACCCCTTTTTTGAGACTTTCTTAAAATTCTCAGCGGCAAATGAAGCTCGGGTACTCCAATTTGTAACTTGCCACCAAAACTTTCTGGGAGATTTCACAAAAAGGTGATGCTTGTTTGCCAATCCGAATTCAATATAAAACTATTTCAGCAACACATTGTGTAAATTTTATAGGATTACAGACATTCTTCCAACCTCAGATAGCAGAACAAATAAATTTCGCGACTTTGAGAGAAAATGTCAACAAATTTCCAGCGAACTTCGCAAAGGCTACCCCAAAATAAATGAAATTTTAACTTAAGGATTGAGAAACTCCAATCTCCTGTCCACACTTGATTTCAAGTGGCCTGATTAAATTTTATTTCATATTGCTTCAATTGTGCTATTATTTATTATCTCTTTTAACCCTTAATTAGGCGCATAAAGAAAATCACACAATTAGTCGCATGGGGTCCCCAGTGACTCCAATAAAAGTGTTGAAAAAAGAGTTTTTAAAACAAAAAAAAAACGAAGTGTGAACAAAGCACGCTTAAGCTAACTGTTACATTTGTGTATACATTTTTACATATTTATTTAAAAAAAAAACAACATTATTCTTCAAGGATTCAAAAAAAATGTTAAAAAAAATTCATCGCGATGTAGCATAACGGTATGGACACCCAACAAAGAGAAAATTTCAATTTTCAGATTGGCTCTCACTTGCGAATAATTGCTAATTGCGTAGAACTTCCTAAATGTTCATGCTTTCACAATTAAAATTAAATAAATAACTTAAAAATATAAAAAAAAATGCGGTAAGTGTGCTATAGACCAAACGTTATCGTTTAAGCTGAGTAGAGAGTGTGGTTTTGTCCAGTTTCATAGTTCTTCTGAAGACATTCAGCGATCACTGAAATTTGAGGATATATAATTCTGTACATACCGGTACTTAGCTCCGACGAAAGCATTTGAGTATCGAGCGCACTTTTCCTCACTCGTTTTCTTACATTATTAAGTTATTTATTTAAAAAAACGAGTGGTTCATCGAGTTTTTCCACCACATTTTTGACAAATAATATTTGATCAGACTAACAGATTTTTAATTTTCTTTTGAAGGATCTTAAACTTCGACTTTAAATAGCGGAGAAAGCAGACTTACTCGGACAGTTATATAACAGAGGCTTATAGCCAAGGATCCAAAATATATCCATATAAAAGAATACTACCCGACGATACCCGGCAGGTAAACAAAATTATTGTCATTTATTTGAAATTTTCGCTAAAAATAAATACCCCATAGGCGCCATTTCAAATAATTCTAAAAAAATATAATTTATGTTACATGCTTTCTATTTTTATGTCTACTAGTTTTTATTTTATTATTTTAGAAAAAAAATCATCATAATAAAGGTTATTTTCTATTTAACGTAGTCAAACATCTTGCCAACTGACAGCTCAATTCTATAGCTTGGGAAATAATATGTCTAAAAAAAATTGATCAAATGAAGCTCTTGGTAACTGCAATGAATAATATTTTCAATTGATTTTCAAACTTTTCTGAATTCTGGCCACACTTCAAGCTAGTAACGCTACTTCAAAAATAAGCTTTTTAACCATTCACCGGTTAAAAATATGGCTGCGTTGTACCAGGCTGAGAGAATTTTTTTTGATATGAAGATTTATAACTCATTCAATTTCAGTACAAAAAGTGAACACTTGAAGTACCTCAAAATTGGCGCCGCCTTTTAAATTTTTTTTTTTTGTTGGCAGCGTTTCGCATTTTCATTCCCGCAAAATACTTATTTATGTTGTTAAATACTCTCGTATTTTTATATCGAAGAAAATGCACAACTTCGAACTTGCACCTTATTATACCCGAATTACAATACTTTTCAAAAAAATGCGATTAAAAATTTTTTTATTTTGATAGGTAATATTTGAAATTAGTTAAATTTTCGCGAATTTCGCATTTACTGAAAAATTTTACATAGCGAAATTACTCGATTTCAGCATGATTATGATGATTATGAATTACGAATGAGCGGAAAACTACGATAATGTGAGCATGCTTTATAAAATAATTTTTTCTGTTCAAAACTTTAAAATTGCTGATATGGAAAACCCGAAAATTACGCTGTTTGAAAATATCATGTTACCTTTTTCTTTGTGTAATTAATTTAACGTTATTTGACAAGTTGACCCAGTTGGTTAATATGTAGCAACAACAAAGATTTAAGTGTGTATAACACACACAATACTATTTGCATATAACCTAACGCACACAATAGGGGTATTCACGATCCGGTGCATAATGTCCAGCATGGTGCATAGGTAGCATAAATAGCATGATTAGCTAATTTTGCTGTTGTTTGAACACATAAATAAAACAACAACAATCATGCTATTTGTGCTATCTATGCACTATGATAAACAGTTTGTACCGGATCGTGAATACCCCTTTTATATGTATACATATAAGTATGCATGCATGTAGCACAATATTAGTTTCGAGGTACATATGCACATATGTATATGCAGCAAGAGCACCGTTATCATATGCCACTGACCATGACTTAATCCAGGCTTTCGCCCCAGCTCGCTTGCAGCAAACGGACCGCACATTTAATTTGCACAATTAAACTTGAATCGCCAGTAGCGTTTTTAGCTTCACTCATTCATTCATTCATTCGTTTTGCTAACAGTCGTGTCAGGGAGCAAAGCTTTGTCGAAGAACCCTCAACCAAACTTTCTCGTTTTTATTCGCTTCCTTCAAGCGTTTCCTATCATCCACCGTACAGCGCTCTGCCACCTTTTTAGTTAGAAACGACTATCGTCCTTGGTTGTACTTTGTAAATTTCTTTTTTTCCAAAATGGGTTTTCTCTCTTATTTTTATCCTATGTACAAGAGTATGTACACATTGCAACCGTGTATATATCCCACTTGAGCTTTCGTTTGTGCTTAGTTAATTCCGCTTTAGTTGCCACATACACTTTCAGTGCAATGCATTGTGGTTTGCTACAGTTTTTGTTTTTGTTTTTGCAATACTGCAAAATAGATGATAATAAAGCAATGGGTACGTACGTGCCCGTGCGTCAGTATGTAGTTGTGTATGTGCATGGATGCGTCGAATTTTTTTTTGTTTTCCTATCCACTCGCAACGTGCCTCTTCCTTTTTCGCACTTACTGAATAGCTGCACAGTACTCGCATTAGCTGCAATTCGTGTGGCTATCATTTGACTTTAGTGTTGAGGTTGCAGTTAGTTGGTCAGCGACGTCATTTTTAATTGTGTGCATCGTCTTGTGTTGTTTCCGCGAAACTTGATGAGTCTGATGAGAGGAGTGATGCTGGCGGTGGTGAAGCTGATGGTTAAGCTGATGGCGTGCAGCAACAAGAATACAGTGCATCATTGATTATAACGATTACGATGACACTAATGATGATGGCGATAAGAAAGATGATGATAGTGAGATTGACTATGGTGAGACGGTGATGATGACCTCCGCTTAGGCGTTGGTAAGAGTAACCAGCTTACCATCGTTTGTTGCACGTGAGTGAGTGTCTTTTTCGCTTCAAGTTCACTTGACTGAATCCACATGATTCAATGAGCATGTCATTTGTATTGCTTTTGTGTTGAATTCTCATTTTCCATATTGCTTTTGAATATTCTTTACGGTAAAATCAATGTTATGCCACTGAATATCAGTTGGTACACTGAATGCTAATTGGAGTTTGTCTATGAAGGCATCCAAGTTTAAACTTTTATTAAGTTAGCAGTGCGAATATAAAGACTGATATTACGTGGCGCATATACCGTCCCAGAGATAGTTTACATTTTTATGAAAGTCCGTCAATCTTAGATGGCGTGGGCACACAGAAAGCAGGCATGCGTCACGTATAGCAGTTGAAAATCATAAAAAAAGCTCACATTTAAAGCATGCCTCAATCATAAGGACTTTGAGAAGCTTCTTTTCTTTTTTTTCTGTTTTTTATATACATACGAACATAACAGATTCAAAATATAAAAGAGCTTAAGTTCCCGATTAAAAAAAAATTGGTGTCCTCGGCTTTTTATCTTTTGAACTCCTTCGAGTAACAATATTCAAATTTAACCCTAAAATGGTAAAGATAGCCTGTGAGGCACAACAATTTTGCGTTTTCGCGACATTTCCAGATCGTTCTCTCATATCAAAGCGTGGGTTCGTGCCAACTCAGTGAAGTGTTGTATAAGCTTGTGTGCAGCACGTGTTTTTTTCAGCTTCATTGTGTTGCCGAAATTTTCATACACGTTTCGCCTATGAGCCAATGTTTACCAATAAAAGTATTTTTTTTTGTTTTGTACAGGTAAATTATTTTTTAATAGCAAAATTTTTTCTAAGCCATAGGCTTGATATTCTTTTTTAACATGTTAACTTGATCTAAAATCTATAAGCTAAAGAAATTTTATAAAAATATCTCGAACGTAAATATTTTGTTTTCATTTTCTTCAATCGGTCTCTGTATCCAACCATTAAAAAATGTGATCTACTAATATGACTGTAACAAATTTCAGATATAAAAAAAATAATAGTTTTTTAGAGAGCTTCCCGAGATACTCTTTCCACTTTGTCTTTTGTGTCCGTGATTGGGGCTTAGGTCAGCTATTTACAGGTGATGTACTATGTATATGTGGCTGTAAGGCCCCTCATTTTCCAGTACTTTTTATTAACACACATACATTATAAGAATGTATACTGGATATTTACTTCAAAGATATGGTTTATAACCAGAGACGGAAAATAATCATTATTTTTACAACGCTTTTATCAACTTGCAATGTTGTGTTCCAGAAACTTTCAATGTTGTGTTCCAGAAACTTTCAAAGTTGTGTGTCCGACACCATAAAGCAAAGCTTTGAAAAGCTCCTATAAAAAAGCATAGTGAATAGGGCGAGGTAGATGACATCTAGATGTCGCCCTATGTACTACGTTTGCTACACCGGAAATAGACGACACGCCATTTCTTTAAATAAAATTAATTGGTGCTCGTTTGTATGTATTAATATCGTTAAATTATTTTAATATCTATTATACAGCTGCGAGAATGCATTTGCTTTTGCGGTCGTTCTCTTCACTCTCAAAACATGCACAAGGTTTGCAAACGATATCAGCAAGAGAATGCGAATGAGCGGGAGTATAATATTTGGCGAATGGAATGCTCATTACCATTGGTGTAACTGAGTATCTCTTATTTTCTTTCCTATGCTCTCTGTTTCGCATTTTTACCTTCAAATAAACGAGTATTTGAGAGTATTACATGTCAAGCATAGCCTTTTTTTCTGAAGTGCTGTTAATCAAGCGCAATAGCGGCATCGTGCTGTAGGTCTTTTGTGGGTAATAAATATTAAACTAATAATAAATAATAAAGAAATTTTTGACACTATGGCAAATATAAATGAGGTAAGTTTTTATTAATGTATATACGTATTTACAAGTTTCATTTTATTTTAAATATCTGTACTTAAATATACTTAACAGTCAACTGATGGAGGCTCTTTTGTTAATTACATTTTTTTAACAACATTTTTTAGAATTCTTTTGAGTATGCAGTTTTGTAGTTCTCTCAATTTCAGAATAACAAAGCAGAAATTTTAAGTGGCAATGAGCTACCGTTGATTTTTGAGAATTTTTTTACTGACGCTCTTCGGCATTTTTTCCCATACAAAAAAACTACCAGGCACTCGTTATATGGAGAAAATGAGCAACATCATAGCCATTTAAAACTTGCACTTTATTGTACTGAAATTAAGTGAACTACAAAACTGCATACTCAAACAAAATTCTAAAAAATTTACAGCGTGGCGACGAATAACTGTTACCCAGTTTTTTTTGAGAAATAAAAGGGTCCTTTATAAATTTTGCGAAAAAAGTATTTTATTGTTAATTTTCCACAGATTTTACTTTAGTTGTATTAGTTAGTATTTAAATTTTAATCCTTTTCTACATTTGCCAGCAGTGTAAACTTTGAGAGAAAAGTTCATTTGGCACGCAAGTCTTTTTCAGGTGTATTTTTTCTTAGGCTTTGTATAAAAAAAGTACAAAAAAGAAAAAAACTGTATAAGGTTGGTCCTAGTCACCAGTCCCGAGTCTATTAGATTTTTGAGTATGAGGCCTTATTTTGGACAGATGGGGGAGTATAAGGGACTCAAAATGGAGAAAATTAGCCTATGGTTACAGAAGATATGGAATAAATTAACTGACGAGGACCTGCGTGCCAAATGAACTTTTCTCTCAAAGTTTACACTGCTGGCAAATGTAAATAAGGATTAAAATTTAAAAACTAATTAATACAACTAAAGTAAAATCTGTGGAAAATTATCAATAACATACTTTTTTCGAAAAATCTATAAAGGACTCTTCTATTTCTCAAAAAAACCTGGGTAACAGTTATTCGTCGCCACGCTGTAGTTTAAAAGCTGAAAATTTTGGTGAAAATTTGTCTAATTTTCCAAAATTTTGAAAAGACTTTGAAACATTAACTTATATGCTTTTTGATGCAGAATGAACTATTTTTCTATTAAAAATTAACGAAAAAATTTGCAAAACATTGGAAATGAAATGAATTCCATGTTAAGTTTTAGTTTAAATAAATATTTTGCTTTCATTTTGTTTTAATTTAAGATATATGCACATATGTATGTATGTATGTGCATAGGTTATGTCTATTTGACATAATTTTAAAATAAAGACCATTTACTATTATTAAATTTTCAAATTTTAATGTGGACTAAATTCACTTCAACAGTCTAGTAACAGCGTCATACAAATATATATATATGTATATTTAATTTTACATACGAGTATATTAGAGTATTCTCAAATACTCTACCTTCCGTTGCAAATGTTGAGAATATGAATATTCTATTAAGAGAGAATATTCACTCCACTCCCTTCTATTACTCTTCGATAACATTCTAATTCATGTTCGCTAACATAGAATGAAAGAGAGCGGCTATTCTAATATCAAGAGAATGTTTTGAAGCTGCAAACAAATGCATTCCTGCAGCAGTTTAATATCTATTGCAAACTTTTATTCAGACAGGACTAAAAAGTAGAAAATAAATAATATAAAAAAAACTTTTTAATATACAACGCTTTTATAAATGGACTAAAAAGTAGAAAATAATACTTCTCAGTCCCATAGAATTTGTTTTGATAACTTTTGATTT
>NW_023458558.1:3066917-3078997 GCF_013731165.1 Rhagoletis pomonella
AACGTTGCACTTACAAAAATACTTAAATGTAAAAGAAAATAGAAAAATAAAATTGTAGAAGAAGTATATTGAAGAAGTAGCTGAAGAAGGGTGCTCGAAGAAGCAGAAGATGGCGAGGAGTTAAGCCAGTTGCAAATTTTCAAAAAACCTTATTTATTTCTGGCTACAAATTATGTGTATGTGTGATTGTAAGTGTTTGTGGGGTTTACATGTGTTCGAGCAGCACACGTTTACATATTTCAATTTGGTGGCAAAATGGATGCTGCTGCTGGTCGGGGCCGGTGTCGGTGTCGGTGTCGGTGTCGGTGTCGGTGACGATGCACACAAAAGCCCAGGAAGTGCCTGCTGCAACGGAAGTCGAATGAACGACCACTGAGCATTAGGTACTTGCTAAGACTCACTGTGGCTGCTTGCGAAGACTCGCCAAATAAATATGTATGTTAAATGCATATAACCATGAATTGTGCGATTGCGAATATGCAATAAAATGTTACAACTGCCAGCAATAAAACGAGTGAATTTATTGCAAATATATATTTGAAACTTTTTTTCTCTCCTTGATGCCAACAGGCAATGGGAGAATTTTTGAAAGTTTTCGATTTTATGGCTTCTATGTAAATATTAGTGTGTTGAGTGTCTCGAAGTGAAAAAATAGATAGGGAAATAGTCGAAGAAACATCGATAGCTGGCACCTCAAATAATTTGTTTGGCTTTCTTCAATACCTAGTGACTTATGTATGTATATCGATATCGATATTTTTACCGATAGCGATTTGATTATCGATGTCATAAAATCTGCCAATACCGACCTGATTATAGATGTCGCTGAAATTATCGATATTAATAAGTAAAATTTTCGATTCATATTCGCTAACAGAAAGTACGATTAGGACTAATTAAGCAATCAGTTTCGTGTTTGGCTAAGCATCAACTCGAAATTATTGTGTGCCTCCTCACGTTATCAAATGAATGGAGAAGTTTACTGTGCCTATCGAAAAATATTGTCTTTCAAGAATTCTATACCATTTCTACGAAAATTTGTTTTTTCCCCATATAAAAATACATGAAAAACTTTGAGAGCTTTAAGCGACCTCTAAATATTTTTTTTGATTTTCAATAAAAAATATGCTTTATACTTATTTTCGATATAGAACAATCACAGGGGGTGGGAGCATTACAATTCTGACTTTACTGTTTTTGGACCACCCTAATGGACACCCAATAAAGATAAAATTTAAATTATTTAAATATCTTAAAAATATAAACAAGAATGCGGTAAAGACCCACACGTTCTCGTCGAAACTGAGAAGAGTGTTATTGTCCAGTTTCATAGTTCTTCTAAAAATATTCCGCGATCACTGGAATTTGAGGACATATAATTCTGTAAATCTCGGTACTTAGCTCCGACGAAAGCATTTGAGTATCGAGCGCACTTTTCCGCATTCGTTCTCTTATATAATTAAGTTATTTTTACTGATGAAGAAAACAGTAGGAAAAAACAAGCGGTGCATCGAATTTTTTCACCACAACTTTGACAATTAATATTTGATCAGACTAATAGATTTTTAATTATGCCAGCATCGACTCTCCCTATAACTAGCCGTTGAACATTTCTGCTTGGAATATCTTTTGAAGGATCTCAAACTTCGACTTTAAATAGCGGAGAAAGCAGACGTAGACGGACAGTTTTATAACAGAGGCTTATAGCCAAGGATCCAAAATATGTCCCTATAAAAGAATATTGCCCGACGTGATCCGACAGGCAAACAAAAGGATTGTTATACATTTGAAATTTTTGCTAAAAATAAATATCCCATAGGCACCATTTCGAATAATTCAAAAGAATATAATTTAGGGTACGTGCGCTTCTATTCGTATGTCTACTAGTTTTATTTCAAGATTTGTCCATAAAATTAATTATAACGAAAGAAATAAATACAGCTATTAGCAGCGCAGAAAAAAAATCATCATAATAAAGGCTATTTTCTATTTGACGTAGTCAAAAATCTTGCCAACTGATAGATCAATTCTATAGCTTGAGAAATACTATGTTTAAATGAATTTTTAAACCAATGTTATTTTCCATTGATTTTCAAACTTTTCTGCATTCTGGCCACACTTAAAGCTAGTAACGCTACTTCAAAAATAAGCTTTTTAACCCTTCACCTCTTAAAAACATGGCTGCGTTGTACCAGGCTAACAGAACATTTTTTGATATGAAGTTTTATAACTCATTCAATTTCAGTTCAAAAATTCAGGGTTAAAGTACCACAAAGTTCGCGCTGCTTTTGAGAATGTTTTTTTTTTTTTTGGCAGCGTTCATTCCCACAAAATACTTATTTATGTTGTTAAATACTCTCGTATTTTTATATCGAACAAAATGCACAACTTCGAACTTGCACCTTATTATAGCCGAATTACAATACTTTTCAAAAAAAATCCGATTAAAAAATTTTATATTTTGATAAGTAATTTTTGAAATTAGTTAAATTTTCACGAATTTCGCATTTACTGAAAAATTTTACATAGCGAAATTACTAGTTTTCAGCATGATTTTTTATGAATTACGAATGAGCGGAAAATTACGATAATGTGAGCATGCTTTATAAAATAATTTTTTCTGTTAAAAACTTTAAAATTGCTAATATGGAAAACCCGAAAATTACGCTGTTTGAAAATATCATGTTACCTTTTTCTTTGTGTAGTTAATTTAACCTTATTTGACAAGTTGAGCCAGTTGGTTAATATGTAGCAACAACAAAGATTTAAGTGTGTATAACACACGCAATGCCATTTGCATATACCCTCACGCACACAATAGGGGTATACACGATCCGATGCATATTGTCTAGCATGGTGCATAGATAGCATAAATAGCATGATTAGCTAATTTTGCTGTTGTTTGAACACATAAATAAAATAACAACAATCATGCTATTTGTGCTATCTATGCACTATGATAAACAGTTTGTACCGGATCGTGAATACCCCTTATATATGTATACATGTAAGTATGCATGCATGTAGCACAATATTAGTTTCGGGGTACATACATATGTATATGCAGCAAGAGCACCGTTATCATATGCCACTGACCATGACTTAATCCAGGCTTTCGCCCCAGCTCGCTTGCAGCAAACGGACCGCACATTTAATTTGCACAATTAAACTTGAATCGCCAGTAGCGTTTTTAGCTTCACTCATTCATTCATTCATTCACTCGTTTTGCTAACAGTCGTGTCAGGGAGCAAAGCTTTGTCGAAGAACCCTCAACCAAACTTTCTCGTTTTTATTCGCTTCCTTCAAGCGTTTCCTATCATCCACCGTACAGCGCTCTGCCACTTTTTTAGTTAGAAACGACTATCGTCCTTGGCTGTACTTTGTTAATTTCTTTTTTCCAAAATGGGTTTTCTCTCTTATTTTTATCCTTTGTACGAGAGTATGTACACATTGCAACCGTGTATATCCCACTTGAGCTTTCGTTTGTGCTTAGTTAATTCCGCTTTAGTTGCCACATACACTTTCAGTGCAATGCATTGTGGTTTGCTACAGTTTTTGTTTTTGTTTTTGCAATACTGCAAAATAGATGATAATAAAGCAATGGGTACGTACGTGCCCGTGCGTCAGTATGTAGTTATGTATGTGCATGGATGCGTCGAATGTTTTTTTTTTTGTTTTCCTATCCACTCGCAACGTGCCTCTTCCGTTTTCGCACTTACTGAATAGCTGCGCAGTACTCGCTTAGCTGCAATTCGTGTGGCTATCATTTGACTTTAGTGTTGAGGTTGCAATTAGTTGGTCAGCGACGTCATTTTTAATTGTGTGCATCGTCATGTTGTTTCCGCGAAACTTGATGAGTCTGATGAGAGGAGTGATGTTGGCGGTGGTGAAGCTGATGGTTAAGCTGATGGCGTGCAGCAACAAGAATGCAGTGCATCATTGATTGTAACGATTACGATGACACTAATGATGATGGCGATAAGAAAGATGATGATAGTGAGATTGACGATGGTGAGACGGTGATGATGACCTCGGCTTAGGCGTTGGTAAGAGTAACCAGCTCACCATCGTTTGTTGCACGTGAGTGAGTGTCCTTTTCGTTTCAAGTTCACTTGGCTGAATCCGCATGATTCAATGAGCATGTCATTTCTATTGCTTTTGTGTTGAAGTTTCATTTTCCATATTGCTTTTGAATAAATATTCTTTACGGTAAAACTAATGTTATGCCACTGAAAATCAGTTGGTACACTGAATGCTAATTGGAGT
The DNA here is from genome assembly GCF_013731165.1 of Rhagoletis pomonella. Taxonomy (NCBI): domain Eukaryota; kingdom Metazoa; phylum Arthropoda; class Insecta; order Diptera; family Tephritidae; genus Rhagoletis; species Rhagoletis pomonella. Next base: position 3,071,184 of record NW_023458558.1, read on the forward strand.
TTGTCTATGAAGGCATCCAAGTTTAAACTTTTATTAAGTTAGCAGTGCGAATATAAAGAATGATATTACGTGGCGCATATACCGTCACCAGAGATAGTTTACATTTTTATGAAAGTCCGTCAATCTTAGATGGCCTGGGCACATAGAAAGTAGGCATGCGTCACGTATAGCATTTGAAAATCATAAAAATGCTCACGTTTAAAGCATGCCTCAATCATAAGAACTTGGAGAAGCTTGTTTTCTTTTTTTTCTGTTTTTTATATACATACGAACATAACTGATTCAAAATATAAAAGAGTTTAAGTTCCTGATTAAAAAAAAAATTGGTGTCCTCGGCTTTTTATCTTTTGAACTCCTTCGAGTGCCAATATTCAAATTTAACCCTAAAATGGTAAAGATAGCCCGTGAGACACAACAATTTTTCATTTACGCGATATTTCCAGATCGTTCTCTCATATCAAAGCGTGGGTTCGTGCCAACTCAGTTAAGTGTTGTATAAGCTTGTGTGCAGCGTGTGTTTTTTTTCAGCTTCATTGTGTTGCCGAAATATTCATACACGTTTCGCCTATAAGCCAATGTTTGCCAATAAAAGTATTTTTTTTTCTGTATAGGTAAATTATTTTTTAATAGCAAAATTTTTTCTAAGCCATAGGCTTAATATTCTTTTTTAACATGTTAACTTGATCTAAAATCTATAAGCTAAAGAAATTTTATAAAAATATCTCGAACGTAAATATTTTGTTTTCATTTTCTTCAATCGGTCTCTGTATCCAATCATTAAAAAATGTGATCTACTAATATGACTGTAACAAATTTTGAGATATAAAAAAATCTCACCGATAACAAAATCGATCACAAATTGGCTTCAATAATTCAGTTCTCAGAATATTCGGAGGTGATGCCTGGGTTGATGGCTCTCAGATTCCACAGGCGTTGAGAAAAATTACACGGAGCTGGCCCAATTGAACTAGGTTCCTGAGGTTGGTTCTCTTTCACATTAATCTCCAACACTCCAAGACGAAATCCGCCAATATATTGCTTCACCTTGAAGAAGATGGTGCTTATGTGATCCTGGTTCAGGGGCCGTGGCTGAGTGAAAGACGCAAGTAAAGCTGATGCCTGTGATCAAAAAGCTGTGACAAATACTCTCATGGATTATTCACGATGACGAGGTCGTACCACTTTCAACGTTATTACAGGAAGTTCTGGTTATATCTTGGTGCATAAGGACCAGCATCATAATTGGGCCCGACACAGCTTCGTGTCGCTACATTTGGGAATGCAATAGGTTAGTCACTTTTTGATTTCGTATTAAAAAGTCACTGGAGGTGTCGTTTCGTTGGCAGGATCCTATCTATGCCAGATGCGTTGTCCACAAATTCTGGCTCATCAGTATCTCTTCATTTTTGATAAAGAGAGGTTGACTGATCTGCAAATTAGGAGCAGTACTCCTGGTTTTTACTTATCAGGAGTTCAACGTACGTAATTCAAGACAAGCGCGGTGGAGATCATCTTTTTTAGGGTCTTTAAGTCAATAGAAAAAGTCCTTATACGAATAGTTTTACAACCTATTTGCTCACCTGGCTTCTCGACGATATACCAACTGTACTACATGCCCATTTAATTTTATTAATTTTCACAGTTAAAAACATTTAAAAACACTCACGAAATTGTACAGCTTTACATGCTTTTCAGTAAACTAAAATAAAGTGTTTGCGTTGAAAATCCGTTATAAGTATAAGAGATGGGGAAAAACCTGCAAAAAGAATTTCTAACAAAAATCAGCAGTATGCACATTTAAAAACATTGTACTCTTAGCGCCGTTTTGCCCTCAAGCACACTTTCGCATTCTGTAGATGGTCAGTTCATGCAATGTTATGAACTTCCGGTGCATATACACCTATGTATATACATATGTATGTACATAAATATGTAGTCTAAAAAGTGTTGAATACAGTACATAGTATCACCTACCTTTGTATGCACACTCAAAGTCAAAAGGCCAACATTCACAACACTTCGTGGTGGCTAACAACCATTCAAGCAACCGGCTATCGACGGTGCGCCATTGATACCCTTAATCCAGTTCAAATGCACATGGTATATGGTATGCATGATAGGTGCACGAACAGTATCTGTTCACTGACATAAGGCTTAAGTATGACAGCATATTTTTGTTTAATAATCTTAAAAATATTGGTAAGTTAGTTTGCAAATCTGGATTGTGTATAAGATTGTTTCAACAGAAGCGTTTTTCTAAATCTACTCAAAATAGTTACCAGTTTTGCATAGTAACAGATAAACGATAAAATAAAATAAAACTAAAAACAAGTAAGAAAGTCTAAGCTCGGGCGGAGCCGAACATTAAATACCCGGCGCAAGTATTAAATATATATTTTTTCACCTTTCCGAAAGCTACCTCTACATGGGGGTGTATCAATTATGAGTAAATTTCTGAAATGTACCATTATATGAAAAGCAGCCATAATTTTAGTCCGATTTCAATAATTTTCAACGTTTTGCTTTTATGTGGCAAGCACAATAACCATACCGACTTTGGCATAAATTGGTAGAACGATTACCGAGATACATATATGTGATCACAAGTGGAGGGTGCCACGCCCATTTTCCAAAATTTTGTCATAAATGTATTTCTTGGTAAAAAATTGTTGCAAGCAACAATTTTGAATAAATTAGCTTTAATATTTACTGATTTATCGAAGACTTCGTATTTCTCTAAATTACCATTATATGGGATGTGGGCGTGGTTACTGTCCCATTTCAAAACTTTTCGGCCATTTGGTATCCTGTACCAAGGCCAATAACTGTGCCAAGTTTGGAAGAAATCGGTGTAGCGGTTGCCAAGATATACACATGTAACCATAAGTGGGCGTGGCTACGCTCATTTTCCAAACATTTATAATATTCTTATTTTTCGTCTAAAAATTATTGTAAATATGAATTCTGAGTGAATAATCTTCAGTAGTTACAAAAATATCGCAGTTTTCGTTTTTCTGAAAATTACCGTTATATGGGAGGTAGGCGATTGTGCCCATTTTTAATACTACGCCCGAAAGAAGTGCACGTACAAAGTTTCGTTTAGATATCTCAATTGTTAATCGAGTTATCGTATTCACAGACGGACGGACGAACAGACAGTCACCGCTTAATCGATTTCTCTTTTCATCCTAATCATTTATGTATACATTTGTCTATATCTATCTCGATTCGTTTTGCCTGTTACAAATAACCGTTATGTGAACAAAGTTATAATACCCTTGTGCACAAGTGCGCTCGGGTATAAAAATAGATAAAATATTTGAGCTAAAATTAAAAGATAAAATAGTAAAACAAATAGAAAAAAATCATATTTAAGCAAAAAAAATCTAGCAACTTCAAAGCTCATATAAAAATTGGGGAGTACCGTTAATTTCTTAATGGTCCAGTGATAGGAAACATTGCAAGATAGGATCCCCACCAAATCCGGTTTTACATTCCCTGAGACTAGTCTTACAGTATTGAAAATAGAATAGACCAGCGTTCAAAAACATTTCACATTCACGCACGGCAATTAAAAACATTACATTTCGAATATTTGTGGTCATAATTCGCTGAGCACCGCCGTAACGCTTACTTATACATTTGAAAATGTATGTGCTCTTGCATGGATTATCGAGTGTGTGTGTGTGTGTGTGTGTATGCATGTATGTATGTGGAATCACAAAGCGGCTGCATTCGCAGATACTACGTTAGTACCAAGGAATGAATGAATGAAAAAAGTAGAAAAGAACTGAAATTATTGCATTCCAGCAGAGCACTCATACGCCATGTAAGTGCCCAGTCGAGTTGGCCGACCAGCACTCGTTTGCCTTGGAAGATCACTTGTTGGTCAGCGGGTAACAAACCTCCACTCATACACTTGCACACTCAAAAATGGAAAGGTACCCTACAAGACAGCTGAGTATCATATGAGTACTCATATTATCATTACTCCTAATCACAAAAGTGCTTATCAAAGTCCTCATTTTCGTTCAGGCCATGGGAAAAATTTGAGTACTTTCCCCTCAATGTTGTCATCAGAAAGTCCTCAGTACTAATAGTCAAACTACTCATTTATGCCGTACTACAAAAACAAAAGTGTAAATGTGTGAGAGTTTTTGCCTAAAGTGCTCAGCAATGTCTTGTAGGGTAAGCCCATGCATACAGTACCTATCAATGACTATGTGCACATGGACATATCAGCAAATACGTACATACATACATACATATGCACTTCCTAAATAACCGGCTAGAAGTGTAAAGTAAGTGTATTAGCGGTTTGTAAGTTAACAGACAGACATGCAATGCAGGCAGTTCATGTTGACCTTTGGTTAGATGACTATCAAGTAGGCAAAAACATACAAACGTACTTTCACACACCCATGTATGTATGTATGTGTGTGTGTTTTAAAGCACGCTTTCTATATTTATTGACTTGTATGCTTTGTAAGTAATGATTCAACCACAAGACTTCCATACGCTCAAACAATGCTATTAAATGTACATAGCGCTCGCTATCGAACTGCTGCCAAGTTGAACAGGAATTTACCGGTGCAATGGCCTGTGTTTAGCTTTGTTCGATAGTAACGTCATTGATAGTGCTTCAGCTCCACATTCGAAATGTAGTTTCAATGCGATGTAACCCGTAAAGTTTGTACAATGCTCAAGTTGCATAGTAAATACTAAGAGAAATCTTCTATTAATTCGGAATTCGTATTAAAAAAAAATTACTACCAATTGCGTTAACAGAGCATTAGCCTGAAGGAATGTAAACTGATAAGTCTGATTTCTTTATTGTGTGAAAAAAATTCGGTTTGAGAAGTGTGTAGAGCTAAAGTTTTAATTTAACCCTCTGCCACTGACGTGACCGAAATTTCCCCATTTTACTGGCGTGTACTCTCTTAGACACCAATTTTCCAGATCAAAAGGCCGTCTAGCTTAAAAATGGATAAGAAGTAGAAGGAAAATATAAGTGATATCCACTCTTTGGCGTACTCACTGTATTTTGTGTATGTGTAGCTGAATGAGCGGGTTTGTTGTTGCTAATAGTGCAATAAATGAAAGAGCGAACATTGCATCACAATGCACTATTTTAAGGTAAATATTACCTTATTGAGTATTAGTATGGTGGAGAGATTCAAAAGATCCATAGGACGAGGCAATACAAGTATATGTAGTTGCCTTTTGACAATCTTTTGTAACAAAAAGCCGTCGGACTTCATACATCTTACGGCGCTGCATAAACATCTCAGCATACTGACAGCATACAACTTGACTGCGGTGTCGATGTGAGGATTTTTTTTTGAATACTGAATGCCGCTATTTTGTTCCAACAACTTTACTTTGTTAGGATTTTGCAAAAAGATAAGCTGTGAAATGAGAAGTTGAAGAATATAAAAAACATATATTTTCGTTTCGGTTTCTATCTGGATTTTTTTAATATCCACATAATCCGTATATTGGAATGGTCGGCTGTCTAATTAAAACATACGCCGATATCAAAACAAACGGATATTATCCGGAGGAAAATCGAGACTTGTTTTTGAATTTGGAAACTGCTAAATAAATTAAAAAATGTTTGAAAGGAATAAGTACATGTACCATGGTCTCCATGCTGATTTCTATACGCGTTTTTCGTATTAGTTTCGAAAAAACCCATAAGGGTTACTTAAATTCAGGATATAACGGCAAATATTTAGCCTAGGTCTATTAGAAAACGAAATTTTCATAATTTTGGTATATAAAATATTTTCAAACTTGACAAGGGAGACGTTTCAAAAAAGTAATTTTCAAAATCTGTAGCTGATTAGAAAGCCTATAGTAAATGCAGGTTAAAATGTTATACTTTGAAAATAAGAGAAAAGTACCTATGTAAACAAAAATATTTCACGGACAACTTCTACAGCCTCTGGGAGGAATTCGCCTTCTAAAATGTATTGCAATTAGTGAAGTTCCAGAGACAAGTACAATAAAAATTAAATCAAGTATTTGAAAATTGTTAACCTTAAAACGTTTATTTAGGCGATAAAGTACAGAAATAACTAATTTTTCCCCATTTTTTCGAAGGTCAAGCTTTTTTTGTGTAATTATCTGTTTATGCTTCACAACAATAAAAGAAACGAAAACGCCATAAAATTCTAAAATTGTTATATATGTACATAAAGAAAGTAATATATCACCCCTATTCAGCAACAGTTTCGTTTTCGAATCTGGCTACGAATCGTTTCTTCGAACTTTCGAAATACATAACAATGGCATGCGAAAAAACGTACGGGAAAGAAATTGACAGCTTTTTTGCGTAATTTTGTACGAAAACAATTCTGTGTAAGAAGCGAGATAAATATTAAGCAAAAAGATGTTAATCGATGTGTGTTTGCAGGAAATATTAGTGGTGTACTTTGAAACAGATAAATTTACCTTTCGTATGTACGTATAATTTTATCCGCTGCTTTATATGAAGGAAAAAAAATAGTGTTTGTTGCCCCTTATCGAGAAACTTGGGTACGGTTTAGTTATTTGTGCAATGATTTGGGGTTGTTGTATCCAAACGCATCACCCGAATCTAATATACAAAGAACTAAACTTTAATTTAAAATAAAGGCTCCAAATTTCCGAGCTCTAGTTTATTAATAAGTTCGGTTTGAACCATTTCGGTGTGGGTGCTGCACAAAGATACAGTAAATGGTGTAGCCGGAGTTGCATGCACAATAAATGTGTTATACCTTTCAAAATAGAATAGGGACTTCCACCCTCCTCTCCGGCAACACAGAATGAATAATTATCATTAGTAAGTCTTAAGTAAGCGCAACCAGGTTCTGGGTGCATCTAACAAAATGCATATTTTCAATGGCTGGAGAGAAGCTGTTTTGCATTAACTGGATTGAGAACTAGTCCTTCAGGCACAGGAGGAGTTATAGCTGTGGCTCAACAATTCAACCAGAAGCTGACATAGATGCGTGCATGGTTACTAAGTATGCTGGACAGCCCCGCATATCTTTACGAATCCGTTGCCATAGCGCCCTCTTACTCCGCTGATATAATTGCAAATGCATCAGAATCCATAATTTTCCTCAAAATATGTAAAATCAACCAATTTTACTATAAACAAGCACATCATGAGTGTTTTTTTTTTAGTTCCTTTCCACTTTGTTTTCCTTCATACAGCTGACTTCGAAAACAACTGATAGCTGGCAATGCTGCAAATTTTTCCGCAAGGGTTGCAGCATGTCAATTTTTCATTTTTCGTAACGTAGCTACGAATTACGAATTACCAAAATTCGGGTTCTAGAATAAGGATGTATGTATATAAGCATAAGGAATACTGGGTAATAATCTCCAATGCCAATATTTAATTACTTTTAAATAATATGAATTTTAAGTTAAGGCGCGCGGGTAAACGTGTTAAATGACTTCCTTTGGTGCTACGGGGCGTATGGGTTACATACGCAACCACGGGTATACAGGGTGTCCCAGAAGTAACGTGCCAAACTTTAGGGGAAGGTAGGTGGGGGAGTGAGCTCCCTGATAAACAAAAAATTTTCAGGTAAAAGTGTCACCGTTTTTGAAATATTTACATTTTTTCGAATTTAAAAAAAATCGTGCCTTTTCATGTGTTTTCTTTAACTGCAACTACAAACCGGGCAATACTTAGTAAATTTTTTATGTAAAATACTTCCAGGTAGTTGCCTCTCCATACTCAAATGCAATGTAGTTAAAATATATTAAGGAACTATCATAAAATTAGGACTATTTCTGGATTTTTAACTTTTTGATAT
>NW_023458558.1:3079097-3083468 GCF_013731165.1 Rhagoletis pomonella
TTTTTTTTATATTATTTTTTAAATTTTACCCCACCGTAAAACAATTTTATTTATACACACGTATTTGTTTTCGTACGTCCCACTGTAGTTTATAAATATTTTTGTCTCCGCTGTAATGAAAACGGCGCATTTTCTCGACAGGAGTGGAAGCGTGTGCCAACGGCCATCGCATCTATATTCTTTAAGCTGGTCAAGGGAAACCACCGAATATTGTAATCCAAACCTCTCGGAGAATTACTGGTGGGATATGAGGATCACTAAGATGGGGAATCCTGTGGTCAAGTTCTGAAACTAATTGATGTGTAGTCCGTCGATCATCTGACCGATAACAAAAGGATCACAAATTGGCTTCAATAATTCAGTTCTCAGAATATTCGGAGGTGATGCCTGTGTTGATGGCTCTCAGATTCCACAGGCGTTGAGAAAAATTACACGGAGCTGGCCCAATTTAAAAAGGTTCCTGAGGTTTGTTCTCTTTCACATTAATCTCCAACACTCCAAGACGAAATCCGCCAATATATTGCTTCACCTTGAAGAAGATGGTGCTTATGTGATCCTGGTTCAGGGGCCGTGGCTGAGCAGTAGCGGTGTCGGACGAATCAGAGCGAAAAATTACAGATTGATTGTGGTGAGAGACACAAGTTAAGCTGAAGCCTTTCCTGTCTACTCTCTCATGGATTATTCACGATGACGAGGTCGTACCACTTTCAACGTTAGTACAGGAAGTTCTGGTTATATCTTGGTGCATAAGGACCAGCATCATAATTGGGCCCGACACAGCTTCGTATCGCTACATTTGGGAATGCAATTGGTTAGTCACTTTTTGATTTCGTATTAAAGTCTCTGGAGGTGTCGTTTCGTTGGCAGGATCCTGTCTACGCCAGTTGCGTTGTCCACAAATTCTGGCTAATCAGTATCTCTTCATTTTTGATAAAGCAGGGTTGACTGATCTGCAAATTAGGAGCAGTACTCCTTGTTTTTACTTATCAGGAGTTCAACGTACGTAATTTAAGACAAGCGCGGTCAAGAGCGTCCTTTTTAGGGTCTTTAAGTCAATAGAGAAAGTCCTTACACGAATACGTAAGGACTTCATATAGTTTTACAACCTATTTGCTCACCCGGCTTCACGACGATTTACCAACTGTACTACATGCCCATTTAACTATATTAATTTCCCCAGTTAAAAGCATTTAAAAACACTAACGAAATTTTACTGCTTTACATGCTTTTCAGTAAACTAAAATAAAGTGTTTGCGCTAAAAATCCGTTATAAGTATAAGAGATGGGGAAAAACCTGCAAAAAGAATTTCTAACAAAAATCAGCAGTATGTACATTTAAAAACATTGTACTCTCAGCGCCGTTTTGCCCTCAAGCACACTTTCGCATTCTGTAGATGGTCAGTCCATGCAATGTTATGAACTTCCGGTGCATATACACCTATGTATATACATATGTATGTATATAAATATGTAGTCTAAAAAGTGTTGAATACAGTACATAGTATCACCTACCTTTGTATGCACACTCAAAGTCAAAAGGCCAACATTCACAACACTTCGTGGTGGCTAACAACCATTCAAGCAACCGGCTATCGACGGTGCGCCATTGATACCCTTAATCCAGTTCAAATGCACACAGTATATGGTATGCATGATAGGTGCACGAACAGTATCTGTTCACTGACATAAGACTTAAGTATTACAGCATTTTTTTTTTAAATATATCTTAAAAATATTGGTAAGAAGCGTTTTTCTAAAAATGCGTTTAAAATCCTATTACGTTATAGAAAATGTTAGACATCCGCCTAACATTGAGCAAGAAAAACTGGTAGTTTTTGAACTCTTTGTCCTAGTATGGGACTACTACTCGTATATAAAACCAATGAAACTACACAGTGCGAACCCAGGCAGCAATTATACAGCTTAATCAAAATAGTTATCATCAACCATTCGCTGCACATCATTTATCATAGTAACAAATAAACGAGAAAATAAAATAAAAATAAACGATAAATGATTATAGACAAGATATATATGATAAAATTAAAATAAAAAATGTAAATTAAAAGATAAGAAATAAGAGAAAACATAGGATAAAAAATAAAAGGAAGAGGAAAAGATCATAAATAAAATTTAGGAGGTAAAACTAAATGAGAAGAGATAAAAGATTCATAATTTATTTATTTCTTCAAGAAAATTTACAGCAACTACAAAGTACTTCTCCTAGCAACAGAAATAATTAAAAATATTTCTTGTGATTTTTCTTGAGAAACTGCATACGAGTCATAAAATATAAAACAAAGTAAAGATTAAAGATTAAAGCAAAAAATAAATGATAGAAACTTGGAGATAAAAGCCAAAATATAGAAAATAAAATACACAAAATAAACGAAAAAGCTTAATACATAATAGGTAAAAAGTAAAAAGTAAAAAGTAAGAAGAACAAAGCTAATATACCCTTGTGCACAAGTGCGCTCAGGTATAAAAACCTGAAAGTTAGCAGATATGAGATAAAGTTAAAAGTCATATTTAAGCAAAAAAATTCTACCGACTTCAAAGCTCATATAAAAATTGGGGAGTACCGTTAATTTCTTAATGATCCAGTGATCGGAAACATTGCAAGATAAGATCCCCACCAAATCCGGTTTTACATTCCCTGAGACTAGTCTTACAGTATTAAAAATATAATAGACCAGCGTTCAAAAACGTTTCACATTCACGCACGGCAATTAAAAACATTACATTTCGAATATTTGTGTTCATAATTCGCTGAGCACCGCCGTAACGCTTACTTATACATTTGAAAATGTATGTGCTCTTGCATGGATTATCGAGTGTGTGTGTGTGTGTGTGTGTATGCATGTATGTATGCGGAATCACAAAGCGGCTGCATTCGCAGATACTACGTTAGTACCAAGGAGTGAATGAATGAAAAAAGTAGAAAAGAACTGAAATTATTGCATTCCAGCAGAGCACTCATACGCCATGTAAGTGCCCAGTCGAGTTGGCCGACCAGCACTCGTTTGCCTTGAAGGATCACTTGTGTTGGTCAGCGGGTAGCAAACCTCCACTCATACACTTGCACACTCAAAAATGGAAAGGTAAGCCCATGCATACAGTACCTATCAATGACTATGTGCACATGGACATATCAGCAAATACGTACATACATACATACATATGCACTTCCTAAATAACCGGCTAGAAGTGTAAAGTAAGTGTATTAGCGGTTTGTAAGTTAACAGACAGACATGCAGGCAGTTCATGTTGACCTTTGGTTAGATGACTATCAAGTAGGCAAACATACAGACGTACTTTCACACACCCATGTATGTATGTATGTATGTATGTATGCATGTGTGTTTTAAAGCACGCTTTCTATATTTATTGACTTGTATGCTTTGTAAGTAATGATTCAACCACAAAACTTCCATACGCTCAAACAATGCTATCAAATGTACATAGTGCTCGCTATCGAACTGCTACCAAGTTGAACAGGAATTTACCGGTGCAATGGCCTGTGTTTAGCTTTGTTCGATAGTAATGTCATTGATAAGTGCTTCAGTACCACATTCGAAATGTAGTTTCAATGCGATGTAACCCGTAAAGTTTGTACAATGCTCAAGTTGCATAATAAATACTAAGAGAAATCATCTATTAAATCGGAATTTGTATTTAAAAATGACTACCAATTGCGTTAACAAAGCCTTAGCCTGGAGAAATGTAAACTGATAAGTCTGATTTCTTTATTGTGTGAAAAAAATTCGGTTTGAGAAGTGTGTAGAGCTAAAGTTTTAATTTAACCCTCTGCTACTGACGTGACCGAAAGTTCCCCATTTTACTGACGTGTACTCTCTCACACACCAATTTTCCAGATCAAAAGGCTGTCTAGCTTAAAAATGGATAAAAAGTAGAAGGAAAATATAAGTGATATTCACTCTTTGGCGTACTCACTGTATTTTGTGTATGTGTAGCTGAATGAGCGGGTTTGTTGTTGCTAATTGTGCAATAAATGAAAGAGCGAACATTACTATCGAAATGCACTATTTTAAGGTAAATATTACCTTATTGCGTATTAGTATGGTGCAGAGATTCAAAAAGTCAGGGTGTTGTAGAACGAGGCCATACAGTTATATGTAGTGGTATTTTTGACAATAGTAACAAGTAATTTTTAGCAAAAAAAAACCGACTTCAACTCTCATATAAAATATATATATATATATATATCTCATGATCCGCTGAACGGATCTTAACCAGATTAGTATGGGACCACCTCTGAGACACTACCTTTCCGATGCAAAAAGAAGAATCGGTTGACGTGGTCCAAAGTTATGCGGTAACATACATAAAAAAAAAAAAAAAAAAAAAAAA
>NW_023458558.1:3083568-3087195 GCF_013731165.1 Rhagoletis pomonella
TCCGACGAACTGATAACCTCCTCCTTTTTTGGAAGTCGGTTAAAAAGCCCACATTTGCAATAACTAAAAGGAAAGGCAAGTTCTTTATGTAAAATTTTCAGATTTCTAAATGATCTCTTACTACGTAAGGTAGATCCATTGACAATTAGAAGGTATTTAAAGATACCAACTAATCATGACAGATATTTCAGAGGATTTATTTTAAAATGGCGACCACAGCTCTACATGGGTTCTGAGCCGGTCCGGTTCTCGCAACGCTATTACTAACCGCCGATGTGAAGGATGTGATCTCCATGCTGATTTCTATACGCGTTTTTTTCGTATTAGTTTCGAAAAAAAACCATAAGGGTTACTTAAATTCAAGATATAACGGCAAATATTTAACCGAGGTCTATTAGAAAACGAAATTTTCATAATTTTGGTATATAAAATATTTTCAAACTTGACAAGGGAAACGGAAATTCGTTTCAAAAAAGTAATTTTCGAAAGCTGTAGCTGATTAGAAAGCCTATAGTAAATGCGGGTTAAAATGTTATACTTTGAAAATAAGAGAAAAGTACCTATGTAAACAAAAATATTTCATGGACAACTTCTACAGCCTCTGGAAAGAATTTGCCTTCTTAAATTTATTGCAATCAGTAGAGTTCCAGAGACAAGTACAATAAAAATTAAATCAAGTATTTGAAAATTGTTAACCTTAAAACGTTTATTTAGGCGATAAAGTACAGAAATTACTAATATTTCACTACTTTTTCGAAGGTCGAGCTTTTCTTGTGCAATTATCTGTTTATGCTTCACAACAATAAAAGAAACGAAAACGCCATAAAATTCCAAAATTGTTATATATGTACATAAAGAAAGTAATATATCCCTACTCTGCAACGCTTTCATTTTCGAATCTGGCTACAAATCGTTTCTTCGAACTTTCGAAATTCATAACAATGGCATGCGAAAAAACGTACGGGTAAGAAATTGACAGCTTTTTTGCGTAATTTTGTACGAAAACAATTCTGTGTAAGAAGCGCGATAAATATATAAATATTAAGCAAAAAGATATTAATCGATGTGTGTTTGCATTAAACATTAGTGGTGTACTTTTAAACAGGTAAATTTACCTTTCGCATGTACGTATAATTTTAACAAAAAAAAAAAAATAATGTTTGTTGCCCCTTATCGAGAAACTTGGGTATGGTTTAGTTATTTGTGCAATGATTTGGGGTTGTTGTATCCAAACGCATCACCCGAATCAAACATATAAAGAACTATACTTTAATTTAAAATACAGGTCCCAAATTTCCAAGCTCTAGTTTATTAATAAATTCGGTTTGAACGATTTCGGTGTGGGTGCTGCACAAAGATACAGTAAATGGTGTAGCCGGAGTTGTATGCACAATAAATGTTGTATACCTTTTACAGTAGAATAGGGACTTCCACCCTCCTCTCCGGCAACACAGAATGGATAATTATCATTAGTAAGTCATAAGTAAGCGCAACCAGGTGGTGGGTGGATCTAACAAAATGCATATTTTCAATGGCTTGAGAGAAACTGTTTTGCATTAGCTGGATTGAGAACTAGTTCTCCAGGCACAGGAGGAGTTATAGTTGTGGCTCAACAATTCAACCAGAAGCTGACATAGATGCGTCCATGGTTACAAAGTATGCTGAATAGCCCCGCATATCTTTACGAATCCGTTGCCATAGCGCGCTTGTTGTGCTACGGGGCGTATAGGTTACATACGCAACCACGGGTATATAAGCATGAGTGCTTATATTTTTACCTTTTTAGGCTGTGTGCGAGTGGCCCCAAACTTATATTCTTCTGGAAATTTCCAACACTGCTACAATTTAGAAAAACAGCAGCTAAAGCTGTGCGAGTTCTTTTGACAATCAGAATTATTTGGGCATAAGTAAAGAATAGGAGGGGCCGTTCGGCTAGAAAAAATAAGAAGAAGTTGTCATGGTCCGCCTTCTTCCATTGATTCTAACAGCGTAAAAAATTTCTGGTGTAAATTAATAGGGGCGGTGGTAAAAGTGGAATTTCCGATGTTTTCAAAAGCTTATATTTCGACAATTATTGAACCGATTTTCAAAATGTGGATATATATACATATAATATATACATACATATGTCAAAAAATCTGATTAAAAAGTTTTAAATTTTATTAAATTTTGTTAAAATTCTTTATATATATTCTACAAGGTATGAAATTTTGATTTTCATGTTTTTTTTTTAGATCGTAAGCTATGTGTGTTTCGATAAAAAAATAGAAATTAAACCAAAAAAAATACCAAAACTTGTTAAAATATCTCTTCCCTATTGACGTTCTCACCACCGTAACCGTATTTACGTGCTTAAATCGGCTACCGTTCATCAAAAGGTCGTCCACACTCCATTTTTTATCCCAGAGAGAAAGTCTCATTTACGTCATCCTTCCACGAATCTCTAACTGCATTTCTATTGATATCATTTAGCATAGGACCGCAAAAGAAAAAAACTAAAATTATAGCGGTATTTTGGTATGAAGCCTCATCAAAAACTAATGTACATACATACATGGTGACACATGTGAAAACTTTTATGCGCATAAATTTAGATTACATCAGGCAAGGATTAACTTAGCGCACATTTGTGAGTATCGAATGCATCATTTTACGTATATGTGCATAAGTATGTATACCTTTGTATGTATGTATGTAACGGGTGATTTTTTAAGAGCTTGATAACTTTTTTTTTAAAAAAAACGCAAAATCTCATCGGTTCTTTATTTGAAACGTTAGATTGGTCCATGACATTTACTTTTTGAAGATAATTTCATTTAAATGTTGACCGCGGCTGCGTCTTAGGTGGTCCATTCGGAAAGTCCAATTTTGGGCAACTTTTTCGAGCATTTCGGCCGGAATAGCCCGAATTTCTTCGGAAATGTTGTCTTCCAAAGCTGGAATAGTTGCTGGCTTATTTCTGTAGACTTTAGACTTGACGTAGCCCCACAAAAAATAGTCTAAAGGCGTCAAATCGCATGATCTTGGTGGCCAACTTACCGGTCCATTTCTTGAGATGAATTGTTCTCCGAAGTTTTCCCTCAAAATGGCCATAGAATCGCGAGCTGTGTGGCATGTAGCGCCATCTTGTTGAAACCACATGTCAACCAAGTTCAGTTCTTCCATTTTTGGCAACAAAAAGTTTGTTAGCATCGAACGATAGCGATCGCCATTCACCGTAACGTTGCGTCCAACAGCATCTTTGAAAAAATACGGTCCAATGATTCCACCAGCGTACAAACCACACCAAACAGTGCATTTTTCGGGATGCATGGGCAGTTCTTGAACGGCTTCTGGTTGCTCTTCACTCCAAATGCGGCAATTTTGCTTATTTACGAAGCCATTCAACCAGAAATGAGCCTCATCGCTGAACAAAATTTGTCGATAAAAAAAGCGGATTTTCTGCCAACTTTTCTAGGGCCCATTCACTGAAAATTCGACGTTGTGGCAGATTGTTCGGCTTCAGTTCTTGCACGAGCTGTATTTTATACGGTTTTACACCAAGATCTTTGCGTAAAATCTTCCATGTGGTCGAATAACACAAACCCAATTGCTGCGAACGGCGACGAATCGACATTTCACGGTCTT
>NW_023458558.1:3087295-3089229 GCF_013731165.1 Rhagoletis pomonella
AAATAAAATCAATATTTGGCTATGAAATACTAACTTTTAAATGACCAAATGAAAAAGTGCTAGTTTTTGTAGTTTTTGTTTTCTTTCATGTTTTTGTTAACATAAATTTCCTAACTTTTTGAATTTTTCTTCAATCGTACACTTCACTCAATGCTTTATTTAAATCTGCTTTTTTTCAGACTACCTCTACTTTACATGCATTGTTGAATTATTTATTTGTTTTATACGTACTTATGAGCTTGCTGAGATTTCCTATTTTCAAAATATTTACGAAATGGAGTATTGTCTGCAAGTATTATCAGCTGTTTCGTTGATGGGAATGGCGGCAATTGATGGTTTTACATTATACAAAGAGGTAAGAGGAAATAAAACGAATGTGTAACATAAAAAAGCGAAAAAAGTTAATACATATATTTCTTTAATTAAAAAAAGGCTCGCCAATTTCGAATTATTTTTTTTATAAGGAAATTAGAAATTTTATATGAGAAATATTTTTGCATTTCAAGTTTTCCATTTAATAGAATCCCCATAATTAATACAGCAGCAGTTTTTGCCTCTTTTAATCTTTCCTCGAATTTTTTGCATTCTTTACAGCGTTTTCGCCCTGATTATTTAGAAGATTATGAGAAAATCGGCTACAAACACACTTTGGCAACATTTTATTCGAAAGCTTGTTTTTGGTGGCTGACTCCCCTGCTATGGTTTGGTTATAAAGAGCCCCTAGAAGTGGAAGATTTGGGACAAATGCGTTTGGAGGATAGCGCGCGTGCGCATTACGATCAATTCTTGTTGATCTATAAAACAGCAAAGGTGGTAAGCAATGAAATGAAAAATTTAATTTTCCGAAATAAGGTAGTTGGTTATATTTATTTATAAATACATATGTATATTTCATGAAGAAAAAAATTTTCGGGTCAACTTGGCTTCTCTGAAGTGGTGCAGGGAGAAGTAGATAATTTGTAATCAATGAAACTTTATGATTTGATCTTGTTATTTAAAAAAATGTATTTCTGGATTTAAAGATTTGATTTAATTAATTCTAATTCTAATTTTGTTAAATGCAATTTAATGTAATTTTATTTTTATTTAATTTAAGCTAATTTTATTTAATTAAAATTAATTTAATTTAGTTTAATTTAATTTGATTTTGTTTTATTTGACTTTATTATCTTTTATTCTATTTTATTTTATTTAATTTTACTTTAATGTATTGTATTATATTCTATTTTATTTACTTTAATTTAATTTACTTTAATTTAATTTAATTTAATTTAATTTAATTTAATTTAATTTAATTTAATTTAATTTATTTTATTTTATTTTATTTTATTTTATTTTATTTTATTTTATTTTATTTTATTTTATTTTATTTTATTTTATTTTATTTTAAATTATTTTATGTTATTGATCTTTTTGTTCGTCCATATATAACAGTATAAGCAGAATTAAATATTGGTGTAGGTGCTATGATAGTTTAGTATATTTTTAAATAAGTTAGTTAGTGACTAAAAATTTATCTAACACTTATTTCTTCCCTCTCAGCGATAAATGTCCGAGGCCAAAAGCAACAGAAATTATATGTAAATAACCATTTCCCACTGAGCGGGGCAGACATCTACAAAAAATAAATCACCTGTTCTCTGTTGTGGGTTACTTTTTTTCTTAAATAGTAAGAGTCAATTTGGGATACTTTCAAAGTGGAGAGGATTATTTCCGATCTCTTATAGATAGTGATATCCTTGCACGAAAAGTGAAAGAAAACGTTGGAATCTTAGGGTGATGATATGATTTCACCTTATGGACACTCCACCGCCACCGCACCACCAAACGCCTAAATTTTTTTGGAGTTACGACTTCACAAGTAATACTTCTTCAAATCCTCCCGTTAATGAATGTGGAAGTCCCTTCTCATGAAACAATCATTAAAAGGAAGA
>NW_023458558.1:3089329-3115383 GCF_013731165.1 Rhagoletis pomonella
AAAAAAAAACACAAAGAAGACACTGCTGAAGTATTACTAGAAAGCCTGCTACACTCTAAAAAGTGCATGTAAAACTACTACTGAAAAGTGTTTATTTTTCCACCAGAATCTGTGAAAATATATGCACAAGATGTTCAAGAGATTCGATTTTGAACATGAGTTGTTTAAAATATACACATAAAATGTTAAAAATTACAAAAATTTTGGAAGTAAAAATAAAAAATAAAATTTGGTATGTAAAAGTAAGCAGACAGTATTTAATTTTGCACACTTTAGGAGAGGAAACTGGCTACCTGACTTTATATGCGTAAATTTAAACAAAAATTTTTTAGATGAAACTTTAAACATTTTATGTGTAAACTGTGAAATTGTGAACATGAATGTTTAGAAGTCAAAAAACAAATTTGAAATTTGTTCTACGCCACACAAAGGATAAGTAAAAGTATACAAGAAGTGTTTAATTTAATTAGCACGGTGGGTAAATTTGTATTCATTAATATGCGCAAATTTAAACAACAAATTTTTTAGAATGTATACCCTAACGCCTTTCGCACGAAAATTCTGCCATCTTTCTTTTGAAAAATCCGTGTAGGGATGCTGGATACATTTATTCGACTAAAGATAAATACAAGGAAGCTGTCTGACTGCCAACTCGAATATACTAAAGCAACATTTGAGATTACCGCACTCCACCAAATTGTTACCGGTATCGAACAAGTTTTGGCTTATAACCAACAAACACTAGGTGCTGTTCAAGATACCAAAAGAGCTTAAATATATCAGCGTCAAACTTTAAGCGATCGCAAAGCCACAGCCCCATGTTGGGCTGCATCGACCTTTGGTGGGTTTGGTCGATCTTCTGTTAAATAAAAGAGTAATTAATTCTGAAAAGTGCATTCTCTGACGAAGTACTCTCTTAGATCTTACATTAAATGGTGAACACCTAACTTGAGTGCCTATATGGCATAGTCTGCCACGCCTTTGCTCACTCAACTGGTGAACATTCACACGAACTGTTGCAAAGCGCGTTAAGTATTCCGGAACTCTGGTAAAAAAAGGCATACTGAATGCTAAGCATGCAAAAATAGTTCGCTTCACTTTATAAGGAAAACTAAAATTCTAAATCTAATATAAAATGAAATACACTGCACTTTGGCTTATCTTATTTTTTTAGCAACTATCTACTCTTATAGCCAATCAACTAGTAATAAGATTACTGAACTGCTGTGGAACCTCGTCGATGGTGGCCATCAAAAAATTAGCACACATATTTGGTATGGGCACCAAGTCATGTAAGGATATACAGGTAAGGTTAATTGCAAGGAAGACAAACTTGTGGGGACAGGAACTTGCCTACTTGGCGTACCTGTTCTTCGATAAAGAAAGTGACGTGGTCAGAATATACTTGTAGGACAACCTTACCAATTTCGCCCAACAGCAGCAAGAAATGGTTTGGCCCATTCAGTCGTCTAGAATGTTTTTTTAATTCGACAAGTGACCGCAATCCTAACCTCACCAGCAGCTACTTAATGAGTAGGCATGTTTGTGGAATGAACCTGCCGGCCCATAACAATGCCTCAGCTGGTGCAATGAGGTAAAAAGTGAAACAATAAAGGACTATCACGGCCACTGACGGCAATAGAGAGGATAGAATACGCCCATTGTTACCACGACGCAGTGTTATAAGGCCTTGGGAAATAACGTCACATGACTTATTTTATTTCACATTGAGAAATAAGGCCATATCTTTGCGTATTGTCTTAATTATCACTGTGAAAGTGAAATAACGCCATTATGACGTTATTGCACCGTTGATAATTTTTTGTGTAATGTTTACTTAGCGCATAGCTAGTACGAATATGGAAAGTTACTCGGTAATTTTCTAGTTTAAACAAAAACCAAATATGTAGGGAGGGTTACCAATCGACCCGTTTTACGATCCTTTTACACCCCCTTTTACGGCTAACCAAATATTCCTAAGGTACAGAGAATTATATTACATTAGATAGATATTTGATGCTGATGTGCATGTGTGAAGTAAATCAAATTGCAAATAAGTTTAATATTAAGCAAAAAAATCGATTCAAAAGTGACACCAATACAAATGCCATACATGTACATGGTTGGGGCGAAAACGCCTCCTAAATGTATGCATTAACTTCGATACTGAAATAAAGAAACGTGATCACCTCCCGTTTGACATGAGATAGAGACCAGAGGGTTCTGCATTATCGTGAAGTGAAGTAAAAATTACAAAATTAACACCGAAATAAATGCGGTGTAAAAGTGTTATTTTATCACTTCGCAATAACGAAGAACGAGAACTGACCCCAGGAAAAAGAAAAAAAACCGATGCATGAGATAAGTTATTTTATGGTGTTACGTTTCTGTTGTTATGTTGTGTTATATTATGTTATGCTGTCTTATATCATGTTATGCCATGCTATATTATGTTATGTTATAATATGTTATGTTACGTTATGTTGTGTTTTGTTATATTATGTTATATGTATGAGCAATCATTACACGGTCAAAGAAGCACTAAAAAAATTATTCAACAGGAAGATATTTTGTACAACAAAAAGGTTGTTTATTTCTTAATAAAAAATTTAAACAATGTGTCCGAAATGAAACGTAAACAAGTAATTTTTAGCAAAAAAAAACCGACTTAAAAAAAATATATATATGTCTATATATTTCATGATCAAACGATCGGATCTAAACCAAATTAGTATGGGACCACCTCTGAGACACTACCTTTCCGAATTCAAATTATTCAAATCGGTTGACGTGGTGCAAAGTTATGCGGTAACATACATAAAAAAAAAAAAAAGGAAGTCGGTTAAAAAGGAAAATGGTATACAGTGCTGACCCTCTATTTCGATGTGGTAATTAATTCCCGCGAGAAACTGACTAAGTTTTCACTTGAAAAAAAAAAAAATTATAGAGCCCCGTTCATAAGCTTAAGTTGCGACACAAATTCGCAGGCAATCTGTTCAACTCGGGCTCTCTGCATCAGTAAATTGCGACTGAGGTTTTCATGCCCGGAGCCCGTCAAATTGGAAAAGTCAGTGACCGGCAAGTGATAAAATTCCATTGCAGGCTTTCATGAGAGCAGGTGTCCATTTCCAACCGGAAAGCAGCGCTAACAGTTCGAGTTGTCGAGCAATTTGCTGCAAACAAAATCGCAAAGCGCTGCAGAATTTGAAAGGCGCTTAGGGAAAAGAGATGAAGGGCTGAGAGTGTGTGGGTATGAATGCATTTTAGTTGGGAATTAGATTTCATCGTTTGCTCCACCAGTGGATTTAAATACATAGATACATATGTATAAACTATTTGCACTCTCACACATACATATGTATGTATGTATGTACATACAAACATTTATGCGTAAAAAAACTTTCGCAAGCACACATATGTCTGCATGTAGGTATGTATATAGTATGTAAAGGTTCAACGGTGAAGTTTTACCGGACCCCATATGCTGATTTATTTACTTGTTTGTTTGCTCGCTTCTTGTCTTTTTCGTCGCCGGCAGCGACCTGTGGCTTTCTTTTCAGTCTCTCTCTTCCTTTGCCATAAGTTCCACAGTTTTTGCTTGCCGTTAGGTGCATAGGTGTATACGTAGCTGTCGCCGCCTGTCTTCCATTGCCTCCATTGCTGATTGCTGAGTTGAAGTTTAAGCGCATTTTTGGGGGCGTTATATTTGTCGCTGCGGGAAATTTGTAAGTTGTGCCAAGTTGCATGCCACCGAGCACAACATGCGACACTAATCAAATTAAAGTGA
Organism: Rhagoletis pomonella; assembly: GCF_013731165.1. NCBI lineage: Eukaryota > Metazoa > Arthropoda > Insecta > Diptera > Tephritidae > Rhagoletis > Rhagoletis pomonella. The sequence continues at coordinate 3,093,117 of NW_023458558.1, forward strand.
ATGCAGCTTGTTGTTGTTGCTGTGTCGGGTGCTGCGTGACCAGTGCCGCTTGCAAAACTATTTTGTGGAAATTGTTGCATGTTGCACGCTCTCGTGTAGAACCGATAGAAAGGCAGTTTTGATTAAAGCAGTCTCAATGGCTGTGAGATGTGTGTGACTCTTCGAAGGCAAGCGATAAAGGTTTGCTTTCTATGTGCTAAGTGTAAGAGTGCGATGCTCATTTTGTGACATTCAATGGAGTTTCGAGTTTTTCAAAGTTTTGCAATGTAGTTTCATAATCAAATTATTGAAAAAGAAACTTATGCGGCTTCGTTTCTTCAAAAATCTGTCGCCTTTTGGTAGTCCCTTTCTCTTTTCGTATTCGATTCTAAAAAGGTGAGAACATTTTGTGTTCATTTCTTAAATGTCAGACTCTAGTAAATCAAAAAAGAACATTCTCTGCCCTCTAAAGCTTTGTCTGATGAGATTGTTTCCCTGAAAAGTAGATGATTGCCCTTCCTCACTTCTTCTTCCCATCTAGTGGGAGCGGTGCACCCGTGTGTAGCAGAAAAATAATATTCCTAATTCTAGAATTTAAATCGCGAGTAAAATACCACTTCACTAAATTTGAGTCTAAGTACTCCTCAAATTAGCTGAGAATATTTTGCTCAGCTTTTAGCAGTTGGTCACAAAAATTATATATAATTCTAAAAACTGTCAAAAGCACTTGACATGACCAAATTACTTTGCCTCGAACCCAAATCATTTGAAGTAAACAGTCCATGCACCATGCTGCCAAATATTTTTGTCATTTGTTCAGCAGGGATATTTTTTTTGCATCTGATTGTTTTTTTTTTGTTTTTTTTGGATAACCACAAGCAAGTTACTCTCGAAAATTAAACAACATTAAAATGATATTTTCTGAAACAATTTTGTGTTGAAATTAAGGTACCGCGGGGAAATATTCTTCTGCAAGTTCACTTGAAATGTAATAAGAAAGTATGTATGTATGTATGTATGTATGTATGTAGAAAGTCGGGTAAGGAACAAAGAAAAAAGCACAAAGAAAACAAATAAATTAAAATGTGGTCATTCGCCACAGCCCGTGGCGGCGAGACATTCTAAACAATGTCAATGAGCGGGTCAAAGCTGATAAAATAAGCAAATGGGGATTTCTAAGCAGCAAAGTTCCCCCAGTGACATACTTCAGTCGCAGAACGACAAATTAAATTACAATGAATTTTAAACTGGGTATATTAAAAGAAAAGAAAATTAAATTAAGCTGCATGCAAAAGACAAAACAGGTGACAATCCGTTGGTTTTAGGGACAAATATATGTACGTACATTTATGTTTGTTGGCAGTTAGTTCCAGACTTTTTTTTAAAATTTATTTAGCTAGATAAGACGCGAAATGTGAATTTCGTAAGTTCGGTCAGTGGGTTACCCCATTGAAGATTGCAGATAATTCTTCCTTTTAATGATTGTTTCATGAGAAGGGACTTCCACATTCATTTACGGGTGGATTAGAAGAAGTATTACTTATGAAGCCACAACTCCAAAAAAATTTAGCCGTTTGGGGTTGCGGTGGGGGTGGAGGGTCCATAAGGTGAAATCATATAATCACCCTAAGATTCCAACGTTTTCTTTCACTATATATATAAGAGATCGGAAATAACCCTCTCCACTTTGAAAGTATCCCAAATTGACTCTTACTATTTAAGAAAAAAAGTAACCCACAACAGAGAACAGGTGATTTATTTTTTGTAGATGTCTGCCCCGCTCAGTGGGAAATGGTTATTTGTATATAATTTCTGTTGCTTTTGGTCTCGGACATTTATCGCTGGGAGGGAAAAAATAAAAAGAAAAACTAACTCAAAACTCAAAATATACTAAACTATAATAGAACCTATACCAACATTTAATTCTGCTTATACTGTTATAAATATATGGACGAAAAAACGATCAATAAAATAAAATAAAATAAAATAAAATAAAATAGAATAAAATAAAATAAAATAAAATAAAATAAAATAAAATAAAATAAAATAAAATAAAATAAAATAAAATAAAATAAGATAAGATAAGATAAAATAAAATAAAATAAAATACCTTATCATGTTAAAAATGTGCGCGCTTTCTTCTGTGTCATAAATGCTCGCACATGTATGTACGTCTGCTTATATTTTTCTGTCTTTCAGTAACCAAAAAACGAAGACACTTAAAAATAAAAGTTCCCGCGAAAGTGTCTTTAGGGATTGGAAATTTAAGCGGTTGATAAATAACCCACAGCAGGAATCACAAAAAGATCACGGTGAGAAATACTCTTTGCTTGAGAGATTTGTACTTATGTCAGTGAGAAACACAATAAAAAATAAGTTTACATGGTTATTTATGTAACTTTTGAATTTGTCCTGTCCCAAAGATAAAACTTTATCAAATCAATTTTAGTCAGTGGAAATTAAGCTTGCTGAAAAATTTTCAACGCAATTTTAAAATTTTAAGGGTCGGTTTCTCCAACTCAACTTAACTTAGTTTAGCCATTTTTTGGACTTAAGTCAAAAGTTAGCCTACTTTTTACACAGTAAGAGTAAGAGTAACCATTTAAGGGTCATCCGCTTATGTATACCCTGCCTGAAAGGTTTAAAAAGGTAAAATAATATACTATACATATCGAGCCCTAACTGCCAAAATAACGTAAGCGACATTTATTTCAAAATTTTCTTTTTGATGCAGAAATGCATCTAGATGCTCTAGGAATATTTCTGCATCAAAAAGAAAATTTTGAAAAAATGTCGCTTACGTTATCTTGGCGATTAGGGCTCGATATGTTCCAGTAGTTACTAGTTCGATCTTTTTTAGCATATTAGACTATAATTGAAATAATATGTAACTTAAGGAGCAAGACAAATTCCTTTAACAAAGCTTCTAATCCGTTGAGGCTTCTAATATTTAGCGCCTATATATTTGTGCATAACTGTCCAAAGGTATGCAAACAAATATTAAAAAAATATACATATATAAATAATAACGAAATGGGACAGAAGCGTCCCACCGCAGCGCAAATGGCAAAGAAAAGCGCAATTTTCCGCCGCAAAAGTCTAACAAAGTCTTATTGTGATGCAGCACAGCGGGCAGAAATACGTTTTTTTAACCTTTCCTGCAAATCAAAAGAAAATAATCCTTTGATGTTGCGGTAAAGCAAAGAATTTTTTTTCCCATATATTCATACATATTTGTGTACACATGCTTACATATGTCCATACGATTCTATATGTATTTGTACTATATATGCATGCGTACTTTAACATATATATGTATATATAGTTGTGGGCATATAAGTATGTAAACACGTTTCACTGAGGCGTGGGTCGCTAACTATTTGCCATGTCCATAATTTTTTGTCATCTCTACAGGTGACTTAGACAAAAAAAAAACTGTTTTGACTAAATTTGACCTCGTTTTGTATGCACATGTGCTCAAACAACATAGTTGTTGATTTGTACACTTTTATGTTTTGCTTCTTATAGGCGGCATACAAGGTGCGTTCCAGCATATGGAAAGGAAAAAAAATTCAAGCGGAATTTCGATTAAAAATGGGATTGATAGCCGACAAGCCAAACAGCGGTGGATTCCACACCAAATCGAATGATGGAAATACTGCCAGAGAATTTTTCAATAATGCTGGCTTGTCCGCTAGGTTGGTGTTTTGGAGATGCTTAATCACGACCACGTTATGTTTTATTACTTGTTATAAATAATTACATGGAATTAAAAAGAACAAGTAAGAAAGTCTAAGTTCGGGCGGAGCCGAACATTAAATACCCAAGTATTAAATATATGTTTTTTCACCCTTCCGAAACCTTCCGCTAGTTGGTAAGCCGAAGTGTATCAATTTTGGGTTAATTAGCGTCCTTCAATTTCGAAATATTGAAGTTTAAAGCATTTCTTAAATTATACCGTTATATGAGAATCGGCCGTTATTTTAGTCCGATTTCAATAATTTTCAACGTTTTGCTTACACGTGGCAAGTACAATAACCATACCGAGTTTGGTACAAATTGGTAGAACGGTTACCGATATACTTATATGTGATCATAAGTGGGCGGTGCCACGCCCATTTTCTAAAATTTTACCATAAACGTATTTCTTGGTAAAGAATTGTTGCAAGCATCAATTTTGAATAAATTAGCTTCAATATTTAATTATTTATCGAAGATTTTGTATTTCTCTAAATTACCGTTATATGGGATGTGGGCGTGGTTATTGTCCGATTTTAAAAAGTTTAGGCGGTTTTTTATGCTGTACCAAAGCCAACAACTGTGCCAAGTTTGGAAGAAATTGGTGCATCGGTTACCAAGATATACACATGTAACCATAAGTGGGCGTGGCTACGCCCATTTTCCAAAAATTTATAATATTCTTATTTTTCGTCTAAAACTTATTATAAATATCAATTTTAAGTGAATAATCTCCAGTAGTTACTAAAATATCGCAGTTTTCGTATTTCTGAAAATTACCGTTATATGGGAAGTAGGCGTGGTTATTGAGCGATTTTTAAAATTTTCGGCCATTTGGTATGTTCTACCAAGGCCAATAACTGTGCCAAGTTTGGAAGAAATCGGTGCAACGGTTGCCAAGATATACACATGTAACCATAAGAGGGCGTGGCTACGCCCATTTTTCAAAAATTTATAATATTCTTATTTTTCGTCTAAAAATTATTGTAAATATCAATTTTGAGTGAATTATCTTCAGTAGTTACTAAAATATCGCAGTTTTCGTATTTCTGGAAATTACCGTTATATGGGAAGTGGGCGTGGTTAAAGTCCGATTTCGCCCATTTTCAATACCAACCTACCTTGGATTAAGGGAAACCTACATACCAAATTTCGTTGAGATATCTCAATTTTTGCTCGAGTTATCGTGTACACGGACAGACGGACAGACGGACAGACGGACGGACAGACAGACATGGCTTAATCGATTTCTTTTTTCATCCTGATCATTTATGTATACATTTGACTATATCTATCTCGATTCGTTTTGGCTGTTACAAACAACCGTTATGTGAACAAAATTAATATACCCTTGTGCACAAGTGCGCTCGGGTATAAAAAGAAAAAATTACTCCACTGGAAGAATTTTTGGGCGCTCGCTCAATAAAAGCCCGTCCACTGTGCCATGTGCGCGATGCAGTAACAGAGGCAGCTTTATTGGGTTTAAGAGCCAACTGAAGTCCGCAGCGTCTCTTCGCAATGAAGTACGACTGCAACCGGCTTACAACCTGTCTTACAACTTATCGGCTTACACTTTTAGCCTGCATTCAGAAATCGTGCCTCTACATAAGACAAATTTCAAATGAAAAGGAAAATACAGCCTGTTCTCTTGGTGATTACCAGGGCATGCGTTCAAAGAACTATGATTTATGGCATGCATCTGGAATGTTCGGACTTAAAATACGGAAGCTGCCTTTACACAGCTGGTTGATGAGTTGGGGATAGATAAGGATTATATTACCGACAATCAAGAAACGCGATAGACCGATGCTTGCGACGTCGGTAGAAAATAATTTAAAGATGCAGCGATTCAATTTAAAAAGAATAAGAAGTTCCCTTACTTGATTAAATTTAACTTTTTTAAACTAGCCTAAAATAGAATTTAAATGATTGGCCCGTAGTCATAGTCAATATAAAGTCGACAGTAAAGTTAGTTGCAGCATTTGAACATAATTTTCAATCGGATTTTTGTCAAAAAAGCTGTAAGTAACTTTACAGTCGACTTTATAGACTTGGATGGATGAAGGTTTAAAAATGTCTCGACTCCGGCGCCACGTAGCAGCACAAATACGGTGTTGCATTTTTGTGATATCCGTACACTCAACATCTTGGTAATTTTTTATCACTTTTCAACTTAAAAGAGCTGTTCCCAAAAACTCAGTGTCCACTATAAAATGTACTATAATGGACTTAAAGAGATCGCTTTCGCATGGGGCCCAAAGCATGGAATTCTACAGCACTAGGTTCCAGCATTAGAATCTAGATTACTAATATGGCTGTCTTCTAATTGGAAAAGTACTTACCACCAAAGCGGTCAAGTTATGATAGAGGGTCTACCCGTTTCTAGATCAAGTTGGAATTCTAGGACCAAGATAAGAACCCTATGCGCCTATGCCATCGAAAAACAATCACAACCTACAGACAGCATTGTCGCCACTCGACTCCAAACTGATTAGTGAAAGTGACGGGAGAGAGAAAAATTAGTCAAAGTTGCAAAATGTTAAACTGTTTTTAAATTTTAAGTAATACCACTATTGGAATAATTAAAAAAACATTAATAGAATCTAGCTGAATTTTAAAATAAGCGCTCCAGCGATTTGTCAGTAAAAAAGTGTTTAATGCAGATGGGAAGACAGAAAATTCACTAACTCCCAGCTATGAATACTTATAGAATTGTATTAAAATAAAGTGCACAATCGATAAAGCAAATGCGTAAAATTACTTCAACCAACTAGCCGCATTAAATTTCGGTCTTACTTATATATATTGGCACTTACTTATTTACAAATTACTTCTAAGTAAATATGTAGTAAGGGCATAGATAATCCCGCCCTCTCTTCGGCACTCCACTCACCTCTGGCTGGCACCGGATCCTTTTGCGGTGTGCCCAATTCGATTTCCTTGTACTCCTGATACAAATCACCAATTTGTGCTGTGCATCGCAAAACCAAACCACCATTGCCCACACCTACACCAACACCAACACCAATTCCAATTCCACCGCCGCCGCCGCCGCCGCCATTGTGTGTATTATAGGGCACACCGATAGCAGCCTGACTGCCGCTCAGGTGATTCATCAAGTGCTGGGTATTAATGGCGGCAGCAAAATGTGCTGCATGCAATTGCAGTTTCAGGCTCAGTCTCGACGCTATTAAATTGTCAACCGTTCTGATGTATTGCGTTTCGCCCGTTGATACCTGTGAAATGCGCAAAAAAAGGAAAGAGAAGTGAAATTAAAATTAGAAAAAAAAACCAACATAAACAGTAATGCTAAGCAGATGGAGAATAAAGCAATGAATAGTTAGTAGTTAAATAGTCGCATGTAATGGCTAAATGTGAGCAAATAGTCGCATAGGCTGTCCTTGGCATGTGAATATGCACAGGTACAGGCGTACATGTACGTTTTTTGTATGTATGTATTTATGTATTTATGCGCTCTTGCTATAGCTACATATATGTAGGTGAATAGTATTACAGACACCGCGCTAAGCTGCTAAGAGATTTAGTGAATGTGGTTGTGCATGTGCGAGTATAATTCAGCAAATCGGTCCTGGTATGTGTGTAAATTTACACACATGCATACATATTTTTTTTTTGTAGTTAGTCGCCGATGGTAGTTCTTGGACGTATGTACAAAGTACCGATTAAGTGCGCTCAATGAACTCCATTCAGCTTAGCTTTACCTTTAGCTTGTCGTAGTTTGGCTTATTTCTACTGCTTCGCTATATCAAGTGAAGCGATTTTTTGTGGCGACGGCCAGTTTACTTTGTAAATTATTGTAGTACAGTGATTAATGTCACTTGGCGTGTATGTGCTGACGCTAATTAATTTAAAAATATAGCACCTAAAGTGAGCAAGTAATGGACTTTTCGACTTTTGCTTGTGGGTAGGTATTTCAATTTGAGTTTTTAAGAGAAATTTAAGTTTCCTGGAACGAGAACTGATAACGGAATGAAAGTGTTTCTGAATGATTTTTGTTGATCATGATATATGATTAGTTTTTACTTGTGACAACTTACGCCTGTGTTATTTTTTTTTATAGCAGCCTTCGGTACAAAACTAAGTTCTAGACAAGCCTTATAGATTAAGACAATTATCGGACATAAAACGCCAGATGCTGACCGAAGTTCGCCAGGGAAAATATTATCAATGCCTGGAGATTTGTGGGGCTGGAAGGACTTTATGGCTCTCTTTACATCAATAAAGCTCGCTGAAGCTAACGATCGCTCAGAGTTAATGAACGCGGTGCTAGGTCTCGCAGTACACCCTGGAAAGTGCGCGCTCATTAGGACTTGACGAATTTCCTCACGAGATGACGTCCAGCCGCCATTTGGTTACTGAATATACATCGGGTTCGTCGGACTTCCCTCAATACTATCGCAATAATCCTTCCAGGAGTCCCTTTTGGGCTTTCCTGGTGGCATTTTTAAATTTATTTAGGGCTGCCTTGAATTAAATAGTTTCCCCCCTTCCTTCCTTAGAGCGACGATTTCTTTGGTCCAGCAGTATGGCTTGCTCTTTCCTCGCGGAAGTACAATTGGGCAGGAAGCAGAGAAGACCCATTACAGGCATCGGTAGTGCAATCAACGGCTTCCTCAATTTGTTCCGATGAGCTTATTTCACCGAGAGAAGCAAGATTTTTGAATGAAGGCAATGATGGCAGGTAGGTCCAATATGAGTTCTAACATCACAAAGTAGTTTTTGTGAAAATTGAAGATAGAGGGTGTTGAATATAAGCCCTCGATACATGATAAAGTTTTATTTTTTTAATTACGAACTTTTTTCATCGGCATAGGGTGATTTGAAATTCGATGAAAATAAAAACATGCACTGTGCGAGACTACTCTTCACTCAGAAACGGCTGCACGGTTATGATGAAATATGGCAATCGCATCTCTTATAACTCTGGCTACCAATTGGAATACTCTTTTAAGTTTTTGAAATTAAATTTGGGACGTTTTAACGTCGTGCGGGTTCACTAGTGTAATTATATATTTTTTTAAATGTGCTTATGCTTATATTGCCTACAAGTCTAATGCCATTTTATAACTTTCCTCAATGACATCTCATAATATTTTTATCATTTTCTCTCTTACTTAACACTCGGACAAAAAATAGCTAGTTTCTCATACGCAATGTACCACCATTGTCGCTTAAAAAAAAAATAAAGCAAACAACCAGTAAAAGAATAACAAAAAAGGCGAAAATTGGTTACCGAAAAACAAAAATGTGTCGCAAGGAGTGAAGTGGCTATGAATTCCAATTTGTCTCATGGTTATTGCGTACACAAGCGTATACAACATCATATATGTACATAAGTATGTACTTATGTATGTATGTATGTATGTATGTTGTTCCACATTTTACATGAACACACATAAGGGATTCAGAACACGAGTGCATACAAGCGCCACCACACTGCCAAACTGCTAACCGCTGGGCAATAAGCTCATTTTTGCACCAATATTGTTGCTTTTTTTCCAAACGTTGGCACATTCGTTCCTTTTCGCGTCTCTTAATGTTGGCATTATGTGCAAGTAAGTATGCAGTTTAATATTTTTCATATTTTATTTTTTGTTATTTTGTACGGTTTTATACGTGTTAACATTTCGGCATCGCTGACATTGCCACCAAGCAACAATAAATGCAAAAACAGCAGCGACCCTTTTATGCATTCAATACACAACTGCCTTCCGGTCAGCGAGGCGTCGTTGCTGCCCAACGGATGCACTTCGTCATGCAGTTTGACTATGCTTTGCGACCGTGCCGCCACAGTGCTCAGCTACAGCTCCTGTACATACGTACATACATTTATACGTATATACTAAGTATGTATACCCGGACAAGAGTGCGGAAGTGGTTGGCTTGCTGAGCGGTAGCATTGAATTGACATGCATGGTTCTGCTGGCTTGTCTGTTGCGGTAGCCGCGGTCTAGGGCTTGACCTCAAGGCGACGCAGTAAACGCATGTGCACGTTGCTGTCCACTGCTTGTATATGTTTTGCTTGGTTCACCATATATTTTAGGTTTGCACTTTATTTAATGCGTCCACCCAGCGAACTGCTACGTCCGCTGTCAACACATATCGAAATTTTTGTTTTCACATCAGTGGTCGCAAACAATTACGAGTGAGAAAATGCAGTGGGTTAACTGCAACAATGGCGCGCGGATAATAGTTTGGCAACAACTGCAACGCGCTTCAGAGTTAACAGATATTTAAGAGAGAATTTAGAACACTGCATTTTATAAGTTTCGTGTAAATGTATTTAAAAGGCTTTCCTTAAAATAATTGATATTTCAAACCAAGTAATATTTAAATTTTAACTAAGCCGGATTTTCTTAAGGAAATTAGAAAAGCAATTACAGTTAAAGCTGCACAGATTCAAGTGCAATATAAGGATTTTCCAAAGCTTTAACCCAGTTGCGTTTATCTTAAAAGGAGCATCATTTGCGCTGCAGTATTTCCTTTACGACTGTAATAAACGTAAAAATGCAATAAGGTAAATGCACGAAAGCAACAGCTAAAACCCACCTAGCAGGTAAATAAACAAACACACACACACACACACTCAAAGCATCAAGAGCTGCGAAAAGCGAGCGAATGCGGAAAACTAAGCCTACAAAGAAAATAAATTTCCTTTTTCCAATACCACAAACGGTTAGATTTTTATTATTTTCCCATGCAATGGCAGATTTTCAGTTTCCGCAAAGAGCTTTGTATGGAAATGCAGTAATTTTTTTTGTGTGTATGTATGTATGCAAACACTGCTGCAATATCACCGTTAAACGGAAACTTCATTGTTAACACCTGCAGCCATGTAGAGCGACAAACAAAACCGACCGACACACTGACACTGCGACTGGCAAATACATTATTGTTCATCTCGGCGTTTTATACGCAGAATGCGCTGCGCTTGAATATTTCCAGCTGTGCAGCGTATTTTGTGACGTTGCTATTCTTTGTCATTTTCAATCGGTTTTTTTTTTGCCTCGAACCTTCTTGGCTTGAGGTTATTTGTCGCTCATTGGATTTTCAATAAAATCTTATTTTATATATTTTTTTTTATAAATATTGTTTCACTTTTCGCTGTATCAACTTGTTGATGAGTGGATGAAGAGGTAAGTGTACAGTGTGTGTGTTGATGAATTTCCATATAATGTATTTATGTATGGAGACCTTTAATGTAACTGATAGCATCAAAATAATTGAACATCAATAACTTTATTGTCACAAAAACTGGCGACAAGCTGATTCGTTTTTTTGTTGGCGCAAATAAAACAAATATTCAAAGAGAGCACCAGCAATGTCCGGACCCTTCATGAAAAAAGTGTCGCTGACCGGATGGTTGATGTTATCAGGAGGACTAAGGCTAACATCACCGTCATGTGGGAAAAGCGCTGGGAGGGGCAAGGTGAGGAAAGCACGGGATCTTGTGTCGTCTACTATAAAAATGGTATAAAGGAGGTGTAGAAAAACTCTCTGGTAAGTGTGAGCGCACTTATGGGCGCTGCTCCGGTCACGGTATTAAAATCATTATAGCCGATTTGAATGCCAGGCTCTGAAAAGAATGGAAATTCAGCCTTACCCACAAAACGTTCGATAGCGGACTGAGGCTGATCAGTTTCGTCTGAAAAATGATTGTCTCTAGCAAATGTCACGAAGCTAAGTGGTATGAGAGAAGCGATATATATTTGCTAGAATAAGAAGGCAGAGGCCGAAATACGTAATGGCGAAGGGCTTAAAACTGTGGCCGACTGAAAAAACGACTGGGAAATTTACCAGACTTTAAGGCGACTTACGTAAGGTTTCAAGAACAGGGCGAACTCCTGTAAGAACAACCATGGAAATCTGGTGAGTGATGTCAAGAATGTACATATTTTATGAAGCGAAAACTTTTCGAATCTATTGAATGGCAGACTCACTACAAGTTTTGGAAAAGACGAACGTGAGCCCCCAGTCAATATCCCAGCGCCTGACCATGACTGGCCCGACGGACGCTTAAATGCTGCGCACGGAGTCTTATTGAGTGTATTGTTTGCAAGGCCAAACAAGTTGTGGGCCACAATGGCTTTTGACCAAAAAAATCGACCATAAACCAGGTTTTCTCTGCCAAAAAGATCCTGCAAGAGGAGAACCGACAAAAACCATCGCTTTGTCGATTTTAAAGCCTCTTCGACAGCACGAAAACTGACTGCTAACAGTTACAATTTTGAAAAGGTAGAAACTTAGTTTATTTGGTGAAAACATTAAAAACGAAAACAATTTTTGCTTTGAAATCAAAGAATTACCGTAGGTGGTTACAGCCAGAGGGTTAGAAGAAGTCAAAAGAAGAACACACATTTTTTTTTTGCGTAAAATAACCACTTTACTGATAGCTGCAAACAACTGGAAAGTTTTGCGTGGAATACTGTTCGGTGATAACAAAGCAAAATATAATAGAAATGCCTTCTGGGCAGCTATCACTACGGGATTGAATGCTATGATTTTTTTTTCCAAATATTCTAAAGGCTGTCACCATTGTTAATTACGTATCCTAATTTAATAAGTTTTGCTTGATGCAGTCCATCTGATGACACTTCGGCGCCAATCAATGAAAAAGTTTAAGTCACAGCAAGCACTTTAAGAAATCTTTTAAAGCTCTTATGCCGTTCTTGCGGCTTCAAATTCAACTTGCACATATACTTACATAAATATGCGTATCTACATAGATAGTTCTACTACACTTGTACATATTATATTTACATTTTATGTTATTTTAAATAGCGCTACATATGAGTTCTGGCTTTTGAAGCACTTGAACAACTTTTTATGTGCGTTTAATTTTTTTTTGCGAAAGCTAAAAAGTCTCATTAAAGCGCTAATTATTCTCTAAAAGGCTTATAAAATAAAAACCATATGAAAACAAATGCTTAGAATAACGATGTTAAGTGGTTACATTCGTTGCGCAAATGTGATTGGGGTCAAGGAAAGTAACTGCGAATAAGGCGCAACAACCAACCGCAGGCATCACCACAAGAAGTCGCTGGCTGAGGCAGCTGATAGCTAATGTGGTTGCATGCCACAACGGTAATAGTACTAAATATATACGAATTTAAGTAGCAGTGGTAGTCGTGAAGTGTAACAATGCTGGTATCTTTAATGACCGTCATTTAGTGCGAAATGCGGTCAAGTTTTTGTTACTTATTTTTATAAATTGTTGTTGCAGAATAATTTTTAGAGTACACGTGCACCATGGTTAAAATAATATCGAGCCCTAACCGCCAAAATAACGTAAGCGACACTTTTTTCAAAATTTTCTTTTGGATGCAGAAATATTCCTAGAGCATCTAGATGCATTTCTGCATCAAAAAGAAACTTTTGAAAAAAATGTCGCTTACGTTATTTTCGCGGTTAGGGCTCGATATTATTTTTTAAACTAGTTTTGAGTAAAATCAGAAAATAAAAACAGTTTGAAAATGAGGCACGAGTCACTCTTAGCTGAATTAATTATAAACAGTCACAGCATTTTATTCAAATATATAGGCATAAATGATTTTCCATACAAAATCACTTTGTCATCATTTTGTAAACACGTGGTTGCGCTAGAAGTGAGAGAAAGAGATGAAGAGTATGTGTGCAGGTATTTCGGCCTTTGAGTAACAGATGGCGCAATATTTATAACCTAATCGCAGCGTATGTATTCAAATACATACATATGTACATATGTTCATCGCAACTAATTTGGATCTGTTTTTCTTTTAGTAATCTATGTAAATATGTATGTACATACGAACACATAATGCGTGAAAATTTTTCGTCATATCACATCTGCACCGTTCATTAGATTTTACAAAATGAGTTATCAAATTAAAGGGCTCGGCCTGTGAATGTGCAATAACTTCTTATTTTTTCGAAAAGAGCAGCCACCTGATAAAAAAATTTAAATCAAACTACTTTTAAATTAAATAAATTATTACACTTATTCCCTAATTATATGTAGACGCGTTGCTACCTGTCTCAAAAAGCAAGTTCGACTTAAATAAAAGTAGAGCTTATGGTTTGAAAATATTTTGCTGATGATTGCCACCCTGTTACAAAGTTAGGTTCAATATAAGCAATATGTTAAATAAATTACTTCAGTATGAATATAAATCGAAATTGTTTTGAAGAAACTTTATTTCCAAACTGCATTTAGGGGGGTTGCCACCTGATTTTATAATTAAATTCAATTTGAATTAAGAGTATTAGTTAATTTAAATATGTATCACAAAACAAGTGTCAGACGAAAAAAGTTTTTATGAGATTTTGGTTTAAAAATAATTTAAACAGGATTGCCATCTGTTTGAAAAGTCGAATTGAATTAAATTATATGAAATATTGAAACGATGGCTTCAAACAAAGGAGTATCACGAAATCTTAAGTTTGAGCATTTAGAACATTAAAGAGGGTTGCCACCTGTGTAAAAAGTTAAACTCAAATTATCTAATAAGTCAAATGAATTTGTGGCTATAAATTGACATGGGATCAAAAATGTTCTTTCTGAACTTTATTTTGGAAGGGTTGCCATATGTTTTGGAAATAAAATTCAACTTGAATTAAGGGAATTATACACACAATTTAAATACGTACCGCAATATGTGTGCCAGCCGCAAAAGGTTTAACAAGATATGCGTTTTAAAAGTTTTGGATAGGGTTGCCAGCTGTTTTTAAATTATAATTTAATTAGAATATGCACAAGTTAAATGAAATATTAAAATACGACGTAAAACAAAGGAACTAAGACATCCTAAGTTTGAATATTTAGAATATTAAAGAGGGTTGCCACCTGGTAAAAAGGAAAACTCAAATTATTTAATAAGTTAAAGCAATTATTAAAAATACTGGTATCAAATGAAATGGAATGGAATGAAAGATTTGCTTATTTCTTAATTATATGTAGGTTGCTATCTGTTTCAGAAGTCTTAGCTAACTTATGCACAAATCCGTAGACAAAGAAAATGCGAAGACGAGCACGAACACGAAGAAGAATACTAACACGGGGACCTAGGCTAATATTAAAGGAAAGGAAATCGCAATGCAGACTGACCATTGCACCCTTCTTATCATTGTCTCTACGGCTTTTCACCTAACCAAGGAACGGTATGCATTATTAATTGGATGGCTCAGCACCATTAATAGCATAAAATCAGTGCGCAGAGCCAACTTTTTACCTAGCATTTGCTCGCAAGAATACTGGGTACGATAGGCCTTTTTAACTCGGTGTTATGTGTTCATTTCCCGATTTTAGTTTGTATGTAAGAGTAACATTTCTACACACATATTTATGTATTTAGTTTAAATTTGCTGATTTTCATACCAAAAATAAAACATGTAAGTTTTGTATCCTAAGAATAACACGAAAATACACGCACACAATATCGCCAAAGCTACTAAGTTAACGCAAGCCAAATGAGTCAACACTGACCTACATTGCCTGCAACATACTCAGAAAATTAGTTTGAAGTAGAATGAATGCAACAAACTTTCTCATTCAACGATTATGTGTGAATATGCAATTGGATGAAGTTCACAGTTGAGAAAAATATAAGTGAAGAAAACTGTGGCTTATGACCACAAAATACAAAAAAATGGGTTAGGAATAAAGCGCAAAACATAAAGTTTGAGAATAAGAAGAAAACAAACCAAGTGCAAAATATTACAAAATTCTCTAAGCGTCAAAAAGTATCAGAGTTTTGCTGCTGCTGCTTCCGGTACAACGACTTTGCAGTGCTCGTCATACTTATTTACTTATTTCCTCTTTCTCAACATTTTCCCACTGCTCCTCTTAGCCATTTTACGTACTGTATCTTCAGTTGTTTATATGCTTTTCGAAAACGGTTCACTGAATTCGAGCCAAATCAATGAAGTTGCCGAACGCGCTCTGCTACTTCCAACTCCTCATCATCTTTGTACTAAGTTGTTGTTATCGTTGCCGTCGCCGTCGCCGTCGTCGTGTCGGTTCATCGCCTTTTTAAGAGTGCCACACACACTAACTCTCGAGCACTCATCGAAGCGTGTTTTAGCACACACATTTTTGTTTGAATATGTTGCCGTCCGCTTCTTTGTACACAATAAACTTTGTATTTTTATTTATTTCCTTTTACAGTTTTAGCACGGATTTCTGCAACATTTCACATGACAATATTTCTTGGTGCTTTGCACTTTATTTTGTGCGCTCTATTGTTTCTTACTATGGTTGCTCTTTTTTGTTGTTATTTTCTTCACAATTTCGTCGTTGCATTCACTAGTGCGTCAACAACTGTTTACTTCCGCTGCCTATTACAGCGCTTTCCTGCGTCTCAATAGTTATGTACTTCCCCGTAAGTGTTGCATACTTGAAGACGCGCGATATAGGTTTAATGTTGAAATGTCAAAAAAGCGAGCGGTTTCGATACGCTTGAATGATGTTTTTGTTGCCTTAAGCAGATTTTAACATTTCTCAGTTTGCGCACATTTATTTTTTGCTTTTTTTTATACATTCAATATAGTATACATATTTCGCTCACTTATTAAAATACTGTAACAACTTAAAAAAGGCACTTTAGAGAAATAGCGTTTTTGTTTGTTTGTTGGTGTTGGTTGATTTTTTCGACAGGGTGGTAAGATGATTTATTTTGGAACGAATTTCCGTCATCCCTTGTCAAGTTTGGTTTGCAGATAAACCGGTTTCGGCATTGTGGCATCTTCAATGTCCTTTTTGTTCTCGTTTTTTTTTTGTTTTAACAGTTTTTTTAACATATGAGCATATGAGGGCCAATCCATAGTTCTTCGGAGTGTTTGTTCACTAAAAGACAGAGGAATTCGTCTAAAGCTTTCTGATGAAATCAAGTACTTCGGCTTAATTCTATACAGGAAGTTGTCGTGGAAGCCTAATCTTGATGCGGGAATGAAAAAGACTTCAGTGGCTCTGTAGAGTGAATTCGGACTTCATCCCTGATAAGACGTATTAATGTGTGCTTAGTCTGGCATCAATTGGCTCTTTCTTAACGCATATCCAGTTTTGGGTTGAGTGGTTGGTGGGAGCTACCGTTGAACTTTTACACGGATGCGTCGAAGCGTACTCTACATAAACTCGTAAATTTAAGCTTTTAGAACATTGTATTGTGTTTCATGCCATTAAGAAAGCGATTAAATTAGGGCAAGTAAATATCTAATCAAACATAAGGGCGTCAATTAGAGCACTGAGCTAGCTTATGGTGCTCTCGAAACTAGTAGGGGAATATTTTCCTTATTCTTCGGTCACTTCCATAAACGTTTTCGTAAAGCTCTAAAAATTAAGACGAATTTTACATCAAAAATCGCATATTTCTTTATGCTTAAATTATACTTAAAATTCCGTTATGTGATCAAAGTTATATACCCTTGTGCATAAGTACGCTCGGGCACAAAAAAGCGACTCAAAAACGAAGTGGTGTAATGTTACGTATAGGTTTATTTTTAATGCCCAACTTTTTCCGGAAAATTTCTGCCATTTAAAGCTCAATGAAAGTCTGGCTTAAAGGTTTCATACATAGGCAAAAGCTCTGCCTTTATACTAATTACCTATTTTCTCTTATTTATGTAAGTTTTAAATGACATTTTATTTTACAAGATCAAATGCTAAATAATTGCTGTTTGCTAAAACATTTTGCTCTCTCCCTTCTTATCGTCATTCTAGGGCAGTATTCCCTTTTATAAAAAAAAAACATTATTATTAGCACCATAGCTGGACGCGCTTGGTCGCCTTTTCGCAATTTATGCTTTACGAAGCCATCTTCTTCGACTTTTATCGCCCTTAGCACAATTCGTTATTCATCTATAATTAAGCTAAAATTTGCTTTTTTTATCTCTTTCACCTTAGTCATACACTACGCTATAACGGTGTCAACTTTCACTTCTTGCATCTACTATTTTGTACTTTTCTTTCGTCGCCCTTCATTTGTGTTCTTAAGCCAGGTTTTCGTACATCTTATTGTCTTGGTGCCACACTTCTCTCGTTTGCGAGTTTTTCGTTTAATTTCCATTTGCTACCAAAAATAGAAATTAAGTGCAAGTATTCAATGCTTCGCGCAAGTGGCATTTGCCTTCTCCAATTCAGCTTTGTCGCGCAACAAAGCATCTTAACCCACTCACTGCCTCGACGTTGCTCGCTAACCCATGGCTGTATGGTGAGCAAGAAGCGCTTGCTTCTTTCATTTAGTACAATTGGCGTGACATTTTGACAACTACATACCCAACTACACACACATTTTTTGCAATTTTTATTGTTCGCCCATAGCTGCACGTCAAGCATGGCTGAAGCTCCTGCTCCTTATTGTCGCTGATGGTGGCACTTAGCTTAATGAGTTGCCACTTATGCGCATAGAAGAATG
The DNA here is from genome assembly GCF_013731165.1 of Rhagoletis pomonella. Lineage (NCBI taxonomy): Eukaryota > Metazoa > Arthropoda > Insecta > Diptera > Tephritidae > Rhagoletis > Rhagoletis pomonella. Next base: position 3,111,242 of record NW_023458558.1, read on the forward strand.
CAATGGTTATAAGAAAACGCCAGTTCGTGCAGTTCTAGTTTGAACAAACCTTTTGCCGGCTAATACCCACCACAGCAGCTTCCCTTGTCTCTCTGTTTTACTTTACTAACTTCAGGCTAGCAAAAATTGCTATTCCTTTCATTTTAGCTTCACACTGCTCCAGTCTGTGGGTCGGGTGTTAATTACATTAAAAACATTTTACAAGTATATTTATGAGTTTCCGCTACCAAAAGAACATTCAAAATACCGTTGCATTTACATAAATAGTTCTATCTAACATTGCGAGTGTATACATATACATACATATATGTATGTACCTTTTGTGTGTATTTTTATTTCCTCCCCTTTTTTGTGAAAGTCTTACTTTTCGCTTACTTGCAAAATGCAAATATTATAGTAATTTCATTGGCGCGAGCTGCTTAACTGTGAGGGCACATTGTAATAGCGTATCGCCAACCAAAACCAAAATAAATTGAATTTGGCAAAGGCTAGTAGTCCAAAAATAAAAAACCTGACAGCGCTAATTGTTTTTACAATCATTTGTTAAGTTTTTTATTGAAACGAAATCTTTCTGGCAATAAATTAGACTGAAAAGCTACATACAAAGATGATTTAAAATATTCTATAAAATAGCTGTTAGATATGGCAAGTGCAACTAGTTTCGAAAATTTGATCAAACTCAAGAATTTCCCAAAGGGATTGCAGGAGCAGTTACACGTTCCATGTAAAGTGACTTTCGAAAAAAGTTTTAATTTCCAAAAATTGAACTTTCTGATACAACTTTTCTTCTCTTTACACGGTTAATGAAGAACATTCCAACTTCAACAGTGTTACCAAACATTTTTAAGCTAATGGGTGTAAGGCTTCCTCAAGTGGGCACCGAATTTACCAACATTAATTTTTTTTCAATGATATTCAGGCAGCGCTGAGGTTTCTAGCAGAACAGTACACTGTGTAATTTTTGTTGCAAAATTCCAAATAGTTTTTTTTTAATCAACGATTGAGAATTTTTGCAGTGCTTTGGAGATTTTTATTTTTCTTTGAATGAAAAAATTTTTGGGTGCAGATTTAAGAAACATTAAACTATATAATGAAATTATTTGCGTTACAAAAATATTTTTTTTTTTTTGCTTTTCAATCATTTTTTTATGAAAAATTGAACTTTTAAGCAATTTCGGCGCGTCGTGGACGAAATTTTTTAACAAAAAATTATGTAATAAACATTTCCCGCACGCTGGCAATTAAAAATTCATTCCGACCAAACTATATCGAATAGTTAATAAGTTGTTGTTAAAAATTTTCGTTCACGACTACACAACTAAATCAATAATACAGATATATTGACAGTGACAAGTGACACAACAAATTGCATTCCGAAGAGTTCACTGGCTTTGGCCCGCCCCAACTATTGCAGATTTCAAATGAAATCGTAAATCGAAATACTAAAAGCTAATACTGGTATACATATACATGTATATACATGTATGTGTGCACTCAAAATAAGACTAGAAACTTCGTTTCCATGAAGCTTCAATTTAACGACGCACTAAAACAGCGAGGCAATTCGTAGAAAGTAGCCGTTTTTTCAAACTAAAGTCTTTGCCGTTAATTTCGCATAAAAATACCTAGGAAATTTTTTGGTTTCACATAGAGCTCTCTTTCTGTATTTACTACTTATGTGTTGGGTGTGGCTATGATGGCCGCTGCGTACATATGTAGTAGTATGTATGCATCCGGAAGACGGGGCGTATGAGCAACAAACGCTTGGCTGCGAAAAGACATTCGTGCAAGAAGCAATAGCAATTGCAACAGCATAAACAAGGTTAACCAACATTTACGAAATTAAATAAAAACAAAAGGTAAAATCATGATAAGACAAGCCACGAATGCTTTAAGTGGGCTACATTGGTGATAGGTGGGGAGCAGACATAGGAAATGCCAGCGAATGTGCGTGGGCTACTCCAATCAAGAAAAGAGAAAATTGGGAAAAAATACTTTTACGTGTAATAACAAAACACGAAAGCCCATGAATACATCGAAAATTAAACTTTCCCCGTTGGTTATACTCTTATTCACAAAATTCTTGTACTAGTTTGCGATTTAAAAATTACGGTTTAATACATAGGCAGCACCTTTAAGCCTTTACTTGATTGCCTTCGTGCACCTTAACTGCACTTACCTTTTCATACAGTGTTTGAAGAAAAAATTCATAAAGGACTTGTTTGTGGAAGAAATTATAATATTCAAGCTTGTGAATGATACAAGACCTATATTGTACCCAGACTATTTGCTTTTTATAAATAAAAAGTTCAAAGTAAAAAAAAGGTAATAAAGAAAAATGTCGTATAATGTAAAGCTCCCGTCCAAGTTCTTCTGATGTTAGAATCCATGTAAAACTTAATTGTTAAAACTGGTTGCAATCTTAATTTTCAAATTGAATAGTTAGTTCTTCTGACATGAGATATACAAGGTCAACAGTAACATAAATACAGTTAAGTCCAAGGTCGATTTTGATAAAGAAAGCCCTAGATATATTCTTTTGGTTGTTACTGAACAAAAACAACACAAATATATATACATAGTTTTTTTTTTTAATTCCTGAACCGTTGAACCGAACCGAGACCCCGGTTCGAAGAAAACAAATACCATTTTGACAATCCAACACAAAGGTGCAAGAACGTTTAGAACCTCCGAATAAAGCCGACCACATTTTTTATCCAATTAGCGTCCCTGAATCAGATTGCTATAGCAAACAATCGAAGTTATAAAAGAATATATAAAGTTGTCCACAAAATAATGGGAGCGCGATATTTTGACAATTTTCACTAATTTTCTTTTGTTTGTTTAGTGTTTCTTATTTATTTTAATCAAGAGTTTTTGAAAATTTTGGGTATTCAGTTTTAGTGCAATGAATTGTAAGTTTAAAGGCCTGCTGTTTTTGGAAAATTTTTGTTATTAATTCTAGGAATTTTCTTAAAAACAAATGGCAAAAGTCTACGGATACTTGAAGTTTGCACTTTATTGTAGAGCGTTTTGGTTAAAATTTGTTGGATTTCTTAAATACTTGCACAAAGAAATTTATATAGTTTCAATTCAATTTAAATTTTAACTCAACTTGTGATTTGAGTTTATTTACAAAGGTACAAATTGACTGTATGAATGGTTTGAATGGGTAACACAAAATTACAAAAAAGGGCGCGGCCACTTTTCATGTCGTGTAGTAGAGGTGGTAGAACAGGTTTGAAAAATAATTTATGCCCCAAAATCGTAAAAAAATCTGGATGTTGTGTCAAAACTCTGCTCATAAATTAGACAGTTTTCAACGGATTCTGATAATCTTATATTGATTGAAAAGCGAATGGCGGTGTCTTTCCACTGTCCTCTTTCAAGGACATCCTTAAACAAGCCTTTGAAGAGAGCTGCTCACTGAGAACCAAGAAGTCTCAAAGGAATGTTCCTTGGTGGAACGATTCTCTTGGAAAACTTAGGAAAAAAGCCAGAAAACTCTTCATTAGGGCTAAGTTAACAGGCGACTGGACCGCCTAGACGTCAGCCCTAACCGCTTATAACTGTGAGCTCAGAAAGTCCAAAACGACTACGCGGCGTGAGCACTTAAACTGGACCATCTGAATATCCTATTCACTCTGAACAGACCAGATGGTACCTACACTGCCATCCCGGAAGAAACCAGCAGCCTTCTGTTAGAAACTCATTTCCCGGGATATATTCTCCAAGGCACAAGTCCTACAGCTAACACGGTAAATGGTGTGTGCGCAAACGGTATGACAAGAGGCCTAGCAGGAAGAAACGTTAGTATGGAAAAGACATCGAGGGCCATTTAAATCTTTAGTGCATCATTAATCCTTGATATACGTGGTATTTACCCATGCCTGCTGCAACAGAGATCGTGTCACCATTTAGATTTCTGAGAGAAAGTCTTTTACTTGCTCACATACCATCAACATGGAGTGAAGTCAAAGTGGACTTTATACTCCGCCCCTTTCTAATAAAAACATTAGAAGAGCTCATTAGTTTTAACATAATGGTCAACTTTCTCAAGAATAAGCCTCTATGTGAGAGTAAACACGGATATCAGGCAGGCAAATCTACTATTACTGCAATACATATCCTAACTCAAGTCA
>NW_023458558.1:3115393-3118887 GCF_013731165.1 Rhagoletis pomonella
ATCATATGAAAACCATTTCAAGTTAGGAAAATATGTTAAGTTTACGAAGAGCAATGAAGAAGTAATGATGACATGTATTTTCGGAAATTAACAAATGGCATGTCTTTTGTAAGCAGGACTGGTCGATTTTACCTCTGAAGAAATCCAACGTTGAAAATTAAGTTGAAGATCAAGTTTATAGATGAGCAACAAGTGACATACATACTTTGTCAAATGCTTTACTGAACTCGGTATATAAATATGTATAAGATCCACATTTTTGTTTTAACAAAACGCTTTTGAGATATAGGTTGTGAACTCAGGTAAATTTGTTGAAGTTGATTTGCCTTTGCGAAATCCATGCTGACATTGCGAGTTGTTAGAGGAGATAGAATGCGTCAACAGATTTGTAAAAATTTTGTCAGATAATGTAGGAATTGCAGAGAGCTTAGCTATGTGCCGCTTTTATGTAGCGAATTTATGAACGGTTCCTTCTATAAAGTTGGAAAGATGCCTTATTTAAGATACAAATTAAATAAGGCTGTTAACGGCTCATAGAGATAATCAGCAGAATTTATATGAAAACATGTGGGGATCTGGTCAGGATCATAACTAAAATAATGCTTTAGGAACTCCAGGTAAATTAGTATAACATCAGGAGATATTATTGGGGTATGTATCGGGTTAATTGGACTTAGTTTAAAAGTATAGTCAAGATATGCTTGGGAGTTAGTGCAATAATTGGCCAAATTCGGCCTACAAAAACTTGCAGACGCTGAAATAGTGAATTTCGTAAAAGAAGAGATCAACTGAAGAAGGACTAGGCTTCGCTTGAGGTTTTAAAATCGCGCAAGTTTGCACAGAAGAGAAGAGAGGGGCGATTGCAGCGCCAATGAAGAAAATTATATGTTTGCTGGTTTAGCTGGCAGCTAAAAATATTTTTATTTATATATTTATGGATATTAGTTCTTTGTGGTATTTTCAACTACATGTGGCTTGACAATTTTATGAGGAAACATTTACTGGTAACAATTGTCGGTTATACATACAGTCGGTGCCAAATGATAGTGTACAACTTGTTCTAATATAATATTCACAACAATTTTCATGGAGAATTTTTTTTTCATTAATCATTTATGAAAATATAGTTAATTCGGTAATATAAACCATTAAAATCAAAGTTGCACACTTTGCAAAAAATTCGAAAAAAATTCCAAATATTGTTAAACAACTTTCAACATTTTTAATCAGAATTTCTAGAAAATTTTCGAGTATGCAGTTTTGTAGACCGTACAGTTTTAATAGCAACGCATGATCAAAATCTCTTTTTATATGGAAGAAAATGCGCAACACTCTCCGCAGAACAATTCTAAAAAATCAACGAAAATTTTTAGCGACTTGAAACTTGCACTTTCTTTTATTAAAACTGAACCGTCTACAAAACGGCATATTCGAAATTCTGAATAAAAATTTTAAAATTTTTATGAAAATTTCTTGATTTTTTGTGAAGTTTATATAAAGAGTAAAACTTTGATTTGTATGGCTTAAATTACAGAATGGACTAAATTTTCATAAAAAATTAAAAAAAAAAATTTCCATGAAAATAATTGTGAATATTATATAAGAACAAGGTGTAAACTAACATTTGACACCGACTGTATGTACCTACATAAACTGTTGCGTATAATGACAGATACATAGTTCTCCTTGCCGCACCGCATTGAATATTTAAATTATAAATGTTTTAAATTAGTCTCAAATATTTGCAAACCGCTCAGAGAACATGGTGAAAATGGCCGAGATTTTACATAATTGCCCAACAGGGAATGCGTTAATGAAATACAAATGGTTAAAAAAGGGGGAAAATAAGGTAAGAATAGGCATCCCATTTTTACTCAGGTGCTCTTCAAACAAACGGAGTCGTAAGGATAACAGAATTGTTGCATAAAAAAAAACCTTTTCTCTTCATTAAATATTCACCAAGACGAATGGTAGAAAAACTCGAGCAGAGATATACGTCATTATTTTATTTTTTATTTTTTCGGCTTTGTTAAAGTTAAGTTGCTTGAATGGAGAAATTTTCAGTTAAGGTTAATTAATTACTTGGTTGCATTTAAGTTCGTTTTCAAGTAGAATAATGCAGTTGAATATTTATGCGTATATCAAAATTACCTTATTTGTAGTAAATTTTATAGTTGCGGTTGTTAATTTTCTACTAGTTTCAATGCAAAATTAAATGTTCTTTCTTGCGTATGCAGAACTTGCCTCAAAGTACATATGTATATGTGGTTTGCTTACAAACTGTGAGATGTGCGACTTCAGGGATAATATCTTGGTATACATCAACTATGAAGCCACATAGATGAATGTGAATAAGGGTGACCCAAAAAAAATAAGTAAAGTCGGAGAATTAATGCTCTCACCCCCTAAGATTGTTCTATATCGAAAAAATACCCCAATTTTTTATTTTGCAATCAAAAAAATATTAGAAAATATATTAGCGACCAAAGAGCTCAAAGTTTTAAATGTCGGAAAAAAGGAAATTTTCGTAGTAATGGTATGGAATTCTTGGAAATCAATATTTGTCGATCGAGAAGCTCTAGTTTTCTTCAGGAGACTTCCAATAACAATACCCAATTATTTATTCAACCATTTTTTAATACCAAAGGTTTTTTATGTATACCCACATTGCATTTTCCAGGGGATTTGGCGGACCTATGAAATAAAGTTACTATGAAAGAATTGTTAAATAAGTAATTGGGTACTATTATTGGGAGTTCTCCGATCGAAGAATATTGTTTTTAAAGAATTTTTTACGATTTATACGAAAAGTGGGTTCTACGCATTTAAAATACATGGAAATCTTTGAGCGCATTGAGCGACGTCTAAATGTTTTTTTAATTTAAAATAAAAAAATATAGGAAATTTTTCGGTATGGAACCTATTCCTAATTTAGTTTTTCAAATGCATTTTTGGACCACCCTAACGTACATACATACCAACAAATGCATATAGGTACGTTAAAAAGCGATAAAGTGTGCTTATGTTTAAGAAACACATACAGACATACATATGTATGTATATAACCAAATTTATAACAAAGTAAATCTAACCAATTTGCCATCGGCAACGACGTCATAAAGCAAAGCGATTACTCCAGCCATTGTCAATGGGGGAAAATGTGCTTGCCTCGGGCCAGCCAAGATTCAACGGCTATCGCTCGGTTTATGCCACCAAGATCCTTTATACACTCACACCATTTATGTATGTACATACATTCGCTACCAATGCCCATTTGTCCTTTTCTTCGTACATACAAACATACTACGTATGGAAGAAAGAAAGTAATTTGTTCTTGCACAGCATAAAACAAACTTTGGTCTCCATCATTTTTAAATGAATTTATGGCAACACTTTCTATTTAATCCAACCACTCGTTTTTCGTGTTACTTGGCATTTTTAAGCGACTGTTGTTGCTACACACATCACTTGGCCGCCAAAACACATACATACAT
>NW_023458558.1:3118987-3121643 GCF_013731165.1 Rhagoletis pomonella
TAAGTTGAGACTCTATTCATTCCAAAGAAGTTAAAAAGATTCTTGTTAGATGCTGTGCAATAATACAAAACCACATGCAAATTTGTCAAGTGGTACGAAATAGAGATACGAAGTGGATGTTGAAAATTACACACACCCACACGTTTTCGTGTACGCAAATGCCATCAAATGGCATACAAATGGAGGGAAGGTCAGACGAACAAAATATTTCTTTGAGGCATGTTGCATGTAGACATTATTCCAGCGGCATTAACTGTGTATGTACAAATGATCAAATCGACCCGCTCTAGCCAGCAAAGGACAGTGCTTTGAACGAGCGTGTCGAATTGTCTCTATTAATATTAGCTTTCTTCTGTTTTTGTTCTTTTTTTTGATAAAAGGAAATTGAAAGTGATTTTTTTGACAAAGAAAACACGAAAAATGATAACGCAAATTAAATTAGTGACCTTAAATTTGTCGAATTTCGTGCACTAAAAGACAGACAATTGGATTTCGCTCACATTTCTCACTCAATAACCTCTTTGTTGTGGTGGTTATGCGAGATATTGACCATCGCTAATTTGGTAATAAATTTTTGAGAAGGTTCACAAATTGTATTTTTAGATTTCCTTGATAGAAAAATAACTGCAATCTTTATAGAAAATTGGCGACATTGTCGGAGTTTGAGTATAACATACTTAGGCAAGTACAAAAAAATTAATTGTCATTTAAAGAAATCTTATTTTTTATTACACATTGGGGATAATTTATCTTACTTTAAAGATGTTTTGGTGTTTCCATGAATTATTGCTGCGAAGCAAGAGCAAGTACCCCTTTTTATTCACTTTTACTTTTTCTTTTTCAACTATTGTTAAGTGCGTTTTGTAAGCTTAACCGAAGGAAGCTCCAGAATTTTTAGAAAAACGAGGTCAAAGTGTCAGAAAATCGTGTTTTTTGGAATATTTTAGAAACTTATGCAAAGAAACAAAAGGTGATAGAATCTTTAGCTTAAGCTTAAATTAAAGCTAGAACTTCCGAATACTATTCTTAAAAATACCATTCCTGCACACCATGACTTGTCACTCATAGTCATATATTGAACCGCAAAAACAAAAAGTAATAGAAACTTCCATTTGGGCTTGAGTTAAGACTTCGACTTTCGACACAATCTCTAAAAATACCATCCCCGCACCTTTATGTGATGCTCACTTATTGCCATTTATTGAACAAGAAAAAAAATACTAGAAAATTGTGCTATTGAAAAAAATATATAAAAAAATTGCTAAAATCAGTTTTTGCTCTTCAATAAATGACTATAAGTGACCTTAGGATCAAGGTGCAGAGATGATATTTTTTAGAGATTGTAGTAGAAAGTCCAAGTCGGTTTGTTTAATTCCGGTAGGTATTCGAACTTCGCCAAAATCAGTCTTTGCTGTTCAATAAATGACTATAAGTAACAAGTAAAGGGGCAGGAATGGTACTTTTTGGGATGGTAGCTGAAAGTTCTAACTTTAGGCATTTTTTCAAATTTGGGGACTAAAATAAATGAAAAATCTTGGTTTTCTTCAAAAATATTATAGGCCTATGAAGCTCTCTGCATCCCGTTTTCTAGCGCGAATATCTACCATTTCATTCCCAAGCCTCCGCTGTGTCCCAGTAAGAGGTAGACCTGATTTATGTATGCCATGAGTATTTAATGCTATAGGTATTCAGCCTTACAGCTGCTTTCAAGAAATCATGTGCGTTTTTAGTGCTGAATAGGAATGTTACTCTGCCTCTGTTTGTTGTCGCTCCACTTCCTATTCATTCACTGTTACAGGCATATGTATGCGTTTCAATGAAACTCGGCTTGAAAATACAGAAAAAGCTTTCTGAAAAAAAAACATTGGATATATTGTTTCGGGCTTTAACGCTTACTATACAGTTTAATGACGTAGTGTCAGTTCCTTTGCTCCCGGCGCAATTGTCTATTGGAGAGTGTTCCGTAGTATCGGAAGTACCCTCTAGTATATAGAGGAACGTCCACTTCAATTTTTCTAGAAGAATGCCGCGCGATTTGCAAGTAAAATCTTCTACAGAAGTTAGTCTTTCGCTTGTTAAAGGAGTCTTAAATTATCCTATCTGGTAGTCTCTTTATATGGTGCCCGTTTATAAGTAATAAATTAAGGAACGATGTTGATTTTTTTTAATGTCAAAATATTGACTAAAATAAGATAATTAGTGCCTATAGCCAAAGTTCTTAAAAAATTTGAAAAAAGAATGTAACAAATTCCCTTCCCTTACCTCTATCGGCTGTTTCGAAGATAAATTAAAGCGCGAGAGAACTTTAATATATGTACATATACATATATACATATTTATTAACATATCAGCACAAAGGAATTTGGCAAATTATTGCCTGTGCACCCTATGAAAATTTATGAGGCGTTTAATAAGATTTCTGCATTGCATGTCGCAAATACCCAACCACATCGCCTCCACTAACCTCAAAAATAATCAAGCGCTGGTAAAACTTACTCCCAAACATATCAAAGCTTCATAAAATGGGAAATAGTATGTATGCGTGTAACAGTACAGTTGATAGTGGCGTTGCAAGCCATAAATACATACATATATGTATGTATGTATGTATGTATGTATGTGTTTTGGCGGCCAAGTGATGTGTGTAGCAACAACA
>NW_023458558.1:3121743-3126359 GCF_013731165.1 Rhagoletis pomonella
TGTTGTTGCTACACACATCACTTGGCCGCCAAAACACATACATACATGCATACATACATATATGTATGTATTTATGGCTTGCAACGCCACTATCAACTGTATTCATTGTATACAAACAAAATCTTCTGTTTTCATCCTAGATACTGTTACACGCATACACATGTATGTAAATATGTATTTCCCATTTTATGAAGCTTTGATATGTTTGGGAGTAAGTTTTACCAGCGCTTGATTATTTTTGAGGTTAGTGGAGGTAATGTGGTTGGGTATTTGCGACATGCAATGCAGAAATCTTATTAAACGCCTCATAAATTTTCATAGGGTGCACAGGCAATAATTTGCCAAATTCCTTTGTGCTGATATGTTAATAAATATGTACATATGTATGTATGTGTACATATATTAAAGTTTTCTCGCGCTTGAATTTATCTTCGAAACAGCCGATAGAGGCAAGGAAGGTTAAAAAATGATGGCGATAAATTTGTTTCATTCTTTTTTCAAATTTTTTAAGAACTTTGGCTATAGGCACTAATTATCTTATTTTATCCAATATTTTGACATTAAAAAAAAAATCAACATCGTTCCTTAATTTATTACTTATAAACGGGCACCATATAAAGAGACTACCAGATAGGATAATTTAACACTCCTTTAACAAGCGAAAGACTAACTTCTGTAGAAGATTTTACTTGGAAATCGCGCGGCATTCTTCTAGAAAAATCGAAGTGGCAGTTCCTCTATATACTAGAGGGTACTTCCGATGCTACGGAACACTCTCAAACAGACAATTGCGCCGGGAGCAAAGGAACTGACACTACGTCATTAAACTGTATAGTAAGCGTTAAAGCCCGAAACAATATATCGCTAGCTTAGAGTGAAAAGTTGCTTAGTCCACTTTTTATGAAAACTCATATTTTGATATAGGAGGCTGGAGAAATTGAATACGCATCGTTTCGAAAATTATAAAGGTACTTGTTTTATTTTTTCCTCTTCATAAGCAATAAAAGGAAAATTTGCTAAGTCCAAAAGAAGCACCGCAAATCCGATAAGGCCAAAATAATACGACATCTTTTAATAAATATCGAAACCTTCTGATTCTTATGGAGTTTTGCTTTGCTTTAAACGCGCAAAATGGTTGATTCAAGGTCTTGCGAAATAGTTAAAGAAAATGGCTATAGGAATATTTTTTCCTCTCCTGTAAAATTTTTAAAATGGGACTTAGCAACTTTTCTTTCTAAGCTAGCGATATCCAATGTTTTTTTTTTTTTCAAAAAGCTTTTTTCTGTATTTTCAAAGCCGTGTGTCATACTATTGAAACACATATGTATATAAATATGCCTGTAACAGTAAATTAATAGGAAATGGGGCGACCAACAAACAGAGGCAGAGCAACACTCCTAGCACTGAAAACGCAGGTGGTTTCTTGAAAGCAGCTGTAAGGCTAAATACCTATAGCATTAAATACTCATCGCATACATAAATCAGGTTCACCTCTTACTGGGACACAGCGGAGGCTTCGAAATGAAATGGCAGACATTCACGCTAGAAAAGGGGATGCAGAGGGCTTCATAGACCTATAATATTTTTGGGTCTGGATGAAAAATTAAGCGAAAAATGCTGAAAAGTCCTTCCTCCGCAAATATCAACAAGTAGAACTGCAGCATTCTCTTAATCTCAAGAGAGATTGCTTAATAACTTGAGTCTCAAAAAAATCCTGTAACACTATTACAATACATAGATCATTCACGATCGTAGCCCAATGCTTAATTTTTGCAGTTCAAAAGAAAGATACTAGCTGGATAGGAGAAGAGTAGTGGGCCCTATTGAATTAACTAATTTACGACCATTAGAACAGCACACCCCAAATATGGGATTTTACCATAAATATAAATTACCACATGTGTTGCCTGAACGACCGCGAGAATGGTCGGGCTGCTAAGGCAAAAGTCCTTTAGAAAACAGCCAACACACTGTTTGAGGATTGAAATAAATACCAAAAAGATCGAAAAGGCTATATTACGAAAAGCGTCGGAGAGCCAAAAAGAGGTATTTGATCGTTTGATGAGTCAGTGATTTTTTTAAATGTCCTGCCTAATAAATTTCAAATGAACACTGTTCCTTGTACGACCACTCTCTCAGCCAGCTTCATATAGTTTGCGCTTGAGAGATATTCAAGACAAACGAAATGAAAGAAATGACTTGATACTTAAATACTCTGGGGACTGCGAATAGTTAAGAAGTGGCTTACCGAATTATTTTGTAGTAGTAGCAGCTGAGGCCGAACGTTCAGGTTCTGATGCCTGAAACCATCGATAAAATCTGCGGAATGTTATCGGACGTTCGGTGTGTTATAGTGCGTGACATGGCCGAGGCTGTAGGCATTTTAGTTTAGTGGGTCGGATTAATTTTAGATAACCATTTCGATATGAAAAAGCTATTGCCGCGGCCGGAGTCATACCCGGAGTCACGCTTATTCACTAGACTGATTTAAAAAAAAACGAGTTTTCGAAAATTGTGTGTGATGCATCAAAATATTGGAAAACATCAAGAAAAAACCTGTTGCTGAAAATTTAAGAGAAATCGGTGGTCATTTAAAGCATGTTCACATTATCGTAATTTACGGTTCATTTGTAATTTATAAGCAAATCTTGCTGAAATCAAGTAATTTTGCTTTGTAAAATCTGTCAATAAATTCAATAGAAATGAGATAATTTATCATAAATCTAGAACCAAATGAAGAAAAATAAGATTTTTCATGTATTTTAGTCCCCACTGTTGAGGAGATTTGAAAAAATGCCTAAAGTTAGAACTTTCAGCTATCATCCCTAAAGGTACCATTCCTGCACCTTGACTTGTTACTTATAGTCATTTATTGAACAGCAAAGACTGATGTTGGCGAAGTTCGAATACCTACCGGAATTAAACAAACGGACTTGGACTTTCTACTACAATCTCTAAAAAATACCATCTCTGCACCTTGATCCTAAGGTCACTTATAGTCATTTATTGAAGAGCGAAAACTGATTTTGGCATTTTTTTATATTTTTTTCTTTCAATAGCACAATTTTCTAGTATTTTTTTTCTTGTTCAATAAATGGCTATAAGTGAGCATCACATAAAGGTGCGGGGATGGTATTTTTAGAGATTGTGTCGAAAGTCGAAGACTTAACTCAAGCCTAAATGGAAGGTTCTATTACTTTTTGTTTTTGCGGTTCAATAAATGCCTATAAGTGACAAGTCATGGTGTGCAGGAATGGTATTTTTAAGAATATTATTCGGAAGTTCTAGCTTTAATTTAAGCCTAGGTTGAAGATTCTATCACCTTTTGTTTCTTTGCATAAGTTTCTAAAATATTCCAAAAAACACGATTTTCTGACACTTTGACCTCGTTTTTCTCAAAATTCTGGAGCTGATTGAAAATGTATGCTTACGGATTCGTAATCAGCACACAAAGTCTATTAAAAACCGCTTTAACATTTGCCGCTCCAAAGTATTTTTAAAAGTTTTGGGTTTTCGAAACTGTTAGAAATCGGACAAAACCCCATTTTGCTTTTCATGCAATTTACTGAAAGGTGAAAAATCGGTTTCGGCCGAACTTGTATTTCTTTACTTGTTCTCACACAGGTTTTTGCTAACCATTTTTTTTTTAAATGGCAGCGATTTCTATCTTTTATCTCAAATGTACAGTCAAAGTCAAATCCATTATATATTTCGATTAGTTTGTATCAGTACTTCCTTCGGTTGAGCTTACAAGACGCACTTAACAATAGTTGAAAAAGAAAAAGTAAAAAGTGAATAAAAAGGGGTACTTGCTCTTGCTTAGCAGCAACAATTCATGGAAACACCAAAACATCTTTAAAGTAAGACAAATTATCCCCAATGTATAATAAAAAATAAGATTTCTTTAAATGACAACATATTTTTTTGCACTTGCCTAAGTATGTTATACTCAAACTCCGACAATGTCGCCAATTTTCTATAAAGATTGCAGTTATTTTCCTATCAAGGAAATCTAAAAATACAATTTGTGAACCTTCACGAAAATTGATTACCAAATTAGCGATGGTCAATATCTCGCATAACCACCACAACAAAGAGGTTATTGAGTGAGAAATGTGAGAAAAATCCAATTGTCTGTCTTTTAGTGCACGAAATTCGACAAATTTAAGGTCACTAATTTAATTTGCGTTATCATTTGTCGTGTTTTCTTTGTCAAAAAAATCACTTTCAATTTCCTTTTATCAAAAAAAAAGAACAAAAACAGAAGAAAGCCAATATTAATAGAGACAATTCGACACGCTCGTTCAAAGCACTGTCCTTTGCTGGCTAGAGCGGGTCGATTTGATCATTTGTACATAGACAGTTAATGCCGCTGGAATAATGTCTACATGCAACATACCTCAAAGAAATATTTTGTTCGTCTGACCTTCCCTCCATTTGTATGCCATTTGATGGCATTTGCGTACACGAAAACGTGTGGGTGTGTGTAATTTTCAACATCCACTTCGTATCTCTATTTCGTACCACTTGACAAATTTGCATGTGGTTTTGTATTATTGCACAGCATCAAACAAGAATCTTTTTAACTTCTTTGGAATGAATAGAGTCTCAACTTA
>NW_023458558.1:3126459-3144511 GCF_013731165.1 Rhagoletis pomonella
GCGTGTGAACAAATATACCAGCACGAAGTAGCTGCAAAAGAAACAAATACAAACAAAACAACAACAACAACAATGTTAGCACCAGCAGCACCACCACCAACAGCATTGTCGGCAATGACATGAAGTATGTGGAGCGAAGTAAAATGAAGTGAAGTGGCTCAACGTGGCGGATGAGTGACATTTGCATTTCGAATTGGTGTATGATGTCGGATACATATCCACATATGTGCATACATACATAAGTATAGTAAATGCAGTGACACAAAAATATATCTATATACGTACATGTAGGCTTCATATGTGTATGTATGTATGTACATGTAAACGTGCTCACTGTCAGTTTTAAAAACTGCAGAAAAAATAGAGCATAAAGCGGCAGACGCCAGCCATTGTGTACTAAGCACTTGAACAATCAACCAGCAATAATGACTGGGCTTATATTTACTTGCGTTTTGTTTTCTCGAAAAGAATGTCACCTTGTTATATGGCAACATTTTCCGAGTGCAACATTTTAACGAAGGAGCAGGCAGTATGCATGTGAAGATGCTGAGAAAAGAACACAAAAACTTGACAGCCCTGGCCCAGGGCAGATTAAAAGTAAGATTATTTCGAGAAAAGAAAACGCTATAGGTACATACTATCAAGAAAGGCGGTTGAAAAGTTGAAACAAAAAAATATAATAAGTTTTGGGTCTTGAAGATTTACAGTTCAGCAATATTAAAAAAAAAATTTAAGTACGCCTGGGCCACACTGGAGAAGTGAAACTTACGTTACACATCTAGTTTGTCTCATAACCATACACAAACATATGTATGTATGTATCTACATATGTACATCTGCTTTTGCTTAAGGCTATACTTTTTGTCTTTTTTCTATCTGTATATATTGATCTCTACCTCTACCCTGTTCGTTCTAATGACATTTGTTATTCTGTTTTTCTTTATCTTTATACTCTATCGATAACAAAATCGATAGTAACATCCATACAAATCTCGATAACAAACACGATAGAATTCCCGATACCAAAATCGTAAAAATTTTCTTAGGAAAGTCGATAACAAAATCGATAAAAATATCGGTTATAAAATCGATAAAAATATCAATAACAAATTCGATAGAAATACTGATACTAAACTCTATAAAAATGTCGATAAGAAAATTGATAAAAATATCGATAACAAAATCGATAAGCTCCGAAAAACCGAAAATGTCTAAATCGATAAAAATATCGATAACAAATTCGATTAAAATATCGATAACAAAATTGGTAAAAATATTGATAAAAATATCGGTAACAAAATCGATAAAAATATCGATAACAAAATCGTTAAAAATATCAAAAACAAATTCGATAAAAATATCGATAACGAAATCGATAACAAAAATATCGGTAAGAAAAAGGATAAAAATATCGATATCAGAATCGATAAATATCGACAGCAAAATCGATAACGGAAATATTGA
This sequence comes from Rhagoletis pomonella, assembly GCF_013731165.1. Lineage (NCBI taxonomy): Eukaryota > Metazoa > Arthropoda > Insecta > Diptera > Tephritidae > Rhagoletis > Rhagoletis pomonella. The sequence goes on from NW_023458558.1 coordinate 3,127,924, forward strand.
TAAAAAAACCAATAAAAATATCGAAACAAAATCGATTAATATCGATAACAAAGTCGATAAAATATCGATAAAAATCGATAAAAGTCGATAAAAATATCGATAACAAAATCGATTAAAAAGCCGATAAAAAATATCCATGAAAAAATCGATAAGTTCTGAGAAAACCGAAAATCTCTAAAATCCGGAAATAGTTCCCAGACTAAGTCTCTCTGTATCTATATACATACATATATCCTTTTCTTTATATCTATATTATATCTTTATAAATATAATTACCTTTGTATTCATCTTTCTTCCCCTATCTTCATCCTCATATTTTCCAATATTTATCTTTCTTTTTACCTTTATGCTTATTAGTTTCTTCATCTACACCTTCACCCTTGCATACATTTAAGAAGCACTTGTTTCCCTCGCAACCATTTTCGTGTGCAATTTCCGTTGAATTTGCCAATTTACTCGCAATCAACTAATCGCCGCTAAAGAAGTTTCACTTCAAAAACACTTATACCGTTGGGAACAAACTAATATTTAGGTTAGCAATATTTTGAACAGTTTTCGTTACTACTCGTTTGTTTATTACGTTTCCATAAAAGCCTAATTCATTATATATTAAATACCATACGCATAAGAGACAAAATTTGCCAAGAGTACGAGGAAAAACTTCATGTCAGCATTTTGTTCAAACTCCATCACGTCGCTGCTTCTTAAAGAATTTTTTTCTACTGCGGTTTTTTGCCAAGTTATACGAGTTTAACTTTTATGTCAACAGCAACCTGCCCGGACATGTTTTGCGTTTTCAAATTGCTATATCTTGGTAACTATATATCGGATTAACAAATTTGAATTGATAGCCTCAACAAAAGTACTGCATACTATATTCCCAAGTCTAAGAGGGATGCAACCACCTGGATCAGAAATCTGGTCATTTTTCGACTTTTACCCCTTTCGTCAACCGCTACATACCCGGGTACGTATGTGAAAATGCATGCAAATATTCTACGTCAAAAACGACAAAATGTTCGTCGTTCTCGCTCTGTGGCAAATTGGTTATGTATTCAAAGGAAGAATTCTGTGTTCGTATGGAATAGTAGCTTGCGTGGAAAAGTTGGCTTTAGTATAATGCGGCATTCGCAGCATACGATTGCGAATGACTCACTAGCGCCGAGCCGTCGAAGAGCTTTTGGCATATAAATTTGCAATAAATAGTTCCGATACTAGCCAGACCATATCCTAATTAAGTCTCATCAAAAAATTCCTTGTCGTTTAAAGAATAAAGGTAATGATGCCACGTCATACTAAAGCCAGCTGCCCGACATAAGCTACTATTCCATACGAACACAGAATTAATAATGTATGTATCTTGCTAAATATTTATAAGCAACAAGAAAATAAATAAAAACTTACCAGTTAAACAAATTCGGTTGTCGCTCCACTCCACTTGGTCACTTTACTTTCCTCTCTAGCACAGTGCGTAGGCAACTGGCTGAGTCAGTGGTGCTCGTCGGTTCGAATCCTACTGAAAGAAGTCTGATGAGGAAATGTGGTGATTTCCGAAATAGCTATCACTTCTACCATTTTTTTCAAATTATTGTTGCTTTTCCACAATAAGTTTTCACAAAAAAACGGCCTCAAGCTCATAAAAATTTTTGAATATAATTTCCTCTCTAAATGTATTTCATTTAAGTATGTTTGAAGAAATTAGTTTCTATTTCTCCACTTTGGCACGTCTCAGCCGAGAACACTCAGTTGGTCAATAATAGAAAGCAAATACTTTATCTATTTGCTAACGATTGTAAGCATATATGTATGTACATTAAGGCGTATCACGAAAAAAAATTTAGCATTTGTCAGTGTAATAAAAAAATTTAGGCATCAGCTAAAAACAGCTAAATTGCGTTTTTTGCTATAACTTTCTTATTTTTTGTCTGATTTTTAAAATCTTTATGTTGCCGAAAAGGCCTCACTCAGAAATAGCATCCCTAAATGATTACGATCTTGCTAAAATCGCTTAGGCTTTATTCGCAAACAAAAAAGTTGTGATGTTTTCAAAATCCGGCAAAACCCACCACTTAGCAATTACTAATTCTGCGCTTTAATGAATAATTATGTGAAGCAAAATGTTTCCTGGATGAAAGAAATATCCATTATTTTCAACAGTGGAACGAATTATTAACGTAAATTTCGACTTTGGTGAAAATATTCGTAGCAATGTCATCTACTAAGTCCTTTCTGGAGGTGGTGCTGATTGTACGTCAAAATTTCCTTGGAACTCTTCTTCACTAGCTATACTATGGGCATATCCAAATGTATATGGCTGATAATTAGTAACCTTTACTGCCTCCGGTATTTTTTCGATTGCCTTGATCCGCCTTAGTTAAAAAAAAAAAATCATTGAACTTGATGGTATTGCCGCTATGTCGCTAGAGTTGAATATTTGCCAAAATCTATTCCAATTTACTTAAAGAGACCCGGAATAGCCGACTATATTCTTTGTCTTTATACATATGTTTGTAGTTGGATTTTGAGTGATTAAATAATAGTTTCCTATAACTATGTACTTACGTTTATAAATTTACGAATTGTGAGTCTGCCAACTACTGGAAACTTCGCGCTTTCCCTAATTCCAATATATTTTTTTATTAAATCGGTTGAATATAGAACTAATTTGCGATTTCTGGGCACACTTGCAATGCGGTTTAAATAAATTAAATATTTTGTTACAACCAGATTTGTTGGGAACTTATTGCTGAACATATTCTTTGGTTCATTAAATAGGTTTTACAGTAGGGATTCAGTTAAACTCTACACTTTCAAGAAAATTAATTTTTGATTGCAAGTACTTTTTTTATCTTATAAATTGTGATCCGGCGTAAGGTACATATGTATATATACAAACGTACATGCATACTTATTTATGTATCTACATACTTATGTATTGGTGTACTGTAAATATTCACACTTCAACACCGGCTTGGCAAGTCAAACAAATAGGTGGATACCCGCGTATATCCGTATGTACATAAATATCTGACTATTTGTACATACATATGTATGTATGTACATATGTATATGCGACCAAAGTAATTTCAACTATCTTCAGATTGAGTATTTGTATATTTTGTAAATAAATGTTTTCGTTTAATTTTCACCCGTCTTGGCATGAAATACGTAAATAAAATATGTGCATACATATTTTATGTTTTCCAAAGTAGGTATGCAATGTGTACTTGCAAATAGACATACATACATACATATGTATGCATATTTGAAATTATACATATAATCTATACATATACATATGTACATTCGTATAGTAAATACTCTTGCAAAAATATTTAAGGAAAACATAAAATATTTGTATTGAAAGATCCGCATACCGGTAGGAACATACACATACATATACCTTGTTATGTAAATAGTATATCTACCCAGCTAGCAAAATTGCTAGAAATCTGTTAGATATCCGTCAGACTCGTCGGGAAAAAAGTCAGAAATCTGTATGATTTTGGCCGATATCGGTCATAACCGACACGACGTGGGAAAGTCTGACCGACGATTCTGACGGATATGAAACAGATATCTGACCAAATAATCATGGAAGATAAGAATTACCAGACGTGTATCGGACATAATTCGATCAGACATATCGGATAAGGAAATAAAAAAAATTCTCCAGACATTTAGCCCAGAAATCTGTACGAAACCTGTAAGACTTGCTAGCTGTCAAATGTGCTATCTGGGTATGTTGATATTAAGGTGAAATATATATTTTCGTACGTACGTGGCGACTCAATCGTGCTTATACGACTTTTATGGCTAGATACGTATCGTGAAAATAATTCTGGGGATAATATTTTACCCAAAACAGAAAAGTTTATCTAAAACATAAATAATTGTGTCAGGTTTAAATAAAATTTTAAAGACGATTTTAATTTTTTTATTTTTTAAGCTCTGAATAGGAACTTAATATCAGCCAATATACTGCCTGTGCTATTATTTTTGGACAGAAATATTTGTTCTATTGTTGATTCGATCGATGTTTTGTAAACGAACAGGCTTTAACACAAATGCAAAATGCAAAAAAAAATTACAAAAAATTAGCTATATTTTAATTTTTGCTGTGTTAAAATTGGAGCGTTTTTAAAGCACGAAGCGAATTAAAATGAAAATGTTTTTGGAAAATGATCTGATATAGAAAAAACGGTAGACAGGTACATAATCTACGACTCAAAATTAAATTCACGTGTCTCGGCGTTTTTTTTTTTTTTTTTGTAACTTCTTCTTTCTTTTATACCTTTTTTAAGATTCTCTAGAAAGATTTCGAGTATGTAGTTTTATAGCCCATCAAGTTTTAGCGAAACAGAGTGCAAGCTTCAATTTGATTTTTGAAATTTTTTACTGTCATTGCTGCGTGGCGCACAAAACTATGTACTATGTATGTATGTATGTATGCCGAAAAACTTTTTTTATACGAAGAAACTTCTCATTCAATCAGACATTTAAAATTACCTTCAAAAATAAAATTGTTGATCTTTTTTGATCTCAAAACCGCTTGCAGTTTATAACATACAAAAAATTTTTAATTTTGTTTTGCTTGTGACTATGGAAATGGATACTCTGACGCAAGAAACGCAAAAATACGTATTTAAAACATTTAAAAAGCGCATAGTATACTAGTTTCAGGCCAAAAAAATAAAAAAAAAGAGAGTTAATCTTATGTTTTTAATGGACATTTTAAAAGTACAGGTAATTCTTTTTTTTTCAGAATTCCTCATACCAAAAGCCTTAAAACACCGTTACATATATTACCCTATCTTTTCTACGCCTTTTTTCCAAAATGGAATGCAATGTAGCGCTTGGTTCAATGTAAGAGAATATATAGCTTAACTAAATTGAAATCGACTGAAAAATGTGTTTGTTTATTTGTTTGCTTCGGTCAAATCCAGAACGTTAATACTTGAGTTCCGATTTCTAGATACTCGAATTATCATGGTGCACCCTTGAAGACAACTTGGTGCAAAAAAAAATTCTAGTACTCTAATGGTTCGAAAATAATTGCTTTTGGAATGTGTTAGTGACGCAGAAAAAAAATAAATATGTGCAAAATTGTTAGCATATCTTTTTACAGGACTAAAGAAAACTACTGCAGCATAATAGAATATTTATTATGTATGGAAATTAAAGAAGCAAATGTTTTTTCTTTTTATCTCGCACAGAATTTCCTGAGAAACGTCCCCAACTCTTTACCGAACATGCGCGCTATGAGCCGGGTGATATTTTACGCGCCAACTGTAGTACACCGCCGTCGCGACCGCGCGCCGATTTGCATTTCACACTCAACAATATACCGGTAAGTAGAAAATGATATTTTTAATTTGAAATTATAAACACAAGTTTACATACATTTGAATCGGTTAATCAAATTATCAAAGGGAATAAATCGGTATTTTTCCGATATGGCAAATTTGATGCAGTTCAACAGAGCTTCTTCAAACAAACCGACCGGCCTCAAAATTGCCATATCGAAAAAATGCTGACTGATTACTTTTGGTGTGAAACCAAGAGTTCAATTGCTGCTGGTCTCCAATTACATCAAAATGTCATTGAACTTTCACTTCAAATTTATTATATTTAAATTAGCTTGACAATACAAAAAAAAAAGCAGCTAAAAAGTGCACGCTAATTAATAATTTATTTATGCTGCTATATAAACTTAGAAAATATATATATACCTTTAATCAATTAAATTACACGCAAATCATTAACAAAAGTAACAATGTTTATCCTTATCCAATTATTAATTACTGGGCGCAAAAAAAAACCACTGCGTAACAATATTGCACGTGCCATTTTTTTCAGTGTGGCACATCACGTTGCATTTTCAACTTACCGGACACAACGTTCTTAGTAGTTTTTCGGACGTTAGAGCACGGTTGCACGTGAGTTGACGTCTGTCACGTATCATTAATTTGCCATTGTAGATTAGAGTGGGAAATGTGATGATGTTGTTGACACCAGAACATTTTTTATTATATTTTTGTGTGTGAAGTTTTCGTGTAGTTGTTGGCTGGCTTAAAGTAAAATAGTAAATTATATATAGCCGAAAAATATATGGGATGTAGGCGTGGTTATTGTCCGATTTTAAAAATTTTCAGCCGTTTGGTATGTTTTACAAAGCCCAACAACTGCGCCATGTTTGGGAGAAATAGGTGGAGCGGTTATCAAGATATACATATAAGTACACGTAATCAAAAGTGGGCGTGGCCACACACATGTTCCAAAAAAATATAATATTCTTATTTCTAGTCTAAAAATTATTTTAAATATATATTTAGAGCAGCTATGGTCAGAGAGAGCTTTTACTCTGCAACCGTGTATACAAAATGTATAGAAAGCTTAAAAGAGCTTTGCCCGCGGGCAAGGCGTTGCCCATCACCGATTTAGAGTGAATAATCTTCAGTAGTTACTAAAATATCGCAGTTTTCGTGTTTCTGAAAGTTACCGTTATACCATTTTTTTAGACACTCGAAATTAGTGTAGCGTTCTGAAATATTACTAATTTTGTTTTTACACGGCCTTTTTTGCATGGTCTCGATTTAACATGGTTTAGAAAAGTAAAAATTTATTCCTTTTTTCACGTTCGATTTAGTACGCGTAAAAAAGCAATTTTATTGAAGTTTTTTTTGGGTAGTAGCTTAACGAATTAATCTTCACACGAATCTAACCAGTTTGAATTATTAGTGCAGAAGTGAAGAAGCGAAAAATACGACGAACGAATGGTGGAAATAAATGTTAGGTACCATCACTTCCACATTGTCGCCGTTCACTTCGTCGCATCTGTCAATTTATTGAATACATATATGGCGACTGTTATTTTCCCCCGCTTCGCCAAATGCATTCGCTTAGCAACTCATAATACCGCTCTTTATTAACCGTAGTCTTTTAGAAATCTGGTTAGGGAATTCCCCTTTATAATTTATTTTCATAGCAGCTTAAGTATGTAATTTCATATTCATGTTACTTTTACTTTAAGATTTGATTTACCTTTACAAGCTTTTTTTGTGTGAATGATTTATTTTAGTTAATTTTAGAGTGGTTTTTTCTATATATTTCATTATTTTTTAGATATTTTTTTACTCGGTTATTTCATTTATTTAACGTATCTACCGTGTGAAAGCAGAATTTGTGGTAGATTATATATCTAGTTATGCCTAAGTTCTATTTAAATTTGTTCATAGTCGCTTCTGCTTAAAGTAATTTAATATATTTACTTGCATTGTATTTATAAACTTGGTTTGCATTTAAAAACCTAAACAATTGGCAATTCTTAATGCATGCTCATCAATAACTTCGAGCAGTTCACTTTCGCTCTATTCGGCATTGGTGACCACAGGCTCGTTATCCCTATTCCAACTCATCATAAATCAAAATGCTGACTGCACGTTCTTAGCAGTTGCTAGTAACTAAATCGTTTTTTCTCCATTTGGCTAAATAAGGGTATTGCTAAACCGATTGACGGCAATCATTCATCATCGCCACTTCTGATGGTTGCTCTGCGGCGAAACGAGGTATAACTGCCAATCTTCATGGAGTGTACCTTTTTATTAGCTGGGTGAAATGGGTTCGAAATTTTCTTTGAAAAGGGTCTTCCTTATGGTGAAAGTTAATCTTAGTTTAAAATTTCATCTAAGAGCTTTAAAAAAACAATGCGCAAGTGTATAACTTTAAGACACTTTAATTAGACGATGGCAGTTTGATAAGTCAGTTCTGTTTAAATAAAATATATTAAAAGGGGATTTAAAATTCTAAATATACATATTCTTCCTTTAGCTATATACATCTAGTACAGCGTTTTTCCATTTTCTATCTATTGCACATAACAGGATTTTTCAAGGACCTCAGAATAGCTTTTGTGTTCTTTATTCTCGTACTCTATCTAAGTACCGACCCTTGGAATCACGAAGCACAATGTGCACGATAGGAAAATTTGAATGCCTTTAATAAGGATAGAACACTAATTATAAACAAGCAGGTGGAAAGAAGTTCTACGGCACTAAATATTAAAAGAAAGCATTAACAAAAACAGAACTAAATTCAAAAATATGTAATATTTTAAGAAAGTAATCAAAGCGGAAAATGGAACACAAGCCCGCTAAAAAATAAAAGCACTTCATTTGCCTCCTCTTCTTTTTTGACTTAAATTCTAAGCATATAAATTAAGCAAATTCTTTGAAATTCCTCATAATGCGATTAAGTCTCTTTTTTTATTTGTTACTCTGTTTCAACCTTCTGCTGGGTGCCTCCATATACATACATAAGTATGTGTGTGTGTGTGTGTGTGTGTGTATAAGTACTTACTGATATGCTTATGCAATTAACATATTTATATAGTATATTATCCTGAGCGTTTGTCTTTAATTAGCAGTGCGTAAAGTCTTCCTATTTACACATGAGTGGTTGGGTGGTTGTTTGTATGCATAAACAGCGGTGCATGTATGTACGTCTGTGAATATGTGAATAATTTTGATGTAGCTAACAGACATTTCTTGAGAGTTTTAATATCTTTGTGATAAATACATATATATACGTATCTATCTCAAAAAGAAGAAGGTTGACTTGACTTGAATGCCGCATTCACTTTATTACCCAAACAAAATAAAAGGAATTTTTTCATGAGACTTGGTGAGAATCCGCTGTAATAATTTATTATACATACACTGAAAATAAAATTTCGTTAAAATGCTGCGAAAAACTTTCGTAGCCTTGGTTTTCGTACAACTTTCGTTCATAATACGAACAATTTTTCACAACCATTCGTAAATATAACGAAAGTTTTAAAATATACGAAATCTACAATTCTGTATTCGTCAATTTCTTGAAATATGAAATTGTGTGGACATTTTTTTTCTTTTTATGATGGTTACACTTCGAGTTATGGGCTTCCAAAAAATAGTAAACACTAAAACTAGAATTTTTCTAAGCACTTTTTCGTATTAAAAAAATAATGATTTAAACTTCGCGATTTTGTGAGAAAATTTCTCGGTTAATAAAATGCGAAATGAATATTCCAAAAAAAAATTTGTTTTGTAAAACCACACCGAAAGTGAAAACTTAAGAACGAAATCTGCGAAACTTTGACCAAGATTTTTAAAATTAATTTCTTTTTTTTTCAAAACATAGCCTTAGATATAATTATAATACCCTAAAAGTTGTATGGCCTTATTCATAAAAAATAAAGTAGGTTTACTGGTGTTCCCCAGGGGAGTGTCTTTGGTCCGTCATTATTTGTTCTCTTTATTAATGATATATCTTCCTGTTTCTCAAAGTGTAACTTTCTTCTATATGCGGATGATCTGAAGATATACTATGAAATTAAAAATATAGAAGACTCATTGATCCTCCAGGGTGAGCTTGATAATTTGTACTGTTGGTGTGCGCGTAATCGTGTGTCCCTCAATATTGGTAAATGTCATTATACCTCTTTTGCAAAAGTGATTAGTATTGTTCCAACCTCTTACTGTTTTTCGAATGTCCCGCTAAAATTAATTACTGATTTTAAAGACTTGGATGTTTATTTTGACTCCAAGCTCACCTTCACCACCCACATAAACTTTATTGTTTCTAAATCATTCGCGATGTTGGCCTTTATTCGTCGCAACTGCTCGTCATTTTCCGATCCTTATACTCTCAAACTGTTGTATTCGTCTTTAGTTCGGTCGAGGTTAGAATATGTGGTATTTGTTTGGAGACCTTTTCATACAGTTCATGTGAACAGATTGGAGTCTGTTCAGAGGGCTTTTATACGCTTTGCTTTGCGTCCGTTAAAATTTGTAGACCCTATTCCGTCCTATCGTTCTCGTTGTTTGTTAATAAACCTCATGTCCTTAGAGTCCAGGCGTAATCTGTTATCGATGTGCTTTGCAGTCGGTTTATTTTAATAGTCTTCGGGAAAATTTAGACAAAGGAGAAGTGATCGTACAGTGTGATTTTGCAGAAAATTATATGTAGTTTTGTTGTCCAAAGAGCCGCCCAGGCTTTCCATTTTTTTTAAATTATTTTTCAATACGAAAAAATACTTTAGAAAAAACCTAATTTTAATTTTTACTATTCTTTGGAAGCCCACAACTCGAAAGGTAACCATCATATAAAGAAAACAAATATGTATGCACACTATTTCATTTTTCCCATAGGTACAATTGCCCAAAATATAAAGGAATTCTAATGCATCACACTTTTTTCTCTGTTCGCTTGACGCGAAATGCCATAAAAACATATTTTTTAAACACGTACAATATACGAATATTTTCGTGCAATATAATAAATTTGCCGGCAGTTTAATATTTCAACATACTTTTATGTACCGCATGTCATTGCGAAATTACCTGTTGGCTGCTGTGAGACGTTTAATATAAATTTAAACGTTTTGCAGATAAATTTTCTGGGTAAAAAATACAATAAAAAATTAAATATCAATTTGTGATTTGGTTTTTATAATCCTTTGTGATTGCTGGCTGGCACTGGTGAGTGAGTGAATTTTAATAATATTTTTTATTTTTTGTTGCTTTTGTTTTGTTGATTTTTATTGTTGTTGTTTTATTATCATCATCAGAAAAAATCAAACACTGCGTGCGCTGCAACATTAGAGAAACAGAGAATAAATAATTGTTTTCGTTTGGTAAGACTAAATAAAGCTCATTCTTATTTATCTTCTTTTATTATTATTTCGATAAATTAACGATAAAAATAGAATAAAATGGTTTTGTTGTAATTCGTACTATGGGCTTTACATTGTGGCGAATAAGAGCAACAACCATAAGTTTTGCGAAAACAGATTTTAAATAAGTATAAGAATAATTTTTGTGCATTTTACAAAAATTTCGTAAAAAAAAAACATTGAAATAGTACGAAATCCATTAATAAATAGTAAGAACACACTCGCAAAATATACCAAAGATCTGATGTCTCATATTTTCGAAGTATGTACGAAAATGGTTTTGTAAAATTAACGAAAACTTTCGTGGCTGAAAATTATGAAAAATTTCGTAATATGTACGCAAGTTTTCATTATATTTACGCAGATTTTATTTACCGTGTAGTTTTCTACGTAAATTTCATGTCTAATATAAGTCCTTTACACTTAAAAATTCTCCTTAAAAGGTATCTCTACACGCTTAAAAAGTAGCGGGAAGAATGTGTGAAGCCTACATTTTCTTGTAAAGCGAATTTCTTCGATTTTGCCGAATTTTGTTCTGACTCTCATTCTCTCTGCCCAATTTTTAGGCGTGACCATGTTAGAGCGCATAATATCCATTAGCGTATTAGGATATTTACCTTGAATTGCAATTTGCCGGTCGTCGGCGTAAGCGTGGAGGTGGCAGCCTCCTCTCGCTAAAGCCAGCAACAAAGAAACGTCCATCAATCACAAAAAAAAGACAAATAGTCGATTTTTTTTTTAAATTTCTTTCATCGTATTATTCCTTACTTTCCTTCCTGAAGTTCACCTAGGTACATATATATATGTATGTAGTACATACTATATACATATATTGATAAGAATGTTAACCATATAATTTGAAAAAAATTGCAAATAAGCACTAATATGAAAAAAGCATGCGCCAAAAGTGCCACACAAAATTTAATATCGCCTGCGGTACTTCAAAGCTTGAGATATTTACCATAATAAAGTTAATGACACGCTTGCGTAGTCTATTAAATGAAACAGTAGCAGCATACCCACTAACATGTTTATACAGTATCGATCATATCTATAGCACGCCATTTCAAAGTGATATTGTGTGCAACTTATGTTTATTTATTTATTTTTGAGGATTTTCAATTAAAATACAGTTCTTTCTCTAACAAACCCCATATAAACCCAAGTTTAACAATTTATAGAAAACTTCAAAAAAGTGCAACAAATTTTCACCTAAGTTTCAAACTTTTTTCTCGGAAGTGTTAGATTTTTTTCGAGTACACAGTTTTTTAGCCCCTGCAATTTTAGTCTGATGATATCTTAACCAGTTCAAAAGTTATATATAAAACTAGCTTATACCAGCGGCTTTCACCCGACGTTTTTATAGTTACAAATATGAAAAATAATTTACTGATGTTTTATTTTATTTCTGTACCATTTCGTTAGAGCTCTATATTTTTTAAGCGAGTTAAGGTATTTAGGACGTTTTAAACTATCCAATTATAAAATCTCGTCTGCACGCTTGTCATACGAAAGACACCAATCCCTCTAAGTTTAGCTTAAAATGGTTCCAGGGATACACCGCGTAAACGTGTAACCTTCTAGTAGGTGCCACGGCGAGTTCGAGTATTTCCAACTCAAATTTAGTATCCTGGCCTTCATAAAATACCACTTCTCATTTCCGTAGCTAAATTCCTCAAGAGGTATGTATGCATCATGAGAGCTTTAGATTATAAAGCCGAAGCCTTTCTCTCCCTTCTTCATTAAATGGAATTTTTTCTGTCAGTACTGCACTTTTAAAATAAATATCCATATAAAATTTAAAATACTTTTCTATCCCTTCAAAGTTATGTTTTAAGAAACTTTTAGTAGTTATGAGAGGACACTTGCCTCCTTTTTTAATAACACATCCAAACATCCAAACATACAAACTTTCACATTAGTAGGATAGTATTGAAACTGAAAAACACTGTAACACTTGGTAAGTGATGTGTTATAAAAATGGTACAAGTGTAATGCTGGATAGTGTAATTGCATAATTTAAAAGGATCGAATGTAATGCATAATTTATCGGTTCTTTGTTTTGGTAAAAAGTTATCGACCGTACCGCTAGCATTGCGTAAACTCTGACTGAGGACATATCTTCTCGAATTGACAAATAAAATTTGAACTGCATCAATCAACTTCTGACTTTTAAAATTTAAATCGTCTCCTTTGGCTCAAAATAAGCTAACTGAAATCTCGCAGCTTAGATTCAATAAGGAAAATATGAAGGAATAAATAAAATGTCTATATTTCTCATTGAACATTTTTTTCTTTAAGTAACCCATTTTTGTCTACATGTGCTTAAGGAAGGGTTTACCTCTATTGTCCGCCTCGTACACTTACTCAAATACTCAAATTCACACTCACTGCACACGCCAGCTGAGACAATAATGCCCTTGACGACCCTCACCTACAACTTAGATATTTAACGCAAGCACCACTACGGAATAAGAAAGCTAAGCTTAAAGGCGTTAGAGCAGAAACGAAAGAAAACTATTCTCTGAACAACTTAAAGAAAAATAATAAAAAAAAACTATGCATGGGAAATTGTTGAAAGAAAAGAACAGCGGAGAATTACATGTGAGGTCAGCTGGTTAAGAATGTGCAAATGAAATATACATAATTTGTCAACTGTCAAAGAGGGTGGCAGAGGGCAAACGACTTTGGTAAGGGCGAGAGTAGTTGACAGCAACTACATATGTGTGTGTACATACATACAATTAAGTTTACACTTAGGGGCAAACGACGTCGTTGGGAGCGACTCAAGTGGAATAATAATTTCAGCATTCATAAGATGATGGTATGTATTTATGTGGGTATATATGTACATACATACGTATATATCGATGTGTATATAATAACATCTAAAAATAAAATAAAAACTAAGAAACATATGTACGTACGCTTGTTGGAACACTATTCCGAATGTGCAAAGTACTAGTTGTGAACTAGAATACTACTATTTTCTAAAATACTACTATTTTCTAGAATACTACTATTTTCTTCTATTATTTACTCCTCATCCCGCCACGGTAAAGTTGTTGAGAACGATGGCGCTTTTTTTGGGTAGAAGCTGGAACATCTACAACTTGCCTCTGAATCAATCCGAAATAGTCAGGCAATGCATCAGCACCAACCAGTATAAATACTAGTGGCGGCATACCAGTTGACGGTAGTTTAAAAATAAATCTGCAAATTTTTTAAAGCACTTTTTCAAGTAACTGATTTGGCTTGGCTTTTCACTGCAGGGTTCATTGGTTTTTTGTTTTCACAGCAGGGTTCATTTTATAGTACATAGCAGCATCCTGGACGAAGTGTGAGTGGGTGGAACATTAAAACAAATGAATGTAGCGACAGTGACATTTCATCTTTTTGATGATTTGCGAAGTAAGTAGCTGATGATTTTTTTTACATATTTCCATTTGTCTCACTGACATATGTATGTGCATATATAAGTCGCTTGAAATATTACAACTTTCTTATTACAAAAGCAGTTTCAAGAAGCTCATTCCCATTCGCATTTAGTGAAACTTCTTTAATTTTCTATGTGACGTCAAAAATTATTTTACCACTCAAACCAATGGTAATAAATCAACGCCAACTTGAAAGCGCAAAACAAAAAGTGAAATTGTTCTACTATTAGTACACATTCACATACATACATACATGCATATATGCATGACATCTTGAGCTGCTTTCTCCTGGAAACTATGTAGTTTACGCTTAGGGAATAATGCAATGCGATGGAATTGGAGTAGTGGTGTTGATCCCGGCTGTTGATGAGCATCAAGGCAGGCAAAATTGTCAGAATGTAGCAATGAAAACCGTTGACTTTGTTATCACCATGTAAGATAAAAGAAGGAAAGAAAGCAAAACAAAGCTAGTAAGGACAGTGCTGTCTTCGGCTATGCCGAGGGTTTCATACCTTTGCGTGAACATCAGAAAATTTTACTTCAACCGAATACAGCATTTGAAATTAATTCAACATTCAGATAGAAGAGTTACATATATAAAAACTCAAATGCCGAATAATCAGTGGTATAAGGTATATACATATCTTATACAGCGCTAATCTAAATGATTTCCACAGTAGGTTTTTTATGATTGATAAATAAACAAGTCAAACAATTAAATGCTTTTAGCTGCCTACACAAAGGAGTTATATGGCAAAAATTTCTATCTGCACAATCATTTGTATAGAGAATATAGCTTATACAGCATCGATCTAGCCGATTTTCTTAGTAGATAAATGAACAAAAAAAAATCTCTGTTGTAGGGGTGCGATTTTGCAGCTTCCGACAAATGATAAATTCATTACAAAAATACATTTGATTACCAAATTTCAGTCGGATATCTCGAAAACTGAGGAGCTACGTTGATCATTTTGTTATACATTCTCATCTGTAATATATCTCTTCTTCTTTCGTTACTTACAAGCAGCAGACCAAAGCTATGATACCATTTCGGTGTTCATGAAATGTATAAAACCAGAAGAAAGAAAAACTATGTGTATGCATACATATGTATATTCAGTATGTCGCATGTCGAATGTCAGTATGTCAAATATGGTACGTTTTACTCGCTTGGCACTGTTTTATGAGGCTCATCATTCGACTTGATGTTGTTAAATCACAAAAAGATTTGCTCTTTTAGAGGGATAAAAGCAATAAATGAAAGATTCTAAATGCGTCCTTATTTATGTATGTATAATTTGACATATGTACATACAAACATATCGTCGTTTGAAGTACAAAACCGCGTATCAACAAAATGCAAAACGGCGTATGTGAGGTTGCATAAATAATTTTCTAGATAGTAAAAAACATATTTTTCAAAATGGTTCTCTTTTTTATAAAGCTCGCGCATTTCTCGCTAGAATATTTCAGCACGAATGGATAAGGATTGAGACAAGAGCTTGTGTGAGCAAATCCAAACTTTGGCAGCAAATGTCAGTTATGCGGTTTTGCAGAATGACAATACGCGGTTTTTTACTTTACACGAAGATATGCAAGTATACTAAGTATGTAAATGCGTATGCAACAAAAAAGTGACTTTCTATGGGCGTTAAATCAAAGTGATGATTGTGCTTGCTAATTAAGTTGGATTTTTTCTTCGATAACTACGCATTTAATATGCGCACAAAATACTATTTTATTGTTATTCTCCGATACTTATACGTCATTTAAACTACTTATACGTCATTTAACTTACACGATTCTGCTGCATATTTATACCTCGTAATGAATTTCTTAGAAAATATTAAAAAAAAATTACAACGTTTAACAATTAAAACTTAAATCAAAAGACCTGCTTCCTTTTAGCTTCACTCTAAACCGTTGTGTTTTCTTGCTCTCGCTAGAGTTTTTCTTAGATAAAAAGCTCTCCAGAAGTGCAATTTTTCGACAAGAACTAGACAAATGTCTCTAATATAAGATGTTTTCCTATTTACCTGTCCCCAACGCAAAGCTTCCCTGCGCTCATCATCGATCAGAGTTTTCCCAAGATTTTATTTCTCAAATACACACTTATGTATATATATATACCTACATATATGTATGTACATTTAATACGTATCTATGTATGTAGATATGTAACTAAACATGTAGACTTCTTTGTGAAAACAAGCAAAAATTTGCATAATTTATTTAGACAAGAAGGGGATGTAACACGTTTTATTTCATAAGGGCAAAGCAAAGATTGGGCTGAAAATTTTTGAAAGGTCCATCTTCCATCCTAAATGGTTCAGCTGCCATTTTTCGCAACAAGCCTGCCATTAGTTTTGTGTAAGTATTTGCATTTTGTTTTGTATCTTTTTTTTAATTTTCTATGAAGAAGCCCTTCTTTTTTTTT
>NW_023458558.1:3144611-3166279 GCF_013731165.1 Rhagoletis pomonella
CTTCTTTGGAATGAATAGAGTCTCAACTTAAAAAAAAAGAAGGGCTTGTTCATAGAAAATTAAAAAAAAAGATACAAAACAAAATGCAAATACTTACACAAAACTAATGGCAGGCTTGTTGCGAAAAATGGCAGCTGAACCATTTAGGATGGAAGATGGACCTTTCAAAAATTTTCAGCCCAATCTTTGCTTTGCCCTTATGAAATAAAAAACGTGTTACGTTCCCTTCTTGTCTAAATAAATTATGCAAATTTTTGCTTGTTTTCACAAAGAACTCTACATGTTTAGTTACATATCTACATACATAGATACGTATTAAATGTACATATATACATATATGTAGGTATATATATATACATATGTGTGTATTTAAGAAATAAAATCTTGGGAAAAATCTGATCGATGATGAGTGCAGGGAAGCTTTGCGTTGGGGACAGATAAATAGGAAACATCTTTTATTAAAGACATTTGCCTTGTTCTTGTCGAAAAATTGCACTACTGGAGAGCTTTTTATCTAAGAAAAACTCTAGCGAGATTTATCTACCGCGAACACAAGGGTTTAGAGTGAAGCTAAAAGGAAGCAGGTCTTTTGATTTAAGTTTTAATTGTTAAACGTTGTACAATTTTTCTAATATTTTCTAAGAAATTCATTACGAGGCATAAATATGCAGCAGAATCGTGTAAGAATACAACGTTATCTAGTTTAAATGACGCATAAGTATCGGAGAATAACAATAAAATAGTATTTTGTGCGCATATTAAATGGGTGGTTATCGAAGAAAAAATCCAACTTAATTAGCAAGCACAATCATCACTTTGATTTAACGCCCATAGAAAGTCACTTTTTTGTTGCATACGTATTTACATACTTAGTATGTATGTACATACTTGCATATCTTCGTCTAAAGTAAATAAAAAGCCGCGTATCGTCATTCTGCAAAACCGCATAACTGACATTTGCTGCCAAAAATTGGATTTGCTCACACAAGCTCTTGGCTCAATCCTTATCCATTCGTGCTGAAATATTCTAGCCAGAAATGCGCGAGCTTTATAAAAAAGAGAACCATTTTGAAAAATATGTTTTTTACTATCTAGAAAATAATTTATGCAACCTCACATACGCCGTTTTTGCATTTTGTTGATACGCGGTTTTGTACTTTAAACGACGATATGTTTGTATGTACATATGTCAAATTATACATACATAAATAAGGACGCATTTAGAATCTTTCATTTATTGCTTTTATCCCTCTAAAAGAGCAAATCTTTTTGTGATTTAACAACATCAAGTCGATTGATGAGCCTCATAAAACAGTGCCAAGCGAGTAAAATGTACTATATTTGACATACTGGCATTAGACATGCGACATACTGAATATACATATGTATGCATACACATAGTTTTTATTTCTTCTGGTTTTATACATTTCATGAACACCGAAATGGTATCATAGCTTTGGTCTGCTGCTTGTAAGTAACGAAAGAAGAAGAGATATATTATAGATGAGAATGTATAACAAAATGATCAATGTAGTTCCTCAGTTTTCGAGATATCCGACTGAAATTTGTTAATCAAATGTATTTTTATAATGAATTTATCATTTGTCGGAACCTGCAAAATCGCACCCCTACAACAGATATTTTTTTTTGTTCATTTATGTACTGAGAAAATCGGCTAGATCGATGCTGTATAAGCTATATTCTCTATACCAATGATTGTGCAGATAGAACTCCTTTGTGTAGGCAGCTAAAAGCATTTAATTGTTTGACTTGTTTATTTATCAATCATAAAAAACCTATGTGGGAATCATTTAGATTAGATATGTATATTAGGGTGGTTTTTTTTTTTGCGACTATTTTTTTTTTCGGTCCCATCGTGAAATTTTGTTGGAATTACCCAAAAAAAAATTCCCTGAAAGTTTGAGCCCTTAATATTAATTTTAAGTACTCGGCCAAGGCGTGTGAAGATTTTCCATTTAAAATACACGGGAACTTTGATTTTTTTTTTTAAATTTCTATAAATCAGCGGCATTTAATGGTATCACCTTGTCCAAAATGGGGATTTTCTCAGCATTAAATGCTCTACAAAAGTGCCCACTGCGGCAAAGTCGTAACTCACACCGGCGAGGTAGTACGGGCCACTAAACCTGATTTTTTCCTGAAATTTACGTTTTTTCGCATTTATCTCGTAAATGACAAGAGTTATAGAAAAAATGTAAATGAGAAACTTGTAGGAAATTTTATTTCCTACAAAAAATCGCTTAATCGCTAACTTCAATACTGCTTGAGATATTTCAATTTTAAGTTTATGAAGTTTTAAATTTTTATCAAAAATCACGTAAAATTATGTGTGAGTTACGACTTCGCCGCAGTGGGCACTTTTGTAGAGCATTTAATGCTGAGAAAATCCCCATTTTGGACAAGGTGATACCATTAAATGCCGCTGAGCTATAGAAATTAAAAAAAAAAATCAAAGTTCCCATGTATTTTAAATGGAAAACCTTCACACGCCTTGGCCGAGTACTTAAAATTAATATTAAGGGCTCAAACTTTCAGGGAATTTTTTTTTGGGTATTTCCAACAAAATTTCACGATGGGACCGAAAAAAAAAAAAATAGTCGCAAAAAAAAAAGCACCCTAATGTATATCCCCTATACCACTGATTATTCGGCATTTGAGTTTTTATATATGTAACTCTTCTATCTGAATGTTGAATTAATTTCAAATGCTGTAATCGGTTGATGTAAAATTTTCTGATGTTCACGCAAGGTAAATGAAGCCCTCGTCATAGCCGAAGACAGCACTGTCCTTACTTGTTTTGTTTTGCTTTCTTTCCTTCTTTTATCTTGCATGGTGATAACAAAGTTAAAGTTTTTCATTGCTACATTCTGATAATTTTGCCTGCCTTGATGCTCACCAACAGACGGGATCAACACCACTACTCCAATTCCATCGCTTGCATTATTCCCTAAGCGTAAACTACATAGTTTCCAAGAGAAAGCAGCTCAAGATGTCATGCATATATGCATGTATGTATGCATGTGAATGTGTACTAATAGTGGAACAATTTTACTTTTTGTTTAGCGCTTTCAAGTTGGCGTTGATTTATTACCATTGGTTTGAGTGGTAAAATAATTTTTGACGTCACATAGAAAATTAAAGAAGTTTCACTAAATGCGAATGGGAATGAGCTTCTTGAAACTGCTTTTGTAATAAGAAAGTTGTAATATTTCAAGCGACTTATGTATGCACATACATATGTCAGTGAGACAAATGAAAATATGTAAAAAAAAAACAGTCATCAGCTACTTACTTCGCAAATCATCAAAAAGATGAAATGTCACTGTCGCTACATTCATTTGTTTTAATGTTCCACCCACTCACACTTCGTCTAGGATGCTGCTATGTACTATAAAATGAACCCTGCTGTGAAAACAAAAACCAATGAACCCTGCAGTGAAAAGCCAAGCCAAATCAGTTATTTGAAAAAGTGCTTTAAAAAATTAGCAGATTTATTTTTAAACTACCGTCAACTGGTATGCCGCCACTAGTATTTATACTGGTTGGTGCTGATGCATTGCCTGACTATTTCGGATTGATTTCAGAGGCCTTGCTAACGTGCAAGTTGTAGTTGTTCCAGCTTCTACCCAAAAAAAAAGCGACATCGTTCTCAACAACTTTACCGTGGCGGGATGTGGAGTAAATAATAGAAGAAAATAGTAGTATTCTAGAAAAAAGTAGTATTTTAGAAAATAGTAGTATTTTAGAAAATAGTAGTATTCTAGTTCACAACTAGTACTTTGGACATTCGGAATAGTGTTTCAACATGCATACGCATACATATGTTTCTTAGCTTTTATTTTCTTCTTAGATGTTATTATATACACATCGATATATACGTATGTATGTTTGTATGTACATATGTACACACCATCATCTTCTGAATGCTGAAATTATTATTCCACTTGAGTCGCTCCCTACGACGTCGTTTGCCCCTAAGTGTAAACTTAATTGTGTGTATGTACACACACATATGTAGTTGCTGTCAACTTCTCTCGCCCTTACCAAAGTCGTTTGCCCTCTGCCACCCTCTTTGACAGTTGACAAATTATGTATATTTCATTTGCACATTCTTAACCAGCTGACCTCACATGTAATTCTCCGCTGTTCTTTTCGCTTTCAACAATTTCCCATGCATAGTTTTTTTTTTATTATTCTCCTTTAAGTTGTTCAGAGAATGGTTTTCTTTCGTTTCTGCTCTAACGCCTTTAAGCTTAGCTTTCTTATTCCGTAGTGGTGCTTGCGTTAAATATCTAAGTTGTAGGTAAGGGTCGTCAAGGGCATTATTGTCTCAGCTGGCGTGTGCAGTGAGTGTGAATTTGAGTATTTGAGTAAGTGTACGAGGCGGACAATAGAGGTAAACTCTTCCTTAAACACATGTAGAAAAAAAATAGGCTACTTAAAGAAAAAATGTCCAATGAGAAATATACAAAATGTTATTTATTCCTTCATATTTTCCTTATTGAATCTAAGCTGCGAGATTTCAGTTAGCTTATTTTGAGCCAAAGGAGACGATTTAAATTTTAAAAGTCAGAAGTTGATTGATGCAGTTCAAATTTTATTTGTCAATTCGAGAAGATATGTCCTCAGTCAGAGTTTACGCAATGCTAGCGGTACGGTCGATAACTTTTTACCAAAACAAAGAACCGATAAATTGTGCATTACATTCGATCCTTTTAAATTATGCAATTGCACTATCCAGCATTACACTTGTACCATTTTTATAACACATCACTTACCAAGTGTTACAGTGTTTTCAGTTTTAATACTATCCTACTAATGTGAAAGTTTGTATGTTTGGATGTTTGGATGTGTTATTAAAAAAGGAGGCATGTGTCCTCTCATAATTACTAAAGGTTTCTTAAAACATATCTTTGAAGGGATTTTAAATTTGTTATGGATATTTATTTTATAAGTGAAGTACTGACAGAAAAAATTGCATTTAATGGAAAAGGGGGAGAGAGAGGCTTCGGCTTTATAATCTAAAGCTCTCATGATGCATACATACCTCTTGAGGAATTTAGCGACGGAAATGAGAAGTGGTATTTTATCAAGGCCAGGACTAAATTTGAGTTGGAAATACTGGAACCAGCCGTGGCACCTACTAGAAGGATACACATTCACGCGGTGTATCCCTGGAACCATTTTAAGCTTAACTTAGAGGGATTGGTGTCTTTCGTATGCCTAGCGTGCAGACGAGATTTTTTTATTTCATAGTTTAAAACGGCCTAAATACCTTAACTAGCTTAAAAAATATAGAGCTATAACGAAATGGCACAGAAATAAAATAAAACATCAGTAAATTATTTTTCATATTTGTATAAAAACGTAGGGTGAAACCCGCTGGTATAAGCTAGTTTTCTATATAACTTTTGAGCTGGTTAAGATATACAAATAGATGATGTGTGTGCCAAAAATGAACTAATTTAATTTTAAGAGCATAAGCCAGGTACCTATGTACATTGAAAGCTAACATAACTACATATGTATGTATGTATATGCAGAATACTTAAAATTTAAAATTGCGTATACGCCGCGGTGAGCTGATATCGCTGAACTGTACGATAAATGAGCTTACATTTCGAATACGTAGATGGACTACGTACTGACATGCATATATATGTACTTATGTATGTTTAGATGTTGATAATTTTCTTGTTCACATATGTACGTATGTATGAACATACTGACTTATGTATAAGTAAGTCTGCCGCGTTGACTGCTGCTCATGTAATTTATTTTACACGCATCAGATTATTTTAAGATTTTGTGTTACACATCTAAATCAGCGTGTGCCTGAAGCACGTGCACACATATGTACAAATATGTACAAAAGCGTACACCAATAAAAATATATATACATATAAACATGTTAGTGTGTATGCTGCTACTGTTTCATTTAATAGACTACGCAAACGTGTCATTAACTTTATTATGGTAAATATCTCAAGCTTTGAAGTACCGCAGGCGATATTAAATTTTGTGTGGCACTTTTGGCGCATGCTTTTTTCACATTAGTGCTTATTTGCCTTTGTTTTCAAATTATATGGTTTTAACATTCTTATCAATATACGTATATAGTATGTACTACATACATATATATATGTACCTACGTGAACTTCAGGAAGGAAAGTAAGGAATAATACGATGAAAGAAATTAAAAAAAAAAATCGACTATTTGTCTTTTTTTTGTGATTGATGGACGTTTCTTTGTTGCTGGCTTTATAGAGAGGAGGCTGCCACCTCCACGCTTACGCCGACGACCGGCAAATTGCAATTTAAGGTAAATATCCTAATACACTAATGGATATTATGCGCTCTAACATGGTCACGCCTAAAAATTGGGCAGAGAGAATGAGAGTCTGAAAAAATTCGGCAAAATCGAAGAAATTCGCTTTATAAGAAAATGTAGGCTTCACACATTCTTCCCGCTACTTTTTAAGCGTGTAGATATACCTTTTAAGGAGAATTTTTAAGTGTAAAGGACTCATATTAGACATGAAATTTACGTAGAAGACTACACGGAAAATAAAATCTGCGCAGATATAATGAAAACTTGCGTACATATTACGAAATTTTTCATAATTTTCAGCCACGAAAGTTTTCGTTAATTTTACAAAACCATTTTCGTACATACTTCGAAAATATGAGACATCAGATCTTTGGTATATTTTGCGAGTGTGTTCTTACTATTTATTAATGGATTTCGTACTATTTCAATGTTTTTTTTACGAAATTTTTGTAAAATGCACAAAAATTATTCGTATACTTATTTAAAATCTGTTTTCGCAAAACTTATGGTTGTTGCTCTTATTCGCCACATTGTAAAGCCCATACTACGAATTACAACAAAACCATTTTATTCTATTTTTATCGTAAATTTATCGAAATAACCAAACGAATTACCAAACGAAAACAATTATTTATTCTCTGTTTCTCTAATGTTGTAGCGCACGCACACCAGTGTTTGATTTTTTTCTGATGATGATAATAAAACAACAACAATAAAAATCAACAAAACAAAAGCAAGAAAAAACAAAAAATATTATTAAAATTCACTCACTCGCCAGTGCCAGCCAGCAATCACAGGTAGCAATGTTTACAATTAATCGATAGCTCCGCGAAGGATTATAAAAACCAAATCACAAATTGATATTTAATTTTTTATTGAATTTTTACCCAGAAAATTATTCTGAAAAACGTTTAAATTTATATTAAACGTCTCACAGCAGCCAACAGGTAATTTCGCAATGTATGCGGTACATACAAATACACGGTCAAAAATTTGGGTTTAATTTTTAAACCGCGCTGGGACTACTGCCTTTTTTAAACTTTTATAGTCTACTTTTTAAACCGGTCAATAGTTTTACGCAATTTTTAATATAGTCTGGTTTAAATTTTAGCCCAAAAAGTTCGTGGTTTAAAAAACAAACCAAAATGTTTTAATTCTAGATTCTAGGTTTCAAATATAGAAACTTTGGTTTAAAATCTAAACCGAAATAGAATATGTTTGCACAGCGAATTGTGGTGTTGATTCAAACTCAACATATGAAAGCACATTTACATGCGTGGCTGTAGCTGAGTGTGCAAAGATGCTTGATACAATTGGTTGCTACCAAAGCTGTCCGGGTTCAATCCCAACCAGACGGAGCATGAAATTTAAGATTGTTTTTGTTTTTTTTTATTCTTAATTATGAAAATGTTTGGGTTTAACATTTAAACCGAATTGTTTAAATTCTAAACCCAACATATGTGCTCCCTTGTTTTTAAACTTGGAAGGTTTGTATTTGAAACTGAATTTAGTTTGGTCATATATGTAGCCCAAAAAGTTTAAAATTAAAACCGAAATTTTTAACCGTGTACGATGAAATATTAAACTGCCGGCAAATTTATTATATTGCACGAAAATATTCGTATATTGTACGTGTTTAAAAAATATGTTTTTAGGGCATTTCGCGTCAAGCGAACAGAGAAAAAGTGTGATGCTTTAGAATTCCTTCATATTTTGAGCAATTGTACCTGTCCGAAAAATGAAATTGTGTGCATATTTGTTTTCTTTATATGATGGTTACCTTTCGAGTTGTGGGCTTCCAAAGAATAGTACAAATTAAAATTAAGTTTTTTCTAAAGTATTTTTTCGTATTGAAAAAAAATAAAATAAAAAGATGGAAAGCCTGCGTGGCTCTTTGGACAACAAAACTACATATAATTTTGCGTAATCACACTGTACGATCACTTCTCCTTTGTCTAAATTTTCCCGAAGACTATTAAAATAAACCGACTGTTCTTCTGCAATATAAGCATGTGGTTTCAGAGTGTAGACACAAACTGTTTACAAAATCGTCACTGGACAGAATTTGAGTGGAGATTTTGAAACGGTCGGTGCCCAACCAATTTTTAACCTACACGTAGCATCATACTTAGTGCAAGGTATACATATTTGAACAAGTTTACGTTCCACCCGAACTAATGCAGATCACACTCTAATAGCCTTATTCATAGAAATTAAAGTAGCTTTAAAGAAGGCTTATAAATTCATAAATGTATGAAAACGTCAATTTATTTATAATTATTATTATTATTATCAACAAACAGGACGCTTACAGACTATATGACAAATATATACATAGAATAAGGGAAACCCTTATGACAAGTGCCTTATGAGTAAATTCTTAAAAGTAAACTTTGAGTAAGAAAAATCGAAGTCTAAAGATAAAGAATAAGCATTAAATTGGGAGAGAGTCCTCTTTAAAGGAGCATTCATACCATAAACAGTTTTTTCAACACCGACAAAAAATAATTCATTACAACGAAGAATACGTGAGGGAAATTAAAACCAATTTTCATAAGGAGGTGAGAGCAATCTATAGAGCCTGCAATTCTATCAAAGACAAAGCACATCGATAACAGAGTACGCCTGGACTCTAAGGACATGCGATTTATCAACAAACAACGAGAACGATAGGACGGAATAGGGTCTACAAATTTCAACGGACGCAAAGCAAAGCGTATAAAAGCCCTCTGAACAGACTTCAATCTGTTCACATGAACTGTATGAAAAGGTCTCCAAACAAATACCGCATATTCTAACCTCGACCGAACTAAAGACCAATACAACAGTTTAAGAGTATAAGGATCGGAAAATGACGAGCAGTTGCGACGAATAAAGGCCAACATCGCGAATGATTTAGAAACAATAATGTTTATGTGGGTTGTGAAGGTGAGCTTGGAGTCAAAATAAACATCCAAGTCTTTAAAATCAGTAATTAATTTTAGCGGGACATTCGAAAAACAGTAAGAGGTTAAAATTCTAATTTTAGTTTTTACTATTTTTTGGGAGCCGATAACTCGAAGTGTAACCATCATAAAAAGAAAAAAAAATGTCCACACAATTTCATATATCACGTAAGTGACGAATACAGAATTGTAGACTTCGTATATTTTAAAACCACAAGTAAATATTACGAATGCCTTCCTTCAAATACACTATTATTCGTACAGAGATTTGTTCGTTAATTTATGCACGGGTTTTGTAATATAAACGAAAGTTTTCATAAATTGTACTGAAATAATGCCTTACGAAACTCCTTTCGTTATATTTACGAATAGTTGTGAAAAATGTGTTCGTATTATGAACGAAAGTTTCGTACGCTCTACGAAAACCAAGATTACGAAAGTTTTTCGTAGCATTTTTACGAAATTTTATTTTCAGTGTATGTATAATAAATTATTGCAGCGGATTCTCACCAAGTCTCATGAAAAAATTTCTTATATTTTGTTTGGGTAATAAAGTGAATGGGGCATTCAAGTCAAGTCAACCTTCTTCTTTTTGGCATAGATACGTATATATATATGTATTTATCACAACGATAATAAAACTCTCAAGAAATTTCTGTTAGCTACATCAAAATTATCCACATATACATACATACATGCACCGCTGTTTATGCATACAAACAACCACCCAGCCACTCATGTGTAAATAGGAAGACTTTACGCACTGCTAATTAAAGACAAACGCTCAGGATAATATACTATATAAATATGTTAATTGCATAAGCATATCAGTAAGTACTTATACACACACACACACACACATACTTATGTATGTATATGGAGGCACCCAGCAGAAGGTTGAAACAGAGTAACAAATAAAAAAAGACACTTAATCGCATTACGAGGAATTTCAAAGAATTTGCTTAATTTATATGCTTAGAATTAAAGTCAAAACGAAAGAGGGGCACAAATGGAGTGCTTTTATTTTTTAGCGGGCTTGTGTTCCATTTTTCGCTTTGATTACTTTCTCAAAATATTACATATTTTTGAATTTAGTTCTGTTTTTGTTAATGCTTTCTTTAAAAAGTACCTTAGAACTTCTTTCCACCTGCTTGTTTATAATTAGTGTTCTATCCTTATTAAAGGCATTAAAATTTTCCTATCATGCACATTGTGATTCGTGTTTCCAAGGGTCGGTACTTAGATAAAGTACGAGAATTGAGAATGAAGAACACAAAAGCTATTTTGAGGTCCTTGAAAAATCCTGTTATGTGCAATAGATAGAAAATGGAGAAACGCTGCACTAGATGTATATAGCTAAAGGAAGAATATGTATATTTAGAATTTTAAATCCCCTTTTAATATATTTTATTTAAACAGAACTGACTTATCAAACTGCCATCGTCTAATTAAAGTGTCTTAAAGTTATACACTTGGACTTTGTTTTTTTAAAGCTCTTAGATGAAATTTTAAACTAACATTAACTTTCACCATAAGGAAGACCCTTTTCAAAGCAAATTTCGAACCCATTTCACCCAGCTAATAAAAAGGTAATCTCCATGAAGATTGGCAGTTATACCTCGTTTCGCCGCAGAGCAACCATCAGAAGTGGCGATGATGAATGATTGCCGTCAATCGGTTTAGCAATACCCTTATTTAGCCACATGGAGAAAAAACGATTTAGTTACTAGCAACTGCTAAGAACGTGCAGTCAGCATTTTGATTTATGATGAGTTGGAATAGGGATAACGAGCCTGTGGTCACCAATGCCGAATAGAGCGCAAATGAACTGCTCGAAGTTATTGATGAGCATGCATTAAGAATTGCCAATTGTTTAGGTTTTTAAATGCAAATAGAGTTTATAAATACAATGCAAGTAAATATATTAAATTACTTTAAGCAGAAGCGACAATGAACAAATTTAAATAGAATTTTGGCATAATTAATAATAATGCTCTCACACGGTAGATACGTTACAGAAAAAAAAACGAGTAAAAAATTTCTGAAATAGACTGAAATATATGTATAGAAAAACCCACTCTAAAAATAACTAAAACAAGTCATTCACACAAAAAAGTGTGTAAAGGTAAATCAAATCTTAAAGTAAAAGTAACATGAATATGAAATTACATACTTAAGCTGCTATGAAAATAAATTATAAAGGGGAATTCCCTAACCAGATTTCTAAAAGACTACGGTTAATAAAGAGCGGTATTATGAGTTGCTAAGCGAATGCATTTGGCGAAGCGGGGGAAAATAACAGTCGCCATATATGTATTCAATAAATTGACAGATGCGGCGAAGTGAACGGCGAAAATGCGGAAGTGATGATACCTAACATTTATTTTCACCGTTCGTTCGCCGTATTTTTCGCTTCTTCGCTTCTGCACTAATAATTCAAACTGGTAAGATTCGTGTGAAGATTAATTCGCTAAGCCAACTTCAATAAAATTGCTTTTTTACGCGTACTAAATCGAACGTGTAAAACGGAATCAATTCTTTCTTTCCTAAACCATGTTAAATCGAGACCATGCAAAAAAGACCGTGTCAAAACAAAATTAGGCCTATTTCAGAACGCTACTCTAATTTAGAGTGTCTAAAAAAATGGTATAACGGTAACTTTCAGAAACACGAAAACTGCGATATGTTAGTATCTACTGAAGATTATTCACTGTAAATCGGTGATGGGCACCGCCTTGCCCGCGGGCAAAGCTCTTTTAAGCTTTCTATTAGGGCTGTGCGATTAATTGATTACTCAAAATTTTAATTAATCATAAAGTGAATAACTCAATTATTCGATTAATTGGAAATAATGATTACTCAAAAGTTCAGTTACTCGAGTAATCAAGATTTTTGATTAACCAAAAACAAAAATATTTGAGTAATTTGCTTTATGATTAATCAACATTTCGAGTAAAATGAGTAATCAACATTTCATCTCTTTACATATGTATAAAGTAGTTAAAGTTCCTTGACACTTTGAAAACAACGTTTCTGTTTTCAAAAATTAAAACGAAAAATTTTTTCATATACAGAATGTAAAAGAAAATAAGCTTTTTCCAAAGTAAACTCTTTTAACGAGCAAAATTATTTTTTTGAGTAATCATATTTCAAGTAACTCGATTAATCATCGTTTTGAGTAATCAAAATCTTGATTACTCGAGTAATTGATTAACCGAATAATTGATTAACCAACTTGCTCGAGTAATCGAATAATCGCACAGCCCTACTTTCTATACATTTTGTATACACGGTTGCAGAGTAAAAGCTCCTCTGACCATAGCTGCTCTAAATATATATTTACAATTGGGTGGTTCACAAGGTGTCGTACTTGTCGTATTCTTGTATGTTGTAAAGTTTTTAACGGCTAAATAAATGTTTAGAGGACTTGAAATCACCACCAACTATTTTTTAATTGTGTGAAATTTCATAATAAAACTTTTATGTTAGCTTGCGAATTCCTTAAATATAGTTTTCGCCGTTTAAAGTTTATGACATACAACAGTACGACAGTATACAACACCTTGTGAACTCCTTAAATAATTTTTAGACTAGAAATAAGGATATTATAATTTTTTGGGAAAATGTGTGTGGCCACGCCCACTTTTGATTACATGTACTTATATGTATGTATATCTTGATAAACGCTCCACCTATTTCGCCCAAACATGGCGCAGTTGTTGGGCTTGGGAAAACATACTAAACGGCTGAAAATTTTTAAAATCGAACAATAACCACGCCCACATCCCATATATTTTTCGGCTATATATAATATTCTATTTTACTTTAAGCCAGCCAACAAGTACACGAAAACTTCACACACAAAAATATAATAAAAAATGTTCTGGTGTCAACAACATCATCACATTTCCCACTCTAATCTACAATGGCAAATTAATGATACGTGACAGACGTCAACTCACGTGCAACCGTGCTCTAACGTCCGAAAAACTACTAAGAACGTTGTGTCCGGGTAAGTTGAAAATGCAACGTCATGTGCCACACTGAAAAACTGGCACGTGCAATATTGCTACGCAATGTATTTTTTTTTTGCGACCAGTAATTAATAATTGGATAAGGATAAACATTGTTACTTTTCTTAATGATTTGCGTGAAATTTAATTGATTAAAGGTATATATATATTTTCCAACTTTATATAGCAGCATAAATGAGTTATTAATTAGCGTGCACTTCTTAGCTGCTATTTTTTTGGTATTTTCAAGCTAATTTAAATATAATAAATTGGAGGTGAAAGTTCAATGACATTTTGATCTAATTGGAGACCAGCAGCAATTGAACTCTTAGTTTCACATTAAAATGAATTAGTCAGCATTTTTTCGATATGACAATTTTGAGGCAGGTCGGTTCGTTTGAAGAAGCTCTGTTGAACTGCATTAAATTTGCCATATCGGAAAAATACCGATTTATTCCCTTTGATAATTTGATTAACCGATTCAAATGTATGTAAACTTGTGTTTATAATTTCAAATTAAAAATATAATTTTCTACTTACCGGTATATGGTTAAGTGTGAAATGCAAATCGGCGCGCGGTCGCGACGGCGGTGTACTACAGTTGGCGCGTAAAATATCACCCGGCTCATAGCGCGCATGTTCGGTAAAGAGTTGGGGACGTTTCTCAGGAAATTCTGTGCGAGATAAAAAGAAAAAACATTTGCTTCTTTAATTTCCATACATAATAAATATTCTATTATGCTGCAGTAGTTTTCTTTAGTCTTGTAAAAAGATATGCTAATAATTTTACACTTTTTTTCTTTTTAACTGACACCTGACACAAACAAATAAACAAACACATTTTCAGTCGATTTCAATTTAGTTAAGCTATATATTCTCTTACAAAAAACCAAGCGCCACATTGTATTCCATTTTGGAAAAAAGGCGTACAAAATCAAATATATCGAAAAATACTTAGAAGAGATAGGGTAATATATGTAACGGTGTTTTAAAGATTTTGGTATGAGGAATTCAGAAAAAAGATTTATCTGTACTTTTAAAATGTCCATTAAAAATATAAGATTAACTTTTTTTTCTTTATTCTTGACTTGAAACTAGTATACAATGCGCTTTTAAAATGTTTTAAATACGTATTTTTGCTTTTCTTGCGTCAAAGAATTCATTTCCATGGTCGCAAGCAAAAACAAATTTTAAATTTTTTCTATGTTAAAGCTGCATGCGGTTTTTAGATCAAAAAAGAAAAAAAGATCAAAACTTTTTTTTTAAGGTCATTTTAAATGTCTGATTGAATGAGAAGTTTCTTCGTATAAAAAAAAAAATTGTTCGACATACAGTATCGGTCATGTCTATAGCACGCCACTTCAAAGTGATATTGTGTGCCGCATACGTTTATTTAATTATTTTTTAAGAAATTTCAATTAAGATGCACTTCTTTCTCTAACAAACCCCATATAAACCCAAGTTTAACAATTTGTAGAAAACTTCAAAAAAGTGCAACAAATTTTCACCTAAGTTTCAAACTTTTTTCTCGGAAGTGTTAGAATTTTTTTGAGTACACAGTTTTTTAGCCACTGCAATTTTAGTCTGATAATGTGCAAATTTCAAGTGGCTACGAATTACCGTTAATTTTTTAGAATTTTTTTGTCGCATTGGCGTCCATATAATGAATAAACTATTTATTTGTATATGGATGAAAACCGCAACACCTTTGGCGAAAAAAATTCCAAAAAATCAACGATAACTTTCAGTCACTTTAAACTTGCACATTATCAGACAAAAATTGATTGGGCTATAAAACTGTGTATTCAGAAAAATTCAACCACTTCCGAGAAAAAAGTTTGAAATTTAGGTGTAAATTTGTTGCACTTTTTTGAAGTTTTCTACAAATTGTTAAACTTGGGTTTATATTGGGTTTGTTAGAGAAAGAAGTGTATTTTAATTGAAAATTCTCAAAAATAAATAAGTAAACATAAGTTGCACACAATATCACTTTGAAATGGCGTGCTATAGATATGACCGATACTGTACATAAGTACATAATTTTGTGTGCTACGCAGCAATGGCAGTAAAAAATTTCAAAAATCAAATTGAAGCTTGCACTCTGTTTCGCTAAAACTTGATGGGCTATAAAACTGCATACTCAAAATCTTTCTAGAGAATCTTAAAAAAAAAATATAAAACAAAGAAAAAATTACAAAAACAAAACGCCGACACATGTGAATTTAATTTTGATTTAATTTTCCAAAAATATTTTCATTTTAATTCGCTTCGTGCTTTAAAAACACTCCAACTTTAATATAGCAAAAAATTAAAATATAAAAAATTTTTTGTATTTTTTTTTGCATTTGTGTTAAAGCCTGTTCTTTTACAAAAAAACGATCGAATTAACAATAGAACAAATATTTCTGTCCAAAAATAAGACACAGACGTATCTAGCCATAAAGTCATAAATGCACGTTTGAGTCGCTACGTGTGTACGTAAATATACAGTATTGGACATATCTATAGCACCCCCCTTTCAAAGCGATATTGTTTGTCACTTATGTTTAATTATTTGTTTTTAAGAATTTTTAATTTAAATACAGTTCATTCTCCAACAAAACCCATATAAACCAATGTTTTAAACTTTTTAAAAGACCGCAAAAAAGTGCAACAAACTTTCCCTTAAATTTCAAACTTTTTTCTCAGAAGCCCTAGAATTGTTTTGAGTACACAGTTTTATAGCGCATTCAATTTTGTCCAATAATGTGCAAGTTTCAAGTCGCTAAAGATTACCGTTGATTTTTTAGATTTTTTTTTGTCTCATTTGCTTCCATATATGGACCAAACACAATTTATTTTTATATGGCAGAAACCCGCAAAATCCTCGGCGAAAAAAATTCTAAAAAATCAACGGTAATTTTTAGGCTCTTGAAACTTGCACATTATTAGGCTAAAATTTAATGGGCTATAAAACTGCGCATTCAAAAAAATTCTACCGCTTCTGAGAAAAATGTTTAAAATTTGGGTGAAAATTTGTTGCACATTTTTGCGGTCTTTTTAAAAGTTTTAAGCTTGAGTTTATGTGAGTTTTGTGACAAGTGGCAAACAATATCACTTTGAAATGGGGGTGCTATTGTAATGGCCAATACTGTATATTTCACCTTAATATCAACATACCCAGCTAGCACATTTGCTAGACAATTTCTGATATCAGACAAGTCGGAATAAAAAGTTGACTATTTAGACAAGTCTTACAGGTTTCGTACAGATTTCTGTGCGAAATGTTTGGAGAATTTTTTTTATTTCCTTATCCGATATGTCTGATCGAATTATGTCCGATTTCTGCCATACACGTCTGGTAATTCTTATCTCCCATGATTATTTGGTCAAGTATCTGTTAGATATCCGTCAGAGTCGTCGGTCAGACTTTCCCACGTCGTGTCGGTTAGATTTCTTGTCAACCTCCCCATACCCTTCTCTGACCGATATCGGCCAAAATCATACAGATTTCTGACTTTTTTCCCGACGAGTCTGACGGATATCTAACAGATTTCTAGCAATTTTGCTAGCTGGGTAGATATACTATTTACATAACAAGGTATATGTATGTGTATGTTCCTACCGGTATGCGGATCTTTCAATACAAATATTTTATGTTTTCCTTAAATATTTTTGCAAGAGTATTTACTATACGTATGTACATATGTATATGTATAGATTATATGTATAATTTCAAATATGCATACATATGTATGTATGTATGTCTATTTGCAAGTACACATTGCATACCTACTTTGGAAAACATCAAATATGTATGCACATATTTTATTTACGTATTTCATGCCAAGACGGGTGAAAATTAAACGAAAACATTTGTTTACAAAATATACAAATACTCAATCTGAAGATAGTTGAAATTACTTTGGTCGCATATACATATGTACATACATATGTATGTACAAATAGTCAGATATTTATGTACATACGGATATACGCGGGTATCTACCTATTTGTTTGACTTGCCAAACCGGTGTTGAAGTGTGAATATTTACAGTACACCAATACATAAGTATGTACATAAATAAGTATGCATATATGTATGTTTGTATATATACATATGTAGCTTACGCCGGATCACAACATATAAGATAAAAAAAGCACTTGCAATCAAAAATTAATTTTCTTAAAAGTGTGAAGTTTAACTGAAGACAAGATCGCTACTATAAAACCTATTTAATGAATCAAAGAATATGTTCAGCAATAAGTTCCCAACAAATCTGGTTGTAACAAAATATTTAATTTATTTAAACCGCATTGCAAGTGTGCCCAGAAATCGAAAATTAGTTCTAAAGACAAAGAATGGGTATTCCGGATCTCTTTATGTAAATTGGAATAGATTTTGGCAAATATTCAACTCTATCGACACAGCGGGAATACCATCAAGCTCAATGAATTTTTTTTTTTAACCAAGGCGGATCGAGGCAGTTATTATTACTTGATAACAAAGGATGCGAGATTGCAATCGAAAAAATACCGGAGACAGTAAAAGTTACTAATTAAATATCGACCATATACAGTTGGATATGCCCATAGTAAAGCTAGTGAAGGAGAGTTCCAAGAAAATTTTGACGTACAATCAGCACCACCTCCAGAAAGGACTTAGTAGATGACATTGCTACGAAGATTTTCACCAAAGTCGAAATTTACGTTAATAATTCGTTCCACGGTTGAAAATAATGGATATTTCTTTCATCCAGGAAACATTTTGATTCGCATAATTATTCATTAAAGCGCAAAATTAGTAACTGCTAAGTGGTGGGTTTTGCCAGATTTTAAAAACATTATAACTTTTTTGTTTGTGAATAAAGCCTAAGCGATATTAGCAAGGTCGTAATCGTTTTGGGATGTTATTTCGGAGTGAGGCCTTTTCGGCAACATAAAGATTTTAAAACTCAGACATAAAATAAGAAAGTTATAGCAAAAACCGTAATTTAGCTGTTTTTAGCTGATGCCTAATTTATTACACTGACAAATGCTAAATTTTTGTTCGTGATACGCCTTAATGTACATACATATATGCTTACAATCGTTAGCAAATAGATAAAGTATTTGCTTTCTATTATTGACCAACTGAGTGTTCTCGGCTGAGACGTGCCAAAGTGGAGAAATAGAAACTAATTTATTCAAACATACTTAAATGAAATACATTTAGAGAGGAAATTATATTCAACAATTTTTATGAGCTTGAGGCCGTTTTTTGTGAAAACTTATTGTGGAAAAGCAACAATAATTTGAAAAAAAAATGGTAGAGGTGATAGCTATTTCGGAAATCACCACATTTCGTCATCAGACTTCTTTCAGTAGGATTCGAACCGACGATCACCACTGACTCAGCCAGTTGCCTACGCACTGTGCTAGAGAGGAAAGTAAAGTGACCAAGAGAGTGGAGCGACAACCAAATTTGTTTAACTGGTAAGTTTTTATTTATTTTCTTGTTGCTTATAAATATTTAGCAAGATACATACGTTATTAATTCTGTTTTCATATGGAATAGTAGCTTATGTCGGGAAGCTGGCTTTAGTATGATGTGGCATCATTACCTTTATTCTTTAAACGACAAGGAATTTTTTGATGAGACTTAATAATGATATGGTCTGGCTAGTATCGGAACTATTTCTTGCGCATTTATATGCCAAAAGCTCTTCGACGGCTCGGCGCTAGTGAGTCACTCGCAATCATATGCTGCGAATGCCGCATTATACTAAAGCCAACTTTTCCACGCAAGCTACTATTCCATACGAGCACAGAATTCTTCCTTTGAATACATAACCAATTTGCCACAGAGCGAGCACGAATTCGAATCGGCTTCGTTACGACGCACAGTGGGATTTCGGCGGAAAAAATTATATTGGTAAAGGTTACATTTTGCCGTTTTTGACGTTTGCATTTTCACATACGTACCCGGGCTAAAAGTCGAAAAGTGACCAGATTTCTGATCCAGGTGGTTGCATCCCTCTTAGACTTGGGAATATAGTATGCAGTACTTTTGTTGAGGCTATCATAAAATTTCAAGTTAATCTGATATATAGTTTCCAAGATTTGAAAACGCAAAACATATCCGGGCAGGTTGCTGTTGACGTAAAAGTTAAACTCGTATAACTTGACAAAACACCGCAGTAGAAAAAAATTCTTTTGAGAAGTAGCAACGTGGTGGAGTTTGAACAAAATGCTGACATAAAGTTTTTCCTAGTACTCTTGGAAAATTTTGTCTCTTATGCGTATGGTATTTAATATATAATGAATTAGGCTTTTATGGAAACGTAATAAACAAACGAGTAGTAACGAAAACTGTTCAAAATATTGCTAACCTAAATATTAGTTTGTTCCCAACGGTATAAGTGTTTTTGAAGTGAAACTTCTTTAGCGGCGGTTGATTGATTGGGAGTTAATTGGCAAATTCAACGGAAATTGCACACGGAAATGATTGGGAGGGAAACAGGTGCTTCTTAAATGTATGCAAGGGTGAAGGTGTAGATGAAGAAACTAAGAAGCATAAAGGTAAAAAGAAAGATAAATATTGGAAAATATGAGGATGAAGATAGGGGAAGAAAGATGAATACAAAGGTAATTATATTTATAAAGATATAATATAGATATAGAAAGATAGATATAAAGAAAAGGATATATGTATGTATATAGATACACAGAGACTTAGTCTGGGAACTATTTCCGGATTTTAGAGATTTTCGGTTTTTTCAGAACTTATCGATTTTTTCATTAATATTTTTTATCGGCTTTTTAATCTATTTTGTTGTCGATATTTTTATCGACTTTTATCGATTTTTATCGATATTTTATCGACTTTGTTATCGATATTAATCGATTTTGTTTCTATATTTTTATTGGTTTTTCATCAATATTTCCGTTATCGATTTGGCTGTCGATATTTATCGATTCTGATATCGATATTTTTATTCTTTTTCTTACCGATATTTTTGTTATCGATTTCGTTATCGATATTTTTATCGAATTTGTTTTTGATATTTTTAGCGATTTTGTTGTCGATATTTTTATCGATTTTGTTACCGATATTTTTATCAATATTTTTACCAATTTTGTTATCGATATTTTAATCGAATTTGTTATCGATATTTTTATCGATTTAGACATTTTCGGTTTTTCGGAGCTTATCGATTTCGTCGATATATCGATATTTTCATCAATTTTCTTATCGACATTTTTATAGAGTTTAGTATCAGTATTTCTATCGAATTTGTTATTGACATTTTTATCGATTTTATAACCGATATTTTTATCGATTTTGTTATCGACTTTCCTAAGAAAATTTTTACGATTTTGGTATCGGGAATTCTATCGTGTTTGTTATCGAGATTTGTATGGATGTTACTATCGATTTTGTTATTGATAGAGTATAAAGATAAAGAAAAACAGAATAACAAATGTCATTAGAACGAACATGGTAGAGGTAGAGATCAATATATACTGATAGAAAAAAGACAAAAAGTATAGCCTTAAGCAAAAGCAGATGTACATATGTACATACATACATACATATGTTTGTGTATGGTTATGAGACAAACTAGATGTGTAACGTAAGTTTCACTTCTCCAGTGTGGCCCAGGCGTACTTAAATTTTTTTTTAATATTGCTGAACTGTAAATCTTCAAGACCCAAAACTTATTATATTTTTTTGTTTCAACTTTTCAACCGCCTTTCTTGATAGTATATACCTATAGCGTTTTCTTTTCTCGAAATAATCTTACATTTATTCTGCCCTGGGCCAGGGCTGTCAAGTTTTTATGTTCTTTTCTCAGCATCTTCACATGCATATTGCCTGCTCCTTCGTTAAAATGTTGCACTCGGAAAATGTTGCCATATAACAAGGTGACATTCTTTTCGAGAAAAGAAAACGCAAGTGTAAGCCCAGTCATTATTGCTGGTTGATTGTTCAAGTGCTTAGTACACAATGGCTGGCGTCTGCCGCTTTATGCTCTATTTTTTCTACATTTTTTAAAACTGACAGTGAGCACGTTTACATGTACATACATACATACACATATGAAGCCTACATGTATGTACGTATATAGATATATTTTTGTGTCACTGCATTTACTATACTTATGTATGTATGCACATATGTGGATATGTATCCGACATCATACACCAATTCGAAATGCAAATGTCACTCATCCGCCACGTTGAGCCACTTCACTTCATTTTACTTCGCTCCACATACTTCATGTCATTGCCGACAATGCTGTTGGTGGTGGTGCTGCTGGTGCTAACATTCTTTGTTGTTTTGTTTGTTTTTGTTTCTTTTGCAGCTACTTCGTGCTGGTATATTTGTTCACACGC
>NW_023458558.1:3166379-3204410 GCF_013731165.1 Rhagoletis pomonella
TTTGTTTCTTTTGCAGCTACTTCGTGCTGGTATATTTGTTCACACGCATTTGCAATGAATACAAAACATGCTTGTATTTAGTGGCAGAGCGTAAAAAAAAATAAAACAAAAAAAAAAAAACCAAAAAGCATGCAAATGAATTTGAATGCGAATGGGAATACGAATGGAACAATATCTAACAAAACAAAAGCTGATAACAACTAAACAAGATCAAAAGTACTAGCGCTTGTTTTGTTTTGGTCCTTTTTATCCCCCTCAGTTGGTTTGTCTTTGTATTTGGTTTTGTTTTTGCTTAGCTGACAATTGCGGAGTGTTGAAGTACGTCAACGTACGCCGCTAACGATGATAACGATGACGATGGCGACGATGACATCCTACATTCACTTAAACATACTCAAACTTAAATACACCCGCTCACCCATTGAGACAATGTCAGCGT
Organism: Rhagoletis pomonella; assembly: GCF_013731165.1. Classification (NCBI taxonomy): domain Eukaryota; kingdom Metazoa; phylum Arthropoda; class Insecta; order Diptera; family Tephritidae; genus Rhagoletis; species Rhagoletis pomonella. Next base: position 3,166,819 of record NW_023458558.1, read on the forward strand.
GTTGGTGGCAACGATTGCTGCTTGCCACTTGAACATGTCAACTGCCGCTTTATAACGGTTATGTCGTCTATGAACGAGTACTTCTGTCTGTCTAAATATGTATCTACCTACATACTTGCTGTGTTGTATTTTCTTATTTTAACAAATATTGCCAGCGTTTGTGTATATCATTGCTCGTTGAAGCGGTGGCTGGCCCTAATGTTGGTGCTTGTGGTGGTGGCAGTTTTTCGTGGCACCCGAATGAAATGCAAATGTATATCCATGTATGTTAATACACTTTTATAGCTATAATGCTCTAATTATTATAAATTTTTTTGGCTTTTATTTAAAATTTTATTTCTGCTCGCCTTAATTGTAAAATAGTGCGTGATATTTATCAATTTAAACGTAGCATAAAAGTTCTACGAACGCGTGAAGGAACTATGTCAGCACCGCCGCCCCGCCCCATTGATAAAGAAGAAATATTTCGTTGCAAATAACTCCGATAACGGTTTATCGAGTTTGCTGCGGCGCGGAACATGGTAGAGGATAGAAGTGAGCAGTGGGATTTTATTTCGAAACCTCTTCTTCACACTGCGGTTGGTTAGTACCGCCCATGCAGGAGCAACTGCTACAACGAAGAGTGTCGTCTTACTTCATAGATACTTGAGCAACAGTTGACTGATATTAGCAGGAAAGGAGAGACGATGGATAAATTTTCAAAAGAAAGAAACGAGAGACAAAAATACACAAATCTACGAACAGCTTGGCTCGAAAATTCAAAAACTAAGGCAGCAGTCAACTGATTTCAAGACCGGAGCTAGTTCCTGTAGAGACGAAGATGGAAATCTGGTAACAGGCATCCAGAGTACACCTGTGATATTCAGGGAACACTACTCAAAGCTTGTGAATAGCAACATTGGTACCGCGTTTAACTAATCAAAATCCAGACCAATGCTGGCGTTGTTGCACTCGATCAAGATGAGCCGACGGTATAGCAGCTGAGTAGTTTATGGCGTTGGCAAAGATCTAGTTTGGCATTACCAGCTGGAAGGCAGAATATGGAACGAAGAATACATGCCAAAAGATTAGAATCCCAATGTAGTTTGTATCTAATCCACCGCCTTTTGGGCAAGTTATCATGGCATGAGCCTTCATAATATTGCTTGCGAAAATACTGAATGAAGGGCCGAAGCCCATCTTCAACCAACTCATTGGCCCTTATCGGTGCGCCTTTAGAACTGGAAACTCCACCATCGACCAGATTTTGGCAGCAGGTCAAATGATGGTCATCTCCATATAATATAGATAAGCCAATGGATTTTAAATCAGCTTTTTACAGCGAGTCTAACTTTGAGATCCATGTTAAACTAAGAGGGCTATGTAGAGCACAACATTCATAATCAATAAATCGGCGAACAAAATGGACGGACCAAGTGCAGAAGGACTTGTCTAATTTAGGAATGAACAACTGGCGTAAATTTTTGATGCCATATAAGAAATCTATACATTAATACGCTCACTTAAATTTTGTCCGCAAACCCATTATTGGAAAGGTATTAATGATTTCAAAATTGGAGCAAAATTACGGCTTCAATCGCCATGTCAAATTTTCCGTATTTGTGTCTAGTTTTTGTTGTAAGCTCTTCAATATGAGTTGCATTTCGTTTGCTAGCGGTATATTATTTTCGCGAATGCGAATACAAAAAAAAAGACAAACAGAGAGTTGGCAACAAATACAAACACGAAGGCGTATATGAACAAAAATTCAAATACCAGCGTGAATATGACGAGAAATACGAAGAGGCATACGAGGCGAGCGAGATTAAATACGAATACGTTGACCATCTGAAGACGCATAAGAATCTGAATTCGAATATGACGACGAATATGAAGAGAACGAATACAAAAATTAATGCGAAGACGACGGAGATAAATACGATGATGAATAGGAAGAAGAATACGAGGGCGAATACGAATACGATCTGAAGACAGCGACTAAAACAAATACAAAAGTGAATGCGAAGACTGATATAAAGGCAAATACGAATATGAATAGTTTCCGAAGACGAAGACAAATACGGAGATGAATCCGAAAAGGAATGCGACGACTAAGTCGAAGCTGGGTACGGAGAAGAATATCACGACGAATACGAATACGGATGCATTCGGATGACGACAACGACTGAAATGAACATGAAAGAGATGCTATGACGAATAAATCTTCGGGGCTCTTAAATGAAGTAGAAAAGCGGCCGAACTTCGACAGTAACTGGCACTCTTTGTATTTTTAAAAGCGGAATTTAAAAAAAGAACGTGGTAAAAATAGATAAGAACATGCCAAATACTCTTTAAATGGAAATAATGAGTCATAATGCCGATCTTAGGTACAAAATAAAATTTAAAATCAAAACCGCTATATTACACCTCAATGATCCCGCGCAATTTAAGATAGCAAGTTTTAAGGGTTACAGAAATTTCCTTTTCTGAAATTTAATTTTACATATTAAATTGTTTTATATCATTGCCAATGTTTTTAAAACTTTTATCCACACAAACACTTTGACACTGCGATCATAAAAGTCATTTAACCTTACATTTATTGCATGTCTATACACGTATATAGCATGTATGTACATATGAACGTACATAAGTCTACCTGCATACAAGGAAATTTTTTGAAATGGGGACGTTTTCGTTGCCACCACAAAGCAGCTGCACTGGCAAAAGCGAATTTTATACCTTCAGTTGCCACTCGCATAAAATCTACATTTTACTAAAACTTTACTAACCGCCAAAATAACGTAAGCAACATTTTTTTCCAAATTTTATTTTTGATGCAGAAATATTCCTAGAGCATCTAGATGCATTTCCGCATCAAAAATAAAATTTCGAAAAAAATGTCGCTTACGTTATTTTGGCGGTTAGGGCTCGATATATCTTCTCGAGCGATTTTACCTAAGCTCAGACGTTCATTTTTAGGTTATGAGGAATAAAAGTATAGGTATTAAACAAATATGCCAGTTACCAAATGCGAGAATTTCGCGTATTTTATAAAAATCGTGAATGTTCTTGTGATACTTATTTTGACTGGGATTTATTTAAATCTGGGATCAATTAGGACTTTTGAAATTTGATTTATAATGACGTTGTTTGACATTCGTACCAATTTTCAGCTTTATGCAAGTTACTGCAATCATGAAAATCCAACTTGACTGGGTTAAATAGAGTAAAAGCAATAAAAAAATATTGGTGACACGGGTTATAATGTACTTCAAATAGGTTGACAAGTGATAATTTGTGGAAAAAGAAATCCCCATCTCGAAAGATTTACCATATATAACTACATAGAAAAATATATACATTTTGCATATCATTGCCCACTTCAGTGTTTGTCTATTTACCTGGCTGTGTGAAAAGAAAGCCTGCAAGGCAATAAACTTTGTGCAGCGATGCAGCAAGTTAGTTGCCCCCTAATCGCTCAGAGCACTTTGCATTTGGCCGCCACCACTTTTTTGATGCCGAGCTTAAGCTGTAGTTTGTCTGTGGATATGATGGATGTACATTAGGTTGCATCACAAAAAATAAAATTAAATGTATCCAACTGATTTCAAAAACGTCATATGCAAATTTCTTACAGCAGTAAATTTGTTTTCGGCGCTATGTTGTTCAAATATATTCCTTTATATACAATTTTTCTTTGGTTAGTGATTATTGAGTTTAAAATTCTTCAAACTAATATTTGTAAAAAAAAAATTATCTTAAATTATCCAAAACCATCATCTAATATGCATATTTTTTTCTTCTTTAGATTTTTGTTTAAGATTTATAAATCGCCTAAAGCAATTTATATCCATTTTAGCTCCTTTTTTAGTGATACAGCCTAATGTGCTTTACATGCACACAATATGTTTGTAGCTCTATGACCTGCATAGCTGCAATACAGGTGACGCTGCGACGCCGTCTTAGCAATTTTTTTGCAGCATTTCCTACCTACTTTGTTTACCTTACATTTTCAGTTTTTTTTTTGCCACCTTTTATTCTATCTCTCTCCAGTGATACCTTTGTGGCTGTAAGGAAACACTTTTTCACTTCTACGAGTATGAAACGCCTGTAACAGCTCGTTAGAAATTTCAGCTTTTTTTTCCAGTACACTCTGTGCGTTTGTGTTTGCAAGTCTTTAATGTGACAGTGTAAATACCTGGTAGCGTATACTTTATTCATAAAACGTTTGACGTTTTAAAATTTCTTAAGCTGCTTCGTAGTCATAGCAAGCAAAAAAGCTGGAAATATAGGAAGTCCTTGCTTCACTTATCCGCCACTCGTTTTTTTTTTTTTCAAAATCGAAAATTAATATTTCTTGCGAATGCAATAAACTTTCTCTAATTTTTGGTAAGTGTTTTTAAATTTCGGCTGATTATTGCACTTAATTTTCCTTCAGCACATAAAAGTAAATTGAATTTTTCAATTATGAGTGCACATAATTAGCCAAAAAGTTTTTGAAAAACGCTAAAGTTTTGGCAGTTTTGGCAGTGTTAAAATGTGGCCACGCGGCAGCGGTAACAAAATTTTAAGAAGAACGATAACAAGAAGCAATGAGAAAGCGGCAAACTTACCAACAACTTGCACTTGCGCATAGGCCGTGGAGGTGGAGAAGAGCGGTGCATCGGCGGTGACTTCGCAAGAAAAGTTGCCGGATAAACTGAAACTCACGTCGCGTAAGACAACTTGTGTAGCATTGGAGATAAGTTCCTGAAATGTGACGGGAAAAAGAAGATAATGTTAAGGAATATTTATAAAATGCTATTCTCTTCCGTTTGTGTTTTAATGCAATGCTTTCGTTTCGAAGTGATAATTAAATAAATTTTAATATATGTACATATATATGCGTCATTCCGTACAATATTTACACCTCATGAAAAAAAAATTGAGGTGTAAATATTGTATGGAATAACCTACATATATGTGAGTAAAAAAAAAAAACAACAAAATCAAACTAAACGGCATTAATTAGACTATTAAGCGTTTTTTTTTGATTCTTCTCTTTAGTAAGTTTTGTGTTCAGTGTGCGGTTAAAAAGTGTAGAAGAGTGTCATGAGCCCCCAGCACATAGACGCGTCATCGCACCGAGCCCTGCTGCCGAGACTTGAGTCAGTAAACCCTATTATGAACAGGGAATATTCGCTTTACTTTCATCTTTAAAATCAGTTTTTATTAAAACTCATCTGCCGGAAAACTCTCTGCAGGAGGCGTCTCTGACAACACCTTTCTATAGCCAATAGCTAAATCACTAGAGGGGCCAATTTCATAAGGTAATCTGCAACTTTCTATGCCTAAAAAACTCAGGGCTGAGCGGAGTAGCGCCTGTTTTCAGCATAAAGTTATGAGTTCTGATTTGTATAGTGGTCGCAAATGACTTACTATAAGAGCGCTGTTGAACATAACTTGTCAGGCGATTACCTAGCCACACGACATGTTGCAAATGGTTGTGGATTACTTGACCCGGTACAATCTGATTCGAGGTTACTACGGGACCTCGCCTTCAATCCTAGCGACAGAACTGGTTTTATTCGCTAGGAAACACAATATTTTAACTCGCGCCTCGATTGGAGATTTTCGCTTGCAAGTTTATGTCAGGAATTGCATTGGTATATGTGGTGCATTGCGGACCACTTCCCCTTTGGCGCGCAATGACATACTGAACATAATACCCACCTTTTAACGTTGCACATAAAATTGGGGCTGCAGTAAGGCTCAGGGCAACCAGATGCCTGGTAAGTTCGACGTCTGAATAGGAGGCTTGATTTCATCTCTGCTGCCTGGAGGAAGGGTCTTTTCCGTAAATAAGTCGAAGTTGAATCGGAAGGTTGGTAGTACTGGCATCAACTAATCGCCAATGAAATTTTTTTCAGATAGCAGCGGCTACCACACAAAAATCAGTGTATATACAGTGAAAGGATGTGACACCCATATTTGTAGGAGGTACGAATTTTATCTGAGTGCCAAGCGGCAAACTCAGCTCTCAGCTCGCTTATGGGGCGCGAAAATGTGGTTATGGAGTACGTGGCCTCTCTCTGAGTTTCTATTTAGATTTAAGCGGTACCAGGTTATGGAGGTGAGCGCCTCTGACCAGTTGTGGTTCACTCTTTGACATATGTATCTCTTGTCAGCTAAGCAAACAATATCTAGTGGACTTAAACCTCAGTTTATATAAATTAAGGAAGACGTTCTGTGGCAAATCTTAACCAAAAATCATCTTCTGCAACAGTCAAGCCCCCACTAAGCGCTAAGCATTTACGCTGACTTCCTTAAACACATTGTTGGCCTTGTTTTAATCAAATGTAATTTTGAGAGTGCCAGCACTTTCCTGCTGAAAAGAAAGTCAGTGTCGTATCTTGGACAGGGATGGTTAACGATTTTTTGTGGCCAAATACTGAAAACATGACTTCCATCGCAAAGTCCATATTTTGCGCGCCAAGTTCAGTAATCGCGCTGGCTCGGCGATGTTAATTGGCCACCTCGGAGTTGCGATTTGACGCCGTTAGAGTTTTTTGTGGGGTGCTCTAAATAACCGATGTTATGAGAACTGTCCATTAACGATTCAGGCCCTTAAGATGGACATTGAGCAAGCCATTCATGAGGTAGCGCAAGAAACCGTCATTAAGGTCTTGGAAAGCTATGTCAACCGGATGCACTACTACGAAGCCAGTCGTAAGAAACCGCTTTCTATAAATAACAGAATTGTTTGCCCCTTCGAAAAACTAAAATGATTTTGGTAAGTTTTTGAATAAAAAAAAAAAAAACTACATGGACCACCCTGCAGACATACTCTAAATTACAGGATTTAGAGATATACCAAGTAATTGTGTGTGTTCTAGCTAGGCTTGTTTCGCTTTCATACCGTAAACTGTAGCTTAAAATGTCCTTATCTTCTTAAATACTTTTACTGCTGTCTTTCAGGCTTAAGCTTGTGAAAAATCTAAATCTTCGCTCTCAACTAGAATTAATTAAAAGAACAAAAAAATATAAGTTTCTTGGAGATAATAGTGTAGATAGGTGCGTGACTTCAATTGCATTAAACATTGCATTTTATTTGGAGAGAGTTGTGTCACTGCACTACTTAAGCGCTTTCTGTCTGTATATGAAATTACGTATTTTCTTTGCACTCAATACTCACATCGACTTTAATGCCTGGGTATTGGAAGTATTTCACATTCGGAAATTCGCCCGGTGTATAACGGTAGAATTCGTAATTGCCACGATAGTATTTTATTGAATAAAGCGGAGCTCCCTCGAGCGCATAGTGACAACGTAAAATGACCGATTGTCCACGTCGTACTGCTGGAGGTTCAATGAATAAATTTACATTGCTGAGAGCAGCTTGGGCGTAGTCTGGAAGAGAAAAGAAAATTTAATTATTTACTTACATATTTGTATGTAGGAATTGAAAGTTAGTTGAGATTGAAAATACATAAATACTTATATCGTTACCTAAACGTGATAAGGTCCCAACCAAATTTTTCTGGAATTATTCAGGAGAGGGGGAAAATTGATGTAGTTTCGCAAAGCTAAATATTGAAAAAAAAAGTTGACTTGGCACAATTTCACATTTAGGTAGAGATATGAATTTAATCTGATATTTTTATGTAGTATATATCAGGGACCGAATATAACAGTTATTGATGAAAAATGTCATTGAAAAATTCACTATGAAGGAAATGTTCCACAACTAAGTGATGCATACGAATCAATTTCTTTTATCAACGAGAATCAAATAAATTTTTATTTATAAATCAAATACATTTTTATGTGTAATTTTTATGCAAAATAAAAAAACATAGCAATTATTTTTTATTTTAATTTTATATGTCTTAGATAACAGTTATCAGTCAGTGAATTTTATTTTTAAAAGTCATCGTTATAAATCAGTCACCGATATTTATTTCTTAAGTCGTACGTATAAAAGTCATTATCATTTTTCGCAGGTAAGAAGGTTTTTGAAAGCAAAAGTTTTCTACGGCTTATTCAAATGACTTTTCGTGTGCTTTACAAAAATAAAAGTCAGTGACTGATTTATATTGATGACTTTTAAAAGTGAAAGTTACTGACTGATTTTTATTTATATAAAAGTCTTCAATAACTGTCATCTAAGACATTTTATTTAAAAATCAAAACAACAATTTTTTGCAGATTATTTAGATAAAATCAAAAATAATTGTTATTTTGGATTTATAAATTAAAAATCACAAAAACAACTATTATTTAAGGAGTAATTAAATAAAAGTAAAAAAATAACTGTTAAAGAGCGATATTTATTTTTTTCTTTGTAATTTGTAACTCTTACGGTCTTGGATACATATACTGAAAACTCGATTAGCAGTAAAAAAAATTTCATTAATTACATAGAAAGCCATGAGAACCAGACTGGTCAATCTACAGAGATTGCTCGGGTCAAACCTAAGAAATTTGCCAGCCTATCAGTTGTTATCAATTATATGATCTCTTATCTACTTCTGCATATGATGGCCTTAGCCATACTATTTCTATCTGTACTAACAAAAGGTGTGACTTTGAGTGACAATATTTGAGCACTTAAACTCAAACATCACTCGATTTCGTTTTTTTTTGCTTATTTTCTTCTCCGATATTCACTCGTTACTTCAAATATCACACTGCTATCGATCAACTGCAATTATTCAGGCTAACGCTGTGAAAAATCCAACGAAATTAAGCTGAAAGTTAACTTTCGCGTCAAGAGCAATTTCGCATTTTATTTGAACGACACAACCAAAATTCAAATTCACTTTTTCACCCATCGTAAAATTACTATCGACCAGCCGTTATTTTAGCTTTAAACCAATACTGGTGATGTGTCGAGTGTGGTAGAGCCCACTTAAGGCCCTGCGAACACATTGCTTTTCCGGCTATATGTTCTCAATTCTTTTTCTAGTCTCCATATAAATTCTCTTCGCTTTTTTCTATTAAACTTTTTTCCGCCCATTTCAACGCTAGGCCGCCCGCCGCATTCAGCCAGCTCCATGACATTGCAGCATCAGTTTTAAAACGAAACACATAAATCAATTAAAACTAAAATGTCACACCATTCCGGTTCGTGATTTTAAGCCATTTTTTTTTTAGCGAGCATAGGTCAGCTGCTTGTGTAAAGAGTTTGTTCGCAAAGTCCGTTACCGCTTAGCATTTGCCCGCATAACCCTATATCAGTAGGAGGCCGCGAGTATGTTGAAAAAAAACGAAGTAAAAGTTTGATAAAACTCCAAATTTCTCTCCCGCTACTAACGGGTTTTCAATAATTTTTTTATTTCTCTGCTTTTTTGCTATTGGCTTCGCAAGTCTCACAAACAAAAAACAAATCGTTAACTTTAAGCCGTGCCGAGTGATGTTTGGTATTTCCATGCCTGCCGGTATTGTTTTTTGACAATACTTTTACATTTATACATACACACATATCGAGAAACATATTTATCAGCATATATTTATATATGGGCCGTTTATTTTGAATGTAACATAAGTCACTTCCGCTACTTGCACTTGAACGGTTGGATACTTCTAACTGAATGCAGCTGTGAATCGTTCTGTCGTCATAAACTAAAGACGCAACATTTTGCTTTTGGCCTGCGAAGTTGAGCCAATAACTGAGGCGTTCAGGTAAAGATCATAGAAGTCATAAAGCATCAAACGAGTAATGCCACTTTCAAAATAAATGGCTCAAATGTGCATCTATGAGTTTTTTGTCTCCTGGCCCCCGCTTATTGGCATTCGTTCTGCTGTCAGGAATGAATAACAAATCGATACCTGAGTGGAATATCGACTTATCACGGCAGCCAGGTCGAGACGGCCCTATCTCAGAATCTGACTGAAGAACGCCCTATTTCAGAATTCAGTTCAAAAACGCCCTATCTCAGCTGCTGATTAAAAATCGCCCTGTATCAGCACATTTTCAATACATTTTCAGCTTAGGTAGGGCATTTTTGAGCCGAGTTCCGAGATAGGGCGTTCTTCAATCAAATTCTGAAGTAGGGCATTCTTGAAAATTTTTCTGATATAGGGCGTTTTCGAACTGGCTACCGAGATAGGTCGATCTTCCACTCAGGTGTCGAAATAGTATGTCAATAGTGTTTTATTCCTTGAAACTTTAGTATTTACGAAAAATAAAGTAGTATTATCGTAGTCTTTTTTTTTGTTGTTTAGAACAAAATGCTTTTAAATTTTTCCAAGTGTCTAGATTAATTTTTGATAGAACTGTTTGGGGATAAATACTGCAGAGTTGGTTGCAGGAGATTAAAATCTGTTGAACTGTAAATTTCAGTTGACATTTGAGAGAAAGTTTAAATTGAAAGCATCACAGCTTCCACTATCAGCTAAATGAAAGTCAGTTGATGTTCATATCTAAACTAAGCGATGCTGTGACAGAAAGTGTGAATAGACCAATGATTGATTCAAATGTTTGAGGACAAAAAAAAAAAAATACAAATTCAACACTCTTAAAAAAGTTAATTTAAACTTTATTAAAAACTAGCCTGAACCCGCTGCTCTGCTCGCGTGGTAGCAGAATATGTTAGGAAAAGATTGTATAGCTTGGGTCTGGTGGAATAAAATGCAATAATAATTTTCACACAGCAGGTGTTTTTTATTACACTATTATAGATATCTCCAACAAATTGTATAATATGTAGTAGAAAAACGAATGTAGTAGTATTGAAATATTATAAATCGTATAGTAATACAAATGCCAATTATTAATATTTAAATTTTAATTATCTAATTTCTTACGAGTAATAAAACAGGGCAACACTGATTTTGATGTGCCAAATGGCTGTTTTAGATAGAATTTTTTGTGCTTATTTCAACTGTAAGAAAAACAATTGACGAACGCGTAAAAAAAATATTTACGAAAAAATACGCTTAAGAAAGACTTCGGCGAAGAAAGATGTGTAACTAAACATAGATTTGTACAGGCCAAGCCAAGGACAGTCACTTCAGCATCATTCCCCAAAAACTTTTTGGGGAATTTACATACATACCGTTACACCCGCAACCATAGTTGACCCCCAAAATAAGTCTTTCTTCGCCATGAAATCGGATAACGCGTTTTCTTCACCGTCAACTATGTTTTGGGGTCTTTCTAAGCTGAAGTTTTTTTACGCGTATTTCTTCTCGGTCAACTTTTGAGCTCGCGCCTTTATTTGTGTCTAGTGGCGATATGTCGTAAACATAAAGATACATACATATATTTAATTATTAATAAAGAATTAAGCAAAAATAAACAAACAAATAATATAGTTGTAAACCAAATAAAAGTGATGCACGATTTTTACGAAATATGGAAAATGAAATTATTTATGTTAATGATTAAAGATTTTTTTTTTTTTTTTTTTTAAGAATGAGAAAAACTCAAGCTTTAACAGGGAACAAATTAAAAAAAATAACAGATTATGTGTAAATTTTTTCTTTTCTGTTCAAGCCTGTTCAGTAACAAAGGAAAGAAAGCTAATGGCGAAGATCTATGTAAAAATAAAATAGGAAAGAGTGATCAAATGAAAATGCGTAAGGATTTTTTTGTAAGAAATATGAGTAGGAAAAAATGTTACTCATACGCCATGTATTTCCCGGGCTCACCTTTTACAGATTAAGTCGATCAAAATAGATGAACAGACTATGCTTGACGTGCCTTTAGTGATGGCTAAACGACTTTGGACAATCCTCTAGTCATTGTGAAAAGGGCTCGACATGTACTAATGTTAAATAGTTGAGTTTTTTTTTAATTGAATTCCAGATCACACAGAATTACCCGTTAATTAGGAATTTTATCATTTAACTATGTGTCCCGCAGATCAGGACTGGATGGCTCGAGATGAATGAATTCACATTTTCCGCTTATGGTAGCTCGTGATAGATCTGCTAGTTGTACTTCTGTATGTCTTCTCTGTGTTTGTACCTAATATTCATAAGGCCTCGGCATTCACACAAGAAATGGTAGATACTTTCTTCGAAATTTTCCAGCAGAAAGCTGCGACAGTTTCCATTTTATGGAAGTACTATTGCTGCCGAACGTTTGCCTAGACTACAGTGTTCCGTTACAATTCTGAATTGTTGTTAAAATTCTGAATACTTCTGCCTTTGTTATAGTGTATACAACAGTAAAACAACACTTTTCACATTCGAAAATGCATTTCTTTCCCCCAGGGCGGTGTCCTAAGAAAATTTGGGCATTCAATTTTACATTACCTAGTATCGACAAATGCATGTGGTTTAATATGGAATTTTTGGGACTTTTTGAATACATTAGAATGCTGGTTACACATTAAACAGTAATCGGATTTAAAACTCATAAGAAATACACTCGATTATTTATTTATGCATTACTACTTTTCCCACTGGGAAGCTTCTGCTGATGGTTCTCTTTCCAGTGTATTTAGTACGCTATTCACATAATAAGCTATAGATTATTTTAGGCCTGCAGGTTAACTACAAGCTAAAAATCTCACCGAGAGATGTCGCTATTAACTACTCGCGGACAACTGTGTTTACTTTCTCTCTTTTTGTTCTTATTTGCCAGTGGAGTCTAGGTTAAATTTTGCGAATATTTCATTATCTTAAAGGATCGGCTCTTTTTTTTAGTTCTCGTTTCCAGCATTCTGCCGCCACTTAGCTCCGCTGGAACAGACGTAGTGCGATTTGTTGCCTGGATGATTTTATTAAATATCTAACATATATAAATGGTACCCATCTGCAAATTTGTTAACATCACTATCCTCAAACAATCAGTGATGGTGTTGATCTCAATGATCTTTTGATACCAAAATGCTACTGGTGCATATTTTTTAAAGTGAAATAGTTTTTCTATTATACCCGGCACGTCGTTTGAAGCGAACTTGGGGGATATTCAATGCATTACAGAATAAAAGTGGCTAGCTACATATAAGTTACTACACCATTTGCGTAGACTATATTCTGGTTAGGAGATTTTTCATGACTCGAAAACATTTCCAGCACTATTTTTATTGGCCACCATTTATAATCTGTCAAACGGGTGAATATTCTAGTCAAGAAGTACTAAAATCCAATAGAATATTGTAATTGATCTAAGGTCCCGTTTCTTTCATTCTGTAAAAGATGATTTTTTGGATTATGGTATAAATAAACCATTGTGAAATTCTTCTTAATAATTCGTATTCAATTGTACCTACATATATATAGAACAAGGGAGTCATTTATGTACAATTTTACTGAAACAGCTTTCATAAAGTTCTATATTTAAGAAGAATAGCAAGTATGCTAACATTATAGTGAAAATTAAAAACTCTTTCAAAGTGAATTCAAATAACCTTCAAGGGCATATTGCAGTCCAAATGTGAGTGTCGGCGCCTCTGTTAGTATGTATCTATTGCTGAAAGTAGTAAGTAGTCGGATTAAGTTTATCAAAAAGCTATTCCTCATTTATGTACGTACATATATTTTACAGCTAGGCATTTAAGTCTTACGACTAGCAGTTTGCCGAATAGGCTGTACGCATTTGGATTTACTATCAGTGCTGTCAGCACTTATCCAACTGGTGTGTGTAATTTTTTTTTTTTACATATTTTGTTACGAGAGTGTCCTTTAATTCGATTTTACTTTTTTTCTCATGATAAGTAAAAATCTTTTTGTTTCAAGTAACTTTTTCTCCAAGCATTGCGAATACTTGCTAACTGATTTTGCTTTTGCTTTATGCTTAGTGCTTTATTTTCATATATATATATACGTACATTTGTATGTGTGTTGATAATCTTGATAAGAGCACTAACCTCAAAAGGATATTGTAACACACATACACAATCACACTTTTGAAAGGATGCTCACACACATAAGCGTATGTATGTGTAAATATTGTAACTACGTGTGGCTGAGCAATGGCTCCTGCACCAGCTGCCATAAACCATCAACTATGAGGAGTTATGTAAAAGAAATTTTATTTACCATACTCATGCATTGGCAGTATGTTTGTGCGTACTTCATCGCCATCAAAATAAACATCGATATCAACTTTAACGTTAACGTCAACATTAACGAGAATGTGTCAAAAACAGGCCATAAGAAGCCACAGACAGGCAAGCCACGTCGAGGCAAGTCGACGCAACCAGACAAACCGAATGCTGACTGCCTTGAAATCTGACGAAAGCAGTAGGCACATCGAGTCCTGGCGTTGATGACTCCAGTGCATAAGTATGTAATGCCCATAGCTGGCTGCATATTGGAAGGAGTATTCACCGCATTCTCACTCGAGTATATCTACATATTTTTGTAAAGTACCTCCGAATACTATGTGATGATGCAACTGGCACTGATAAATGCCGTGAAGTAAAAGCTTATAGCATTTCAATTGCTGATACGGCAGCAGCGTGGCATTGATTGCTCGATTGTCTTGTCGATGTTTGCAAAACCTCGTAACTGACATTTGTGCCAAAAGAGATATTTGCTCATCGGGAGTTCCCGGTATCAAGCTGTTATCGATTCAAAATAAAATATCGGTACCTAGATGTAAAAAAAGAGAGAGAGGGAAAAAGAGGGAACCGTTTTGACATAAGACAAGTTTTACTCTCTCCTATAAATTTTGGCCACCTCACATACGAGGTTTTGCATTTTCATTGATACGCGGTTTTGTACTTTAAACGACGATATATAGTAGGTACGTACGTAAGTTTTTGCAAACAAGTCAATGCGTGTTTTCGCCGACAAATGATTTTGCGCCTGAAAGACATTGCTATTGTACTGCTACACTGTGCTTCATGCCATACAAATTTTTAATATTTTTTAAGCGGAGTTTTGGGTAACTTTTTAACTGTTTTGTATTACAATAAAATAAATTGATGGTGGGGTGAAAATAAATAATTATTATTTATCATTTCACTATTCTTAATTCGAGCACCTGAGAAGCCTTTTATTAGAGAAGTAGAGAAGTTCTTAGTAGAGAAGTTCTTAACTTGAACTTGACTTTTTAAATAGGTAAAAACTCTTCTACAAGTAGTTTAGCCTTCCAAAACCATTCCGATTGATACCGAAATGTAATTATTAGTTTAATTTTTTTAAATAATTAAAATTTTTTATGCAGGTGGCAACCATCTTAGAAATAGTTCCCAGTTTCAGCCTTTAAGCATATTTCGTCTGACACCAATACTTTTATATATATTTCAGCTATCGATGTAAATTCCTTAGGTTCCGTGCAACCGGGGCTCACTAAGACAATAAGAGATTGTCCTTTGTGATACCACATTCTGAACGGCACCCTATACTTTATTGGTAAAACGCCCCGAGCCGATTATGTGTTTACGAATTCGGCTAAAACTCAGCGCCCCAAAGTTCCTGGGGGAGGTTTAGGACCTGAGAGAAAGTACTTCAACCTTAGCCTCGCAAACGATGGGCACCTAAGAAGATAGTGTTGAGCTGATTTTACCTCGTAATCTTCCAGGCAACTGCGAAATACGGGGTTTGGTAGTAGGTTCAGCCTTACTGCGTGAATACCGATTGGATAGTGACTCGTTAAAACCCCACCAAAAGTGAGAGCTGCGCTCACTGACCTGACATGAGGCCCATTTATCCACAAGTGATCAATAGCACCCCAGTCGCCCTTTATTCGGCGATAACGTTCCATGTGTGCTTTCCCTGGCCAATGCGCGTAAGCCACACAACTCCCCTAAATGTCGTTGGGACCTGGAACCTAAATAAGCCTAATACAGAAGTATTCCAACGCGACCGAAAGAGAGAGCAGACATTCCTTAACCTAGCTAATGCGCACCTCCTACGTACTCAAGGCCCTGATAGCGCCTTGGCTATTAGAATATATGTATGCCCACTTCGCTGACTGTTATAGCAGTCCGGAGCAGTGAATCCACCGTATCCTTCATATCACCAATTTCGCCTGGAATGCACTGCAGAAGTCCGGGAGCCTAAACTTAGTGCTGATGGTAAGCTCTCGACAGTGAATAAGTTCATCGGGTTTTTTAGCCAAAATTTCGAAAAAAAAACCTTTTCCAATGTAGAAACGTGTCAATTTGATAACATTTCATGCTTATTCCAACCTTTCTGAACACACAGGCTTACTACATATTTACATACGTTTAGACCCTACAGGAAATGTATCTAACTATAAGTTAACTTGAAGTTGATTAGGAAGGAACTAAAGACCACTATTATTTGTATGGCGATGGCCGCGAAATAGTCATTGGGTGTCAACTAACTTGTATCTCACTGCTTTTGGACATAAAATATCAATTAGAAAAACTATATGTTTTTAGATTTTTTTACTTGTTTATTTATTTAATTTAACATTACATATTTGTTTAAAAATTTTCCTGCAGGTGTTCCCCTATTGGAATTCCGTCACTCATATTTTCAAAATGGTAGATAATGTAAAATATCTATCTTAATTTTATTTGTCTTAAATTTGAAAAAGCATCTGGGAAGTGCAGAAAAGAAGAATATTCAAAGTAATTTTGTATAAGGCTATTTAAGTAGAAGCTTGGTTAAAGAAAAAAAAAACTCCTGATTACGCCCGCATGATTCCTGCATTACTTTTCAACCAGTTTCCAGTTGGCTTTAGGTAGTTAACTGAAAATTAATATTTTTTGATCATTTTTTTCTGCAGGGCGTATGCGGAGACATCCATGGATATATGTAGGTATACAAGTATACATATGTACATATTGCAAGCGCTTGACATCTATCGAAACTAGTAGATTTGCTTTTAAAGTGAAACGCGTGGCGGCTCAATGGGTTTACTTTCTTCAGCACTTATAACTGTAAACACTATGAAAGGCGCACACACAAACATACCTACACAGCCACACTAAGCTATTATATACACACATATAGTTATCAACGGATTTATGATATCCTGTCAAGGCGAATATGCAATTTCCTTTTCACATTTTACATTTCGCATAACTCCATTTATACGTATGTATGTACATAAATATTGTTGTAAATGTGTTGATGCTTGTTGTGCTTTTATTTCACTCCATTTGGCAGCTTACAAGCGTTTGATTGTTACCAGCCGATTTCAGACACAAATATGGCATTGAAAGTATGTATGTATGCATGTCCCAGCTTAAAAGTTTACTTGATCCGAAGTTTTTTGTTCGAGTAAATAAAAATAAACTTGTAGTATTATATCTACATTTCTTTTAGATTAATATCATACAATTTGTTCAAAATCTGATTGAAATAAATTGTATGTTGTAAAGGACGTTCAAAATCGGTGAAAACACCCCAGCTTATCATGCAAAGGTAGTTTAGAGAATGTTAAAGAGTATTCAAAAAAATGCGTTTAAAGCCATTCGTGGCGGGAGAAGGCAATAACAAGAATATAAACCAAGATAAATAAAGTGATAGCGATAGAAATCAAGACAAAGATCTGCATCACAGGAAACTACAAAACTACTCACTACTAATCGACCACTACAGATATGTTTCACGGGGCAGTTTTTAGCTATAGGGGAAACATGTTGTATAGTAAGAACATTAGGGCGGTCCAAAACAAGTAAAGTCGGAATTTTAATGCTCTCACACCCTAGCATTGTTCTACATATATCGAAAAAAATATACCCCTTTTTTTATTTTGAAATCAAAATATATCTAGGGGTCGCTCAAAGCGCTCAGCTTTGGGTGAACTCTAAATAATTTTTGATTTCCAAATAAAAAAATAAGGGTATATTTTTTCGGTGAGAGCATAAAAATTGCGACTTTACTTCTTCGCATGCATTTTCGGACCACCCTAAAGCACATTCAAACAATTACGAAGCTGACAAAAGCACAAGCAACGGATTTCTGATGCAATTTGTTCAATCGTTTCACTTATCAACAAAGCAGTGTATTAAACGGGTGAACCGGAAGCGGTGTAATAAATTGTAGCTGGTGGGTAGGGTACACGCTATTTTGCACATTTGTAGCAGTACGCATAAAGCCTTAAAATCTCAACGGAGTTGAATTCCAATTGTGAATTTAAATTCAAAAGCTTTGATGTGCTAGAGTTGAAAAAATTTTATTTCCTTTAAATCTTCAATAGCAAGGTTGGTTTCTAACCTTCATTCCCTCCTCAAAAAAAAAACCTACGTTGTCTACCCTCGTGTGTGACTTTTCTCACACATAAGGTAGCCCCATGTGTTTCTCTATAGATAATTCGATTGTTTTGCTTTCAATGTATGTACATATGCATAGTGCTTATCAACAACAATTGCTTTAGACTCCCACTTTATAAAACAGAGGTAGACAAAAAAAATATATTTTATAAAGGTTTAAAGTGTTTTAATGAGTTACCGCCACATGTAAAAGACTGTGATAACTTTGTTGCTTTTAAAAGACAACTATTTGATCACTGTAAAACTCTGGCTATTAGGTAGGAGAGCACGGAACGGAATGGAAACCAGGCCTTTCCATCCGACCAAGCAGCAAATGATCTAGCATACGAAAGCTTCCGACTATGCCCGACAGCCCGACCATAACGCGGAGCGGAAACTAGACCTTTCCGCCCGCCTCACATCACGGAATCCAGCGTCAGGGTTTGCATATTAATGACGACGGGAACATGGATCGGAGACTCGGCCTTTCCGACCGTGACTATCAACTCGTGAGCAACGCGGAGCGGAAACAAGGTCTTTCCGCCTGCTGCACATAGTACATATTTAAATGTAGACTGGAGACTAGGCCTCGGCAGCTACCAAACTAGTTAGACAATATACATTTATATAGGTTATTTGATAGTTTTAGAAACATAAACAGCTTTGTAATTGAAAATTTAAACTTACATATACGCATACTTTGTTATATATTAAAAATACCTATCTGTACTTTTAAGTCGCAAGACTGTAACAAATAAATAAATAAAATAAATAACTATACGAAACTCATATATTGACAAGATTTGGCTATTTTATATTATAATTTTTTTAATTTTAATTATTTTTTTATGAAAGTACTAGCAGACCCGGCGAACTTCGTCCCGCCCAAAACAAATTTTTTGTATTGAAATGTTTTTGTTCAACATTTTCAGCAACAGTTCATGTTCATAATTTTCCGTGACGCATTTATCTTCCACACCCCCCTTTTCAAATAGCCCTATTTTTCTCTAAGTGTATCGAGTATTCATTTCATATATCTCCATACCATATTCGAGTAGTCTACCATGAACATTTCCAGAGATATGCAGCGTGAAAAATTTGGTTTGTATGGGAGGTGCCACGCCCCCTGCAGCTAGCGGTATGAAATATACTTTACATCCGATTCACATTCCTACCATATATAAAAAAAAATTTTATAAAGACCGGTCCAGCCGTTTGGGAGGAGTTCGACCACAAACACCGTGACACGAGATTTTTATATATTTGATAGTATATTCTTTACCAAAAACCGTATACATCCAAATTTCAATGTATGCGCAACATTCAAAAAAATCAATAAATTTCGTAAAAATTTCAAGCTTTTTAATTAAATGTCTTACAAAAATTTTGAGCAGGCAGTTTTATAGCCCATTTAATTTTAGTGTAATAAAGTGCAAGTTTTTTAAGTAGCTGAAACTAACCGTCGATTTTTGGCAATTTGTTTTGCTGAAGATACCCTGCCGGAAACTTATCTAACTATAAGCTAACTTTATGTTGATTAGGAAGGAGCTAAAAGTCACTTATTATCTGTATATTCTCTTTGACGAAAGCTAACTATATTTCTATGGCGATGGCCGCGAAATAGTCAAGGGTGGTTTACCTCTGCATTTGATGTAATTTGTGACTTTTTACTTTATCAATAGGAAAAACAAAAGTGTTTTTTAATTTTTTTAATTTATTTACTTTATTTATTTTATTACATTTTATATTTGTTTCCATAGTCTTTATTTATTTTATTACATATCATATTTGTTTCCATAGTCCGCTGTAGGTGGTCCAATATTCGAACTTCGTCAGACATAACTTCAAAATGATAATATGAAATTTCGATCTTCCTTTTATTTGTCCTCAATTCGAAAAAGTATTTGCAAGGTGCAGGATATTTAAATAGAAACGCGTTTAAATAAAACAATCTCCTTTATTACTCCTGCATTACTTGTCAACTAGTTTCAAGTTAGCTTTTTGTAGCTAACTACAAGTTATGTATATGTTTTATAGCAATCCTGCAAAAAAGCTAATTGATAATTTTTTTCTGCATGGTGTTGCTAATTTTGTGCATATAAAAAATCGTCGAATAGGCTTCGTAAGGAGTCATTAAAATCAAAAAAATAGTAAAATAGATCGTCAAATCTATATACAAAAAGATAATCGCACATGTCTGATCGTGTATGTAAACATATTGGCACGGGTTTCACCATCAGGCAGGTTCTGCAATTCACTTTCGAATGAAATTCAACATAACTCATCTTGAACCCAACATTTTGAATTCTGTGTTTCACTTTACGAGTTTTATTTCCACTTTCTTTCGGAATGCAGGACCTTCCTGTAAAATTCGGAAAGTCAAACACAAACCCCGAACTCCAGATTCAAAGCGAGTTTGCTGAAATTCACTCGGAAGTGAATTGCAGAATATCCCTGATAGATTCATCAAAATCGTGCAAATATTTGTATCTATTTGCATATAAATATGTATATATCCTCACATACATTAACATATACAAACATGCATTGAAAGTTAAACAAGCGAATTTATACAGGAAAATGCAAGGAACTACCTTGCGTATGAAACAAACAAATATTATTTTTGCATCACATTTCAGAATTTTTATATTGTATTGATTCGATAGTAATTGACAAGAAGTTTTATGAACTTCGGTTAGAAAATAAGCTTAAAGAAATATTGACAATTTTTTTTTTGTGATATATATAAAATATATATTGATATATTTTCATGCATACATGCCTATGTACTATGTACATACGAAAGCATTCGAAATTATTATTAAAAAAAAAATACATATTGGACCACCGACACGCATATTTGGTGGAACTGATTAAATCGAAAAAAAAAATTAAATTTTTATAAACCCCCGAGCAACTTAAAATTTAAGGATTTACAACTCAGGTTTTTTACGGAAGAAGAAAAGGAAAGGGACAAACCTGCGACGGATTGAGTTTTTTCAAAAGATGTTTGACTAATAATATTCGATGGTTACGTAATTTTTACCAAATTAGAGTCCAGACTTACGGCTTTTTAACAACGCGTTAATCGACTCTCCTTATAACCAAACGTTAAACATTTCTAAAACTCAAAGATTCCAATGATTTTTTTTTTTTTGAAAAAGAAGTACGAAAATTTGGATCTTTCAAATATTTCGGCATATTTTGAAACAGCTATTGCTGGTATTGTTCAATTTTGGTTTAACAAAACAATTAGGGGATTCACAAGACGTGTTAACCGTCGTAAAATCTTAAGCTTAACACTTATTTATGTAAAATAGCGGTTAAAATGGTTGGGGGGTTGGCTAATTATATATTCTTTATCAGTTTAAAAGAATTTCGGTTTAGTTAGAAATCCCCTAAAACCATTTTAATTAAAAAAGATGTTAACCTTAAGATTTTACGACGGTTAACACGTCTTGTGAATCCCCTAAATGTATGTACATAAATTACATAAATGTTTTCTGGCTTAAAATGAGTTTTCGCAGAAAACCAGGAAATGAAACAAATTCCATCGAAATTCATCCTCACCTAGAATATGTTAATACTTCTCATCGTTTTCCGACGAAAAAATTATTTACCTACTTCAACTACAAAATGACTACATCTATTTATGTCCAATTTTCAAGTTAAAATTGCAGCAAATACTTCAAAAAGTTTTCTAATGCACTCTAAATGTAAGGAAAACAAATAGTGGCAGAGGAAACTTCAATGCATCATTCGCTGATGGAGAAGTGCATTTCAAAAGCTCAAAGCAAGAAAGTACACAGGACTACATACATATGCACCCGCAAAAAAATTTGTGGGAAAATGTACGTCAGTAGCGTTGATGAAGGGGGTTTGAGGGGAATTGATACCCTCACCCCCAAGAAAGTTGTTAAAGGGTAATCGATCCCCATGATTCATGGAGCTATCTACGCTACACTCATACACTGAGCCAAAAGCACAGTGGTTTTTTCAACCAAGTTATAGTTTGGTTTTTTCATGGTTAACCCTTTCGCTGCATTTGCACAATATATGGTACATTTAATTTTATGTAATATTGGAAGCGTGCTACTAAAAATCTTATTAATGTTTTTGAAAACAAATTAAAGCATCAAAAGTTTGGTTAATATAAACAAAAGTATGCTTAATATTACCAAATAATTGTTGAATATATCAGCCAAGGCATTGCTAATATTAACCAAAGATTGCGTTGATTCCTTTTCAAGTTTGAATTCGGTAATATCAATAAATTTTTGGCTGATTTTTTGCTCAGTGTATGTATGTTGGTGCAGCATAAAATCAACTTTAGGCCGCCATACCCGGCTAGTGGCGTCAACGATAGTTTGAAGTGCATTTAGTTGCCACCGAACCGATTTGGCTAAAAAGTTTCCTGCCATTACATGCATTTTTACAAAAGAAAAATGAAACTTTCAATAAATCATTTGTACGCAATCTGCATTATGCGCTGTCACAGAATTGCTAGTGTGCTCATATAGAGGCAGCGAGAGAGAGAGAGAGAGAGAGAGAGAGAGAACGCGATAGGAAGACTGGGCTAGATTGAAGTCAGAGAACGCAGCGGGTGGGGGAGAATGCATTTGGTGATGTTTAAAGTATGGCCACTAGGGCGGGTTGATTTGTATGGCTGAAAAAAAAAATTAAAAATCGTATAGCAAAAACGTAATCTATATTAAATTCTAAGAAAATTCTCTGAAGAAACCATGGGTCTAAAATCAAGCCCTAATCCGCGCCTCTCGACTTGAAAATTTTTTTCCATTACACTGGTTCGTTTGTTTGCCATTTCAATGAGCTTCCATTTCGGCATTTATTCAATGTTATGGAAATGTCAACCACAAGTGGACCACGTACTTCTAGTGGAACATTAACGAAATTAATTGAAACCTGCAAACAATTTACTGAAAAATGGCTGAAATATTGTTTGAGTGAAAACACTTTTTTAGTTTGTTTTTATTTGCATTATAAAATAAGAATTGTTTATCGAAACAAAAGAAGGTTATTTTATAAATACTGAAAACTATTTTCGAGTGCAATTTTTTTTGTTTTGCATTTCCAATCTTTATTAAATTATGAAAGAAAATTTTATTTATCTGTGTTCCTTATAATAATATTAAATATAAAATTATATACAAACTTTTTTACTTGGGTGAATATTTTTTTTAATGAAAAAATAATAATTTTGAGTGTAGAAAAAATATAAAGTGCAAAAGAACAATTTTATTCAGAAAATTCGATTTCTTTTTGGAAAACCCTATTTTTTCTAACATTTATTTTTTCGGCAAAGGCGGCCATATAAATTTTCAAGTTGAGAGGCGCGGATTAGGATTTTATTTTAGATACATGGTTTCTTCGGAGAATTTTCTTAGAATTCTATGTAGTTTTTGCTATAAGATTTAAAAAAAAAAAAAAACAACCCGCCCTAATGGGCACCCATGTCGCTTACGACGAACAAACAGACTCAAACTTTTAAACATGTTATGTGCTGAAACCACTGTCACTTGCTCGCACTGCCTGCCGATCGTCCCACTCTCTGTATTATGCTTCAACAATTGTCGACTCACAGCAAAATTTGTCATGAAGGAAAATAAAATTTTCTGTCATAAGTCTGCCGCCCGGAGTGCAACTCTATTACGTGCCCCACACATTCCTTCTACTCACTTCATACAGCTTTGCAGTTTTTTCACTCCTCTGTGTACATACATGTGTACTTTCGTAATTCCTCAACTCCTCTAATATTTCTAACAATTCACAATCTAGTTTATTTTTTTTGTTTGTTTGATTTCCTTCTTCCAATTCAGCAACGAATTGGAAAGCTAGAAAATATGAACTTAAGTACATTGGCAATAAATCGGTAAGGGGCGGAAATTATGTTCTGCGAAATTGCACTTCCTTCTTTCCAATTTTTTGAGTGCATTGCAGGGAGTTTATGCACATTGGAAAGAAGAAAGTAGAAAAATCTGTAAAAAAGATAGGAAAGTTGATCGTATGACAAGTAGCGCAAAATTTTGTTCCACTGCAGCTGTGCCACTGACTCCAGCGACGGCGGCGGCGATGCCATATTTACGAGACAGCAGAATTCAATATTTCATGCATCAAATATTATGACAATTTGCAATAACTCTGCGTCTTTGACACACACACACATATGTACATACATACTTGTGCATATGTACGTACATATTTACATACATTTTTATGCGAGACATATTTAGTAGTTGCAAACGCAGGATGCCATGGCTGTTGGCATAACAGCTGTTGGAACATTTGAAAGGGCACACTGAGAAGCTCTGCGCAGCAGTGATATTAACCGACGATGCCTGAAGGATATCACCAGTTAACCTTAGATGTATACTTTATAAAGTCGCTTTAAAAATGTGTTTAGTTTTCATTATTATGTGCATTTCAATATTATGAACGTTCGAAATCACAAATCTTTGGATAACATTAATTAGTGTTATTAAAAGCAAATGGGCAAAACGATTGAATTTGACAAACAAAATTTTAATTTTAATAAACTCGCATGCTATTGATCTTGTTGACGTGATTTCTTTACCCCTGCATCGACTTTTAAAGGAAGATCGGGCCATTGGTTACCGCAAGTCTGTGTCTCGAAGTGAGAATTAAGTATATACATTCCCGTACACTCTCGTTACGTATCCAAAAAAAAAAAAGCAAAACTAATTAAAAGCTTAAACCGTAACTTAGAAAAATTTTCGTGGTCCACTCGACGGGGTCCCTACTCAGCTTAAAGTTCACTGAGAGTAGGAGCCGTTTTTTGACAAATAGGAGCAGCATTGCTTTGATTGATTTTTAGAAAATGCCCTGAAAATGATGAAACTAATGGGAGAAAGCCTTTCGTGCAAGCTTTTAAACTTCAAGTTTCTTACTTTCGTGAAGTTGTTGTATTAGTACTTTTTTGCCAATAAATGTTTTAGAAAGGAATACAAATGCGAGAAAAACAATATAATTAAAAAAAAAACACGCGAAGAAATCACTGCACTTACGAAACTCTGAGCCAAATAAAGTAAGACTGCGTTTTAGCATTTTTCTTTGTCGTAGCATTTTTTTTTTAAAGAACTTTTTAAATTTACAGGGATTTTTAAATATGATTAAAAAATATTTAGGCAATGTAAATGAAAGAAAAATTGAGTAAAATTTAAAAGCATTAAAATTTGTTCGTTCGCAAGGACGAATTGGTATTGAAAATGCTCTTTTAATTCATTTTGTAACTTTCTTTTAATAAAAAGTAGAAAGAAGAAATTTGAGGATGTGGTTGAGTCTATATTAGTCCTTAAAATATAATTTTTTCAAAAATAATTATTGCAAAATTTCAAGGATAAAATTTTAAAAAATTTTATCGTATATTCTAAAAAAAAATTTTATTACCTTATTTATTTTCAAAATAAATGAATGAATGCCGTCAACTAGGTTTACGCGTATTTTTTCGTCAATGCTTCCTTTTCCGCCGTCAAAACAATGGCGCCCCTTTATTCGTGTCTAGTGACGATATGTACATACATGCAAACGTACTGGTCTCCCCTCTCATTGAGATTGCCCTGCAGGCAAATTTTAGGACCTCGGCCGTTAAGGCACTATTTCAATGGAACAGCTATTATGATTCGCCAAAAAATCTATTTTGTTTAAGAAAAATATAGGTAAGGGTTTAAAGAGAAAATAATCTCCTCGACATCACTGCGGTACTCTGTGGCACTGGCAAGAGAAGTTAGCAGTTTAATGTCAAAACTGTCTATATCATTGATACGAATAGTTACTTTCAGCCAACAATGCGATTGGGCATAGAATAATTCAAAAGCATATTCTTCTAATATCACTATAATTCTTATAGTATCACGGCTAGGAAATTTCGATGCAGCTACCCTACCGATTTTAAAAATTTTCAGCTATTTGGTATGATGTACTGAGGCCAAGAACTGTGCTGTGCTAAGTTTTGGGAGAAATTGGTGGAGCGGTTACCAAGATATATCTATACACATGTAATAATAAGTAGGCGTGGCTACGCCCATTTTACCAAAAGTTATAGTACTCCTATTTCTCGTCTAAAAATCATTGTAAATGTCGGGTTTTTGTGAATAAGCTTCATTAAAGGGCAGCGGTCTACCGAATCCGGCTCTTATTTTTTACATAGTATCCGGAATTCGGTTATCCGGCAAAATCTCTATCTGGCACATCCCTAATATAAATATGTATGCAGATACGTATAACAATTTGCTAGGTATGTATGTATGTACGTAGAAACTTCTCCAAACTTTTTCATTGGGCAAATATGTATGTATGTAGGTGGTAAACCAGTGCTATCGCTTTTAACTGCCCTCGCACATGCATAAAAATCGATGCTACTTAAGCTTCTTACTTCGTTGCAATGTGTATTCTTAACACATATTCAATTGTGAACGCATGCATACACAAACACACACTTGCATATACCCTTTAACAACTGCAGCATCCGCTAACAGTAAATGCGCTGCAGTGACACAACTTCGTCTATTTTATGGACCAGTGGAGTAGAGTGTAAGCTTCCGCTGCACGCCAACTTCGACTAGGTTGCAGTCAAGAGCGACAACCCTCCACACTTAGCTACGCTAGTTTTTCTGCTTTCTTTTCTTCCTAACTTTATTACTAATATTTGTATTGTGCCATTACACTTTCTCATTGCTTCTCAACCCCTCCTATTTCTAGATGCTGCTGTTTGGCAGACCCTGTGCGTTGCAGCTGTCAATAATTTTCGCCTCAGTCTCTTTCTCGGTGATGTTTGGGCGTTTTTTTTTTGTTTTTTTTTTTTTTTGTGAGTAGCAAGAATGTAATTTTGCTTACAAGTACGCAGCAGTTGGCAGCTCTTGTTACTCTCGAAATTAGTGTTACGCAAATAAAAGCTTGCTTGTGCGTACTTGTGCTTATGAACAAAAAAACCATTGCGATGCGTTTGCATTTTATATCGTAAATATTTTATGAATTCATAAATAAGCGAATAATCTATTGAGTATCCATGAATGCGTACAATATTAGTGTTTGCCAGCATACACGCAAACAAGCACACTTACTTGGCTTAGTCAATTTTACGACACCAAATGTTTACTTACCCGAATTTATTGATAACGGTTTTTTTTGCTGATAACAGCTTTTTTAGCAATCATCACATCACATGCTGCCCCAACCCACATGCTTTTATCTCAGTTATCTGTTTGTGTTTAAGCCCTTAATTTGAAGTTTAATAGCAATTTGTTAAACTGGTATTTAAAAGTTTAAAATCGTTGTTGTATTTATCCTCTGCTTAATTCAATCTCGCTGAAAGTGTGTCATCATCGGATAGATATTTATTGTGGCATCATCATTTGATAACTTAAAAATTTAGTTTTTACAAAAGCGAATATTTTTTCATTAAGAGTTTTTAACATTTTTTTGAATGGAGCCAACTTCAAATTTTTTTGCGTATAAAAATATTTAGGGACTTAAGACCTTCTGGTATAATCTAATGCATTATATAAATCTCTTTCCGAGATCACTATGATATGTCGAAAATAAAAATGTGAAAACGAAAACTGTGTCCAGCTGAAATAAAAAAGGTTGATAAAAAATTCATGATGTTGGAAAAACTTAGAAACTTATAATTTTTTTAAAACGTTTTTGAGTTTGTTTATTGGAATGTTAAAAAATTAATAGTCACTGGCATGTTTGTATCTACCAACCAAAGTACAACGGTGTTTCCCGCTGGATTTACAAAGGTAATACACAATTATTAAAAAAATAATAATAACATCCCCGCAAACCAATGTTCCCGAAATTTTAACTAAACATTTGGAAGTATTTTATTTCTGTAACGATTTTTTTACGAATATTCAAAGAAAACTATATGAAGTGGTTGACACGAACTCGTAAAGAAATTTCTTTACGAAAAATAAAGAAAATTCTAAAAAAATCTGCTGGAAATTCTTCGCATAGCAGCATTACTTTAATTGCTTTATCGATTTTCTTCCGAAATTTCGTAAAAGAATCTAAGTGTGCATAGTTAATTACATTTCAAAAAATTTGGCCCAAAATTGGATATCTTTACGAATTCTTGAAAATTTTTGTACATCAGATATTGATATGGAAACACAATAAAATACACTCTGATTGGTAGACGAAGGGTTAAGTTGAAATGCTTTCTTAATTGACTTCACAATTGTGTACGCATTTCGAGTCTCTCATAGGCAATCCCGTGAAATGATGTTCTTAATATTGAGACAAGTTTCACTTTAGAGTGGTGGTGCTAGTTGCTAGACACCTTACCGGTCTAGAGCATAGATTCCACCCAGACCGCTCCCAAATCCCTGAGGATTTAGCTTCGCAAACGCTTGTCCCTAAAAATGTGTAAGGAGAGGCATAACTATAAAAAATGGTTTATTATTAAAAAAATCTCGAGCATTACTTAAATTTGTACTTTTAATTATAACAAAAAAGTACTGAGTAACCAAGTAAATATTTAAAGTACATACTTACTTTTTTAATTTATATGCTTGGTGCCCTTATTTGCCTACCATTTGGCTTGCGAAATTAATTGTTTACTACCTCTTTAAAAACAAAGCATCACCTAAAGTGCCAGCGCAACAAAAATTTAAGAACGCGTTTTCCTTTCCGTTAAATTTTTTACACTACTTATCTACTGGAATTGCAATTGAATTTTGTATTTGTATTTCATTTTATTTTTAAGGCAATAAATTGTTTTAGGCCAACTGCTGGAGCAATCTAAATACGCACTTACTCTACAGCATAGTAAGTCTTTGAATGTTTTCTTCTTTTTATTTTTATTTGTTTCATTTCTTACTTCCCTACTCATTTTCATCCGTTGTCATTTGCTATTTACAAGCTCGGAGTTCCAGCGCTGTTGCTTTTTGTCCTTCCACCTAATTTTAAAGCATTCCTCTGCTTACTTCTTCAATTTTGGCCATAGTGGCCGTCACTTACCAGTAGCATTATGACTTTAGATGTAGCACTTGTCTATTTTTATTTTGTCCGTCCACCTAAGTAGTCTGCCAGTATTTACGGACAAATGCATGAAAATTTCAACTTGTCTTCAACAGCCTTCGCCTTCGACTGCGCTACTCTTGACCTCTATGCTCACTGCAGTGGTGAGTTACTTGTAGGTACTCATTGTGTTGAAGAGCGGCAATAGTTATAAAAAAATAAAACCAATTATATGCGTTCATTAGATCAGCTCGTTTTTTTCAATCCCAAAATTTTTACATGTACAATATAGATTCATATGAATCTACAGTGGCGAAAATATAAATAGGGAAGAAACATGGAAATATTCTGCGTATGCAGTTTTTAGCTGAGATTTACCGTTGATTTTTGTTAATTTTTTTGTGGAGGGTGTTGCTTATTTTCTCCGTACAAAAAAGTTGTCGCGCATAATTTGTATCTATGGAAGAAAATGCGCGAACAAAAAATTTAGCTCAAACTTGCACTTTATTATAGTTACTAAAATCTAATGGACTTCAAAAATCAAAACAAATTCTAAAAAATCTGATTAAAAAGTTTAAAATATTGATAAATTGATTTGTTAAAATTTGTCGAATTTTTATAAACGTTCTTTTAAACGAAATTTCGATTTACAAAGTTTTGTTTAGATAGGAAGCTTTGTTATAAAAAAAAAAAAAAAAACACATTTTTTAAGCCAAGAAAAATAGCCAAAACTTGCTAAAATGTCTGTTCCCTAATTACATTCTCGCCACCGTATGTACATAATTTTTCTAAGGATTTATAAATACTTACTGATTAGTGCTAGAAAGTGATAGATGTTCAGCAGATAGACTTGATAACGGTAACCTCTCCTCGTCACTCTGATAAGTGAACGATTTTAATTATTAGACATTTTTCACAATTCGCGTTTAATTATGAAATACATCCTTTTCACTTTTAATTGCTAAAAATAAGAGTTTTCTATTTTTAACCTTCACCAAAACGCTCCACTCGAATACGCTTACTACCAGCAACAGCATTCAACACCACTGGCGTGCTTAAACATTTTGCGGTCTCATTCAATACCAGTCGCAATGGCATAATAAAAACTTTTCCAGCCACATTTATATTTAAATTTGGACAGTCTCTCAATTATGTTTGTATTTTTTCTTTTATTTTTTTTTACGTTTTCTATTTATTTTATTTTTTTTAACCATTACTGTTGTTTTGATTTTGTAATTTTTAACTTTAGCTGTGCATATATATGTGTGTGTGTGTGTGTGTACGAGTATATATGTATGTATGCGGGTGTACGAGTGCTAATGACTCCGCTCAGCTGCGCTTGTTGCTGTTACTGGCTGTGGTAATTTTAGTAAATTGTCGGTAGTGTTTTTCATTAGCAACTAGCTTGCCATACTTTTGTTATCTCAAGCTTTCGTTTCAGTTTTGATGGAAATACCAACTGTACATATATGCATCTATGTATGTATGTGCACATGTATGCATAACGCTAAAAGTTGCTCTTACACCCCCCCCACACGTTTGTATATTTTAAAATATGCTGTTGTGAATTTTAAGTTAATTGCTGGTATAGAAACAATTTTGTGGTAATTTGCGTTGCAATTGTTTTAAGGTAATTGTGGCAAATGAAAATGATGATTTGAAAAGTTTCTTTCAACTTTTGCTGCGTCCATTTCAAAAATGAAAATTTACTTTATCTGTAAAGAGTTTTACATGGAAATCGTTCTAATGAAATTTTACCCAGCACCAATTTCTGCTTTGGAATAAATGCTAGCGTGTGTATTCGATTACACTACATTTTGAAAAGGCGCATAATGCATATGGGCAAATCTAAAAAATAGGTACACTTTCAAAAAAAAAAATTTAATTTTTAAATTTGTGAGCACACCTATGTTTTATATATCATTTTATTCGTAATCTCTTAATAAATCGATTAATATAAGTGTAATTCATTTTCATCCAGTGCTTCAAAAGTTAGACGAGGAATAAATATGAAATAGAAAACAAAAGAATAAGCAGGGTTGAAATTACGCTGTTCAAGTTGTAAACTTTGAGGAAAGATTTTGAAAGTTGAGCTCACTTAATTGGGATGATCTAAATTCAATCGCATGCCCTGTTTTACCAGATTGGCTCCGGTTTTCAAGATAACGGTACTTGAAAATTTGATTAAATTTTTACTATTTTATAAATAACTCCCTCAGTTTTGAAGTTATTTTACTAAAATTTTGCACATAACACTTTTTTCATATTCCCTTAATTATTCCTTAAAATTATCGAAATAGGTTAACATTAACATATAGCTCCAATACAACTGATTACTCAGATATGTGTTTTTGCGCAATAACTCTAACTTCATATCTGAATAATAAATTGTATGCGTGCTATATGTTAAATTGAACCTATACTAAATTTTAACATGTTTAATTGAAGGAGCTATAACGCAAAACAACGTCTCTGGGAGCTATATGTTTTAGTGAACCGATTTCGATGATTTTATGGAATAGTTAAGGTAATATTAAAAAACGGTTATGTGCACAATTTTAGTAAAATATCTTCAAAACCCAGGGACTTTTTTTATAAAATAGTTAAAATTTAAGCAAAGTTTCAAGTACCGCTATCTCGAAAAGTAGAGCCAATAGGGTAAAACTTAGGACGCCATTGAATTCAGAAGGCTCCAATTAAGTAAGAGCAACTATCAGAACATTTGTCGAAAAAAAGTTGCTTTGATACCAAACTCGAAATATTCTGACTAAAAGAAGGAGCATCATTAAAAGTAGTAAATCGGGGTTTTTACACAATTCTAGAGACAAATTTTAGAAGCATTTTACAAGTATATGTAATTTTATAAGGACTAGGAGTTATAGAAAGATTTAGATCTTTTCGACGCATTTTCCAAATGTGCCTTTAATTAAAGTGTTTTTGGAATAAAAATTACGCTCAAGATCGCATAATATTTTATCTTTAAAAGTTGGGTTATTCTGAAAGCACAGCTCGTGCTCAGGTATCAAATTATTCGTAATTGTTTGTAGTATACAATACATACTTAAAAAGTTCTTAAACTTAAATGCTTCAAAAACTATACGCGATAAACCGAAAATTTTTTAAATTGTGAAATGTGGAATTACAGACTTTGAGTTACTTGCCATTTCGTTATTTTTTAATGCACACTTTTCTTAACTACTACATATGAAGTGTACACATAAGTACTAATTGCACATAAAATTTCAAATCAGTATATGGTGTGCTTCAAAAGTTATGACATAATTAATTTTTCACCTCTTAAAAATTACATAAAAAATTCACTTGTTTTCATTATTATTTTTTATTTAAACACCTATAATTCAAAACTTATGCAGCAAATGGATCCAAATTTTTTTCGAGGCTTCAAGTATATGTCAATGAATTATATCCAAAAGCAACCAGCTTGATATAGTTTCCAACAGTGAAAATAAAGCTAAACAACACCAAGGTTACCTGTTTTTTAGATTTGCCCATATAGTTAAAGGGACAATAATTATTTTGGAGGTACGTTTATACATAAACTTACATGGTAGATTATTAACTTGTGACCAAAATGAGGAAAATAAAATTTTATTGAAAAATGTGAATGCTTGACTAGAATTTGGTGTATTTCATGGTGTATATGTAAATAGATTATGTCTATACGAATTATATAAAGATAAGTCTTTTTTTTTTGTATGTGGTAATCTCGCGAGCTTTCAGCAACCACCATGTCAAGGATCAAAAAATTTACTTTTTCTGGTAGGTGGACCAAGGACCAGTCTGTTCGAAAAAAAATTTTCTTTGTGGTTCGGTACACTTATTATAGATATACAAAGAATACAATTGAATGTGATTGTTCTACAGTTCGAAATATGTTTTTAGGCGCTGAAAAGCATGCATATACTAATTATATAAGAAGAAGTCAATTCTTTTTATAAGACTTTCCAAGGATCAATAAAGGCTGATAATAATTTCGATATATCAAGGGAGCGTGGCATCTGCCATACAAACTAATTTCTCATACCGCATATCTCTGGAAGTACATATTTGTGGCAGAGTCTTAGAACGTGGTTTGGAAATATTTGAAGTCAATCCCATACTCATGGCGAAAGAGGACTGAGCGCCTTCTAAACATACCACTGTGAGTGAACTCCCCCTAAGCGAACTTAGGTTCACAGCTTAAAACGCCAGATAGCGCTGCAGTCGAGTTATTACTAAAATTCATATTTATGTTCGAATTTGGCTCATATTCGAGGTATATAAGTAGATATTGGTAACGACGGGGGCAATGCTATTGCAAAAACATAACCGCAAGGTGGCGCTGGAGTTTAAAAATGTTCAGGGGAAGTCATTCCGAGACACAAGGGAGCAAAGTCAAGTTACCATGTTTAGCTTCTCTATCTAATTTCGAGAAGGCAGAATAAGCTCTAGTAAACAAGTAGTTTTTATCAAAAAAAAAAGACTTAAATTTTCATAAAAAAAATATTTATCCCATCTCTGAGACACTACCTTACCGATGCAAAAAGACTTATCGAAATCAGTTGACGTGGTACAAATTTATGCGGTAATATACATAGAAAAATAAAAAAAAATAAAAAAAATATTCCGACGAACTGATAACCTTCTCCTTTTTTGGAAGTCGGTTAAAAACTTCACTTGAGCGGTTCTGTTCCGCAGTTTTGTCTGAAATCTCGCTCGGTATCCGACGGAGCGGACGACTTAAAAATATTTAAAAGTCACGAGTCTTTCTGACTCGATCAAACTCTAATCGGATCTCGACAATGTGGCAGTTTGGTGTAGTAGGAATCATTTGCATCTAAATATTAAAAAATATATATGTTTATATGTCGTTTTCAAAATCTCGATCACTCATCCCTACCAACTATGATGTTGGAGAGTCTGTGCTGAGTTCTGTTAATGAAATATCTGATCTTGGAGTAGTTTCTGATGCTAAATTTCTTTTTCATAGTCATTTGAATTACGTTATCGCGAAATCCTATGCTACGCTTGCTTTTGTTGCTGTCACGAGCGTGTTCAAAAAAAGCTTTGATGCGCTTTGCCCTACGGTCGCTGCATTTTCAAGAGCCGATACCTTCCTATAATGCTAAGTGTCTGCTAATTAATTTAAAATCCTTAATTGGTAGAAGAACTATCCTTTCGTTGACATTTCTATTTTGATGTAATAAGTGGTGCGATTGACTCGCCACTCTTACTAGAACGTATTCGTTTTAACATTCCATCTAGAAGCCTTCGAAACCATGATCTTTTTGTATCGAGTAAGAACAATTTATGCTTCTAATGCCCCCAATTGCCAGAGCGATGAAGGAATTTAATACGCTCACACATTCTGCCGAAATTAATTTTTCATTAACTAAACCTAGGTTTAAGCAGTTACTGAATGAACTAGTTTAATTAGTAATTACATTGCAATTGTTAACTGTAAGTAGTCTGTAAGGAAATGTTTATATTTTTTAGATTATAGCTGCAAATAAATAAATAAATAAATTAAATATCTAGATGCTCTTGGAATAGTTCCGCATCAGAAATAAAATTTTGAAAAAATATCGCTTACGTTAGTTTGGCGGTTAGGGTTCGATCGATATGTTAACGCAAACTCTCACAAGATCAGTCCAAACGTTCAAATTTTCATTCCCCTTTTGACATATTTTAGGCATCCACAGTTGTCAGCGAAGACACTCCATAGTCATTTATCATCAGGCGTTCACCATAAATTGTCATAAGTCCGGTACTAACAAAAATAGTCCTATAGGTCATAACAGATCTAGCCCAAAGTAAAGATATTTACTGAAGTATGCAAATTTTCGTCCGAGTTTCCGTCTTTTCTCTGTTTCATTATGGGCATTGGGCAATGATTGCGCAGAGCGAAAGTGCATAACTGGCGAGGAAAAAAATGTTTGGCGAAAGTGTTTCCAATAGAGATATGGAGAGAATAAGTGTGGCAATTTTTGTGAGCATCGCCAAGCATCAGCCAGCAAAGCTTGCACACAAAGGCAGAGCGAAAAAAATTGCGTATACGACATGGCGTACGTTGAAAACTATATACATACGGCCCGCTTTGCGATTGCAGTGTAGCAGCAAATGGCCTAACCAAGCGAGCATTGCTTATCGCTATGGGCGTGATGTGCTCTGCAATACCAGCGACACTATAAAGCGCAAAAACATGCAAACAATTTGCTAAGTGCAAGGAAAGTGACAGTGTGGACGATAAAAAAGGGAAATAAAAGAAAACAAAAAATAAAACGCAAAAGCATTCCCACAGAGCTAATTTGCATAATTAGTTATGCGCGACGCAGTGCAAGGCTATTTATTCGCATGGGCACAGGAGAAGCCGTATAGCTGGAGAGTGAAAGTAATGAGCGCGAAGCAATAAAAGTTCAAAAAATAACAAAAATAACAGTACACAAAAAAAAAAAAACAAATAAAATTTGAACGAAGACTGGAAGAGTTGAAGGTTTGTAATAATTGTACACGAATGGAAGTTATATATATATTAGAGGTAGATATTATAGCCGAATTAAATGACTCTGTGATAAGAACATTACTTGGTTGATAGTATTTGCAAATTGTTTTTTTTTTTAGCTTTATTTTCGTTTTTATGTTTTACCATTTTGTGTTTTTTTCTTTATTTTCTTTTCCCGTTTAATTGCATTTGTGGTCAGTTGTGTGAAAATGTGCAATAATTTCATGAAATATGTGAACATTATTTAAATCTAAGCCGCAAAAAAAGGTTGAATGACAAATAGCAAGCAGAGGCGGAGGTAAATAAAATGAAAACGTTTTTGTGTAGAGTAAAAGCAAGGAACACTAAGTGCTAAGTGAAAGACATGAAGAAAGATTTATAAGAAAAACTGTAATAAAAATCGTATAAGAATGTTCAAAAACTGGGAGAGCGCTAAAATAAACAAGTACGGGGCTCATATAAATATTAAAATAAATTGGTAAATATTTTGGTGTTTGAATGTGCACGGAATAAGGCTTTTAATACAGGCCAAGGACTACTTATAAAAATGCTAGGCGAAATAAAGAGTTTTGGTTAACGTAAAACGACAATAAGTCATTATCCTTGCGTTTACAGGGTTTACGAAAATATTTAAAAGGTTTATTTTAAATATCGCCGAAGTTCTTTGTTAGCGTTCTTCTAATGACTTATGGTTTTTTTGATGAAAATACCTTAAAACAAAATACAAAAATTATACAAAAAAAAATCTTTAAAAACCTACAGAGAGAACGGCTGTCGACGCTGATCACATTACGTCATTCTGCTGGCCCACCGATGTAAATGTAAGAACACAAATAGTTTAAATGTGGAAAAAGAAGTTAGCAGGGTATCTATTCGGAGAATCAGTAGTTCAAGAAAACAGATATTTTCCATAGAAAAGGCTACTTGTCTTATAAAACATAATAAGTGTTTATCAGGGAAATTCGCTACATTTGATGACAGCCAAGCGAAGTCAAGATTTTTTCTGGAATATCACGCAACGCTAGCACACTTCTAGCTCAGTTAGTGTAGACTAAACTTAATTTTACTCAACACTTAAACCCCAACTTCAACCAGAAGCGAAAATATTTTGTTTTTGTATATTCTTTTGAAGCTGTTTGAGAGTTCGCCGACTATAATGCCACATAAGTAAAATGTATGCAAAC
The DNA here is from genome assembly GCF_013731165.1 of Rhagoletis pomonella. Taxonomy (NCBI): domain Eukaryota; kingdom Metazoa; phylum Arthropoda; class Insecta; order Diptera; family Tephritidae; genus Rhagoletis; species Rhagoletis pomonella. Next base: position 3,203,598 of record NW_023458558.1, read on the forward strand.
AAAAATGTTTTCGTTCATTTTTTTTGAAGATGTACAAAAAAAAGTCTGGCAAGCCTCTTTTGTTTATGTATTAAAGTATAATGACTATTACTTCTACTTTTGTTTGGGAAGCAATTATTTTGAGTTGTGTATTTACTATATTTTTAGGAATTCGATTTTATATCAAATATATTTTGCCCCACATTTACATATAAATGCTAACGAAGGCGCTCTATTTTATTATAATAATTTCATTATTATTATTGCCATTACAAATGTGAGTATATGTATGTATGTTTATCTGTGTGTATACGCAATGAATGGTTTTTTTATCATTTTTATTTATTTTTTCCTATCACGTCCTTTGAACATCCAACACAAGGCACCGTACACGAACCAACAAAAAATGATAAATTATGAAATATTATATGCTGTCCGCTCGGTTTGTGCGAGAGATAAAATTTAGTTTATTTGCAAAGGCATAGGAAGTGCAAACGAAGAATTACGTCCATATGTATTTCGAGTACCAATCAAGCGCATTCACTCCAACCGTTCATCGAAAAATAAGGAGCGCCGAGCCGAGGGACAATCAGAGAAAAGAAAACAGACTTTAGGACAACAGCAACAAAGGTAAGTATTTTTTTAGTACATTTATTTTTCACATACACAGTTAGATATGAAAGAATAAGCTTATATATATGCTGCGTACATGTATTTACATTTAACACATACGCCTTTGTGTATCTAAGACGCTATGCAAATGTTCGTGGTTTTCCTCACCTTCTAAATAGTACCGTAATGTATGCTCACACGCAAAATCATTTTTTCTTTTTT